>NC_044362.1:15982040-16338290 GCF_007364275.1 Archocentrus centrarchus
CCCCACACACACCCACAGGATCAGGCATGGTGAGTTTTAAACTGAAAAAGTTTGACATCGCCACACACCTGTGGGGACCGGCTGCCATGGCAACTAAAAATACTGAAAGGATGGGGAGGTGTGAAAATCGCTGCTCTCTGAGTCACTGAGAGACACACAGAAAGGGAGGCAGATTAGAAATAAGTTTCTCAGAAGCTTACCCAGTGAAAAGTCATATTGGCAAAATTCCTTCACCATGAGTGAGAATTGTTCCAATATGTGGTAGCAACTTCCCAAGTACAAAACACTAATTTTTCACATTCATGGTGTGTATTTTATGGATGTGGTCACAGTATAAAGACACTCTGCGCTTCTGATGTTCAGCCAAAATTTGGAAGCCAGATTAAAAGTTGTTCCCAATGGATGAGGTGGTTGGAGGAGGCTGTACTTTTGTGGGATTTATGAGAGAACCATAAATCCTATCGCAATGAGAATAATACTAGATAAAAGAGGACAAAAATGCCTTTGTTTTGAGGTGTATACTATGCGTGTTGAACAAGCGGTTTGGGCATGAAACAAACTTTTTTTGGTTGTTTTTTTTTCGCTTCCAAAAGTCATACCATAATAAGCCCCAGAAGAAGAAGAAGAAACAGAAAAAGAAGAAGAAATCTATAATAACAAAACAACAAAAAGCATTATACTGAAACAAATAGAAAAGTGCCGAGTCTCTGCAAGGCTTTTATATAATCAACACTCTTTCTGAAAATAACAACTTAACTTACAACTGTATTGCCATTTCATCAGTGGTCAGCTAATTTGATCTCAGCAGTATATTGCAATGGCATTGCTGTCAGCTAATAAGACTCCACTACAACCTTTGTTGTTACAGTTTCTTTCTGTACAGCTATACTGAACATACTTAGGATGGATTAAAGCAGAACATGATTTTTCCCTTTGGGGTTAAAAAAGTTTTCTTTCCTTATCCACCCGTGCTTTATGCAAAATCCCGAATCAACTTTTACATCCTGTGAAATACTGCAGCAATCACACTATAGAAAAAAAGGTAATCCAGATTTCTAAATGTAACATATGATGAAACTCTTTAAAATGCTGTTCTACTGTTTAATGCAGCTCATTTCTTCCTGTTGCCGCAGTACAAAGGCTTTCATAAAAAAAAACAAAAAACAAGATCAATCATTAACTTAAGACCTACAAGCACAACCCCCGAAACTCCCATCTAACAATTTTTAAAGCCTAGTAAAAAAAAAAGGTTGCCAAAGCCTCAATCAGGTCTTCTTTAATCCCCAGTAATGACTCAGTAAAGGATTAAATATTCGGTGATCTGATTATAGATCTCTGTTAGAAAAAATATGACTGACATTCTATGCCTCAGTCATCAGATCAAAGCACAAACAACCCTCTCAGTTCCTCCCTTTGGTTCTCACATGTCTCTCTCTCTCTCCTTTCCCCATGCCTCCCTCACACACTCTTCCCCTTTCCTTCCTTTGCCTTTGGCTGGGAATCTGGCCAGCAAATCTGGGCTTCCAAAGAGCAGATCCATACTTGCCTGGATGCTCAAACAATGGCTTGTTTTATTTAATATCTAACAGTCTTTACCTTGGAGTCATATCTCTATTTATATCATGTTATTTTATTTGTCTACATTCAACATACATCAAGATAAAGAGTATCATCATCTGCCATTCAGTGGGAATATCACATTGACTGATTTACAGAGTACAGCATATTGGTTATGGGGCAAGGCTGCTTCTGTGTACACTCACAGCATGTGGACATTTTCATAAAGCAAGAAATCTAAGCTCTGATGTGATCCTGTTAACTGACATTAAGGCACATTATGAAGATGGCTTTGGGCTTCAGTGACTGTTCTCATACATCTATTAACCAGTGAGTCATATTAAAAGCCAGATCTGAAAGAGGGCCTGACGTGAACGAAAGCTGTACAAGGAAAGCCCTGTTTTGGTGATGTTGTCTGTGCATGGTGTGCGTGCCAAGCTGTCTATTTTGAAGTCAGGTCAGGACAGGGTAGCACTTTAGGCCTCTCTTAGTCACTGTGAGTCAGTAAAATTGTCTTGACAACAGACGGATAGACACGGCTAACTGACAGCCAGACAGAGCCACTGAAAAGCAAACAAACAGAAACATGTAAGTCACATGACAGGAAAACAGATAAGAGAAAAGCAGCCAGGTAGCAAACCACAAACAAAGACTGATAGGGGAAGACTCACATTCAGCACACAAAAACCACTGGAAAGCAACCAAATTCCAAGGCAAAAGATGAAGATTTTTGGGAAAGTCAGTGCTATTAAGCCTGTGGTTTCTGCTTTCCTCCTCGCCTCCAAGCAGGCTGATCTGTCACACCACTATGTCACTCCACTTTCCAGAATCAGGAACCAGGCCACCAAGTCATTGTTCTATGTAGGCCACCATCAGTGAAGTCACACATCTTCTGCATTTTGCAAAGCAGCGTGGGCCTTGATAATTTACCCGTAATGACCGAAGAATCGTTCCAGCTGTGCTTGTGCCCGTTGGGAAAAACAGGGCATTTTAGGAAACTGACTCATCTGATCTACAGGATGTTAGTGGCACACAAAGATATTGAAGATCAGTGTAGTTTACTAGTAGTATATAGACTTAAGTAGTTTTAGAGCTAAACCGTGCTCCTTGCCAAACTGTGCTAAATGCATGCATATTTATATCTCATTATAAATCTATTTAGCAAATAGGAATATGCAAGTGACTAAAACAACATATTTTTGCTGTATACATTTAAGGTAGACATTGTTCTAAGGTGTTTCAGTAAAAATGCCCCAGCAGTGAGTATTTAATTGTGCATAAAATATACAATAATTATTCATATGAAACAAAGCAGATGGCTAAAATCTTAAAACAGAATAATTTAAAAAATAACCATTATATTGAATTTTAACTACTAGCTGCAGTGCTTACACATAAAAAAGAGGTTTAACAAGTGTCGAGACCTTGATAATAATTTAAACTTGAAGAACTTAGTCAGACTTGGCCACTTGATCTTTGCCGAACTAAGAAATAAAGAAGCAACATTCCACCGCTAATGACCAAAAAGCTCCAAATACTATTGAATTTGTCACGGGGTAGCACTTGTTAGCATGACAGTGCAAGGCTGACTGATAACACAAAGACCCTCTAAGTGTTGGCACAAGCTTAATGATGTGAAAAAAATCATTAGTTCCCTAACTGCTGACAGGGGCAGCGGGGAGACCAAGTGTAGTTAGAGAATTTATGTTCTGCTTAAAAAAATATATATATAAAAAATCCAAGCATTGTTCACTGATGAGCAAAAACTGCAGCAAATTGCTGTTCACTGTGGCTGTAATGGAAATTACTTCGATGAGAACTTGGAACTCATCCGCAACTCTGATGCTAAAAGGCCAGTCTAGATTATAACATTGAAAAAAAAAAGGGAAATATATGCCTGCGACACCAAAAAGCAAGGTATAGCTGACTTTTGTGTAACAGAGCAGTTTGTACTGGGAAAGTAGATGGAATTAGCGATGTGCAAACATCACAGAATTATCAAAACATATGTTGCTGTTTTTTGGGGTTTTTTTTGCTATCATTTAAAAAGAAAAAAGAAAGCCACGGAGCATCTATGGTGTTATGATTTCCCAGACTGCCTGATAGGCCTCTTGAATGCAAAATTTTGGCATATTGCCCAGATGGGAGCAGCTTTATTGTAGTGCTCTGACAGGTAAATGCATAAGATGTGTAAAGGAATGTTTCTGTCTTTCTCTCCCCTGTCTAATCCCCATTTCAGTGCAGGCCTGAAAGAGAGCTTTTCATAGTTTCATCTGGGAACAAAAAAAAAGAAAGCCTAAATGCTTGTCAAATCTGCACTCATGAACTTGGAAGTGCAGCAGTTCTCTGCTTGTTGCATTCCTCTCCCGTCTGCCTGCCTCTGTCGTTCGGTTCTTTCTTCACTCCCTGTCTCTGTCACAGTCTTTTATTGTGTGCCTCCACGAGCCCCTATGCATGCTGACATCATATTTTCAGGTGTGTTTCTGCCATTTGCCTTGGTTTCTTGGTTTTTCTCCCTAGCTATACTTGAAACATGAACGGTATGACTTTCTTCTTGCTTTAGGCTCTCTTAAAGTCACTTTTTAAATCCATTTTAAAGAAATCGGATTTTCCCAAATGTCACTTTTTATGTGTTGCGTTTTTATTTATTTTTATATTATATTTGGTTACTTTTTTTAATATATTATTTTCTTGTCTTCCTTCCAAATGTTACTTCTCAGTTCATCTGATTTTACTACCACCATTGCCCAGATTAAATGCTTTGTTTGTTTGTTTTTTTTTGTAAGGAGAAACATTGTGTTAGCTATGTGATAGACTGATGACCCATGCAGGGTGTGTCCCACATTTTGCCTAATAACAGCTGTGATAGGGTCCCCCTTCCTCAACAACCCAGTGTTGGATAAGCAGTTAAGAAAATCACTGGATGATGTAAAACATGGTCATTCATTTTTTTAGTAGAAGCAAGGAAATAAATGCCTGAAAAAAAATGTAGCAGAAGAAGGCGATGAAGAAGAAGCTGAAGACTGCTGATGGTACTAAAGCACTTGTAGTACCATACCTGTAGGTTTTCATGTGAATATTTTAATTAGTACACATATTATATTAGATAGCATATATGACGGAACGGGCATAGCCAAACAAGGAAGAATCTTATCGCATTTTACTAACACATCAAATTGTTGCTTTTTTTGGTGCCACCCAAAATTTCATAAACTTCTCATTTTCCCTGAGCTGCTGAAATGCATCGCAGTGAGTGGGACAAAGCTTCTCCACTGTCCTCCTTCACTGGAAACAGTCATTAAAAAAAGAGCTGGCTTGTGCTGAAAGGGTCGATGGTTATCCTCCATCGAGTGAGATGAAGGCAGAGGAGAAGGGCGGGAGAGAGACTCGAGAGGAAGGCTGCAGGGAGACAGACAGGCCACAGGCTTTTGCTGAAAGGGTGGATGGTTATCCATCCAACCAGAGAGGGAGGAGGAGAAGAGGCTGGGATAGAAATTTTTTTTTAAAACATTACAGAGAAAGAAATGTTGGCAGGAAGAAAAGAGAGATCGAGCAATGAAAAGAAAAGAAATTAAAAGTACTTTACTCCTATATATTTCATTGTTTTCTGCCATGTCACAGCAGAAGTCTTGGCACCAATGAAAAGCAGACAGAGATGGCATGTAGTTGGCAGTGCCATTATTCAGCTACTAGCTAAAGGTACTGAATGATTTTAGCTATCAAAGTTTCTGAGCTTGTAATGTCACTGCTACTAGTTTCTTAGCATTTACAAGAATATTCACTCTTGCTACACATACCTATACATACACCTATTCATATATATGATATAATTATTAATATTACTTATTTGTACTCCAGACTCATTTTCTCTTTCAATGTTGTTCTGTAAGCCGAATAATTGCCTTTTATGAGCAAAAGATTACACAGTTTTGTTACATAACAAGTATAGACTGCCTGTGACTAAGGCTACAGATTATTTTCATTTTTAATCTCATGGAATTGGCCGACATTGTGAAACGCATATATTCACTTTTTTATCAGGAAAGAGTGAATATGATGGTCCCGCAACATGCCACAAGTTTAGAAATCATGCATTTGCATGCACAAGAAAGAAGAAAACTATTAAACTACACAAAAATACTTCATGTACAGAAAACAACAACAACAAAAAAAATACTTAAATGCAACTGATGGAAAATATAATTTAGTTTATGAAAACAATAAACACATATTTCATAATAGATGGAGAAATGGTTATGGATGAAATATAATACATTATACTTTACTCCAAATTATTCCCCACCATGTTATTAACAAGGAATGTAATTCCTCCTTCGCATCCCACCACCTGTTCCTCCCATCCAGCTGTGAGAAGGTGAATGCTCTGAAGTCCACTGTGTTGAGTGAAGTCAGAACTTGTCAGACATCTATAGCCTTTTCCTGCATCACAACCTCTAACAAAGCCCGTCGTTGTGTGGCCCAGCCTGCACCCTCCACCTACGCCCATCTAACAACCACGGTCCCACTGAACTGGCATCAGTCAATGGACAAAAAGCACTTTTAATTAACTTCAGATCTGTCAGCTACCACTGAGCTATGCCAAAGTAGGCATGTTCGATCATGCCCTATTTAATCTTTATGGGGATTTTTTTCCCCTTTAAATTAGATGAAAGAAAGGCACACGCATACTCCAGTGGCTGAAAAATCGCTACAGAAATGTGCAACCATAGCTAAAATACAGCGCTCCACTTTGATCTGCAACATGTGTACTTTTGGGCATTTATATAGCAGGTGTTTTGTGCATCTGTGTATGCAGGTGTATGTATGTTTGTAAGGGATTCTGATGTACCTGTCTGGATTTTCATGACAATATATAATTTGTACACAAAATTGCCATATTATTATCTAGAAATAGAAATAAAAAATGAAAATTAAAAGAAAATTTAAAAAACTGACTTCAACAGTTATTAAACAATGTCTGGAATCTTGTTGATATTAACAGAAACATACAGTTTTAACTATGGCAGAATTTGGGGGCGTGGGTGGGGGTGAGGGTCAAAGCCTATGACTGATGTAGCCAAAGTTTAATTAATAGTTCTACAAAATCTTCTGTTCCAGCTAGAATAGCAAAGTAACTGGTGGCAATAGGAGAGTTGCAGCTTATTCCTAGTTATTGGTTACCTAACAGCTGGCTGAGCACTGTTGTCACAATGGAATGCTGGTTTCTTTTCACCTACAGTGCTAAAAAGGAAAAGAAACAGAGAAAGGAGTGAAATGGGGTGTTTCCTTTGCAGCAAAGCAGCATTGCTTCAGAGAGTAAAGACAGTGAACATCAAAGCTGGCCCTGGGCTAAAAACGGGGGGACGACAGAAGAGGAGGGTAGTTAGAACTCACAGACAGTGGTCCCTACTGAGAATCTATGGTAAGAAAAAGAGATAAAAAAAGACATGGACTGGTTGAAAAAGAAGAGAAAGAACTGAGAAAAAGAAAAAGAAAGAGAAGGTCTTTTTTGCTTCAGTAAAAGGAACAGAAACTTGACAGTGTTATTAAACTTGACTGCCCGGGTAGATGTCTGTATCACCTAATACTGTTGCACTGCTCAGCAAAGGCCCCTACAAGTGCTACACGATGGTCTCACTGCAAGGACAGACCTGCTCATAAAAGCAGGTATCTGCTCCACACTGTTCCACACAGACACATACACAAACTCATACATGCAGTACAAGCGCACAAACACACCACAGAAATGCCTGGAGGGTCACTCGAAATCCTAAACCACAAAAGGTTCTGTTTGCTAAACAAGCATGAAGCACAATCCTGCAGACAAAAAAAAAAAAAAAGGCAGACACACTTTCAGAGGGTCTTTACAGGGACACACATGCACAGGCTCAAAATCTCTTCCGTCCATTTCATCTTTCCCAACCTAAATCATTCCATTCGCTATGCTGCAGAGTCAAATGATCATTTCAATTTGGATGGACTTTATAGCAGTTAAGGGGACAGTTAGCCAGGTGAGCCACCTGCTGTGAATGTGTTTAACGGGGATGCAGATGTGTTCAGATGGCAAGAATTCACTGGGATCCTGAGAGACCAGGAGTGTGCTTCCCAGAGAGTTTAAGTGGAAAAGATAGGAATCTAATCTGTAAACAGTCAAAGAAGAGCAGAAGTTTTCTTTCATCTGTCATTTGCCACATCAGCAAATTTGAACAGAAAATCTTGACAAGTATACATTCTGACTAAAACCTTCTGAAATTAAGACGCCGAGTTATTTAACCTAATACTGTAATAACGTGTGATTGGTGATGACTGAATGTTATTATAATCATGCAAATGCTTTTCCTGTTACTGACATGATAGGAAAGGCTATTAAGAATTATAGGCACCAGAGCTACAGCTTAGACTGATTAAAATACTGATTTGATGATGGTAAAAAAGCAGCATCAACAATCAGGAAAAGGTTTGGTTTAGGTTTTTACTCAGAGACCATTTCAGCATATGGCTATTAGTGTCATTTTGTCATCATATTATTGTCAGAGAATGCACAAAAATAACAACTGACACTGTCACTGACAAGCAGATATGGGGGCCAATCTATCTATCTATCTATCTATTCAAAGAAACGTAATAATAATACTGATAACACATGCATACACCAATGCCACAATGCAGTGAATAAATATATAAATACATCTGCTTCAGGAAAAGCAACTTGTGGGAGCTAGTGGTTTTAGAAAATATGTGAAAGGAGGGAAAGATGAAGCTTGACAGAAAATGCTCTTCATGAGAAAGACTAGAGTGAGCTATCATAACATAACGCGTTATAGTTATAATCAGTGCCAGTAAGTTATTTTGTCTATCTGTGGTACTTTAAAAAAAACAAAGGAGTAATGATTTTGACAGTACTTCTGTTATTCATCCCAGATATAGTCAAAAGTCAGCATAATTCTGTGTACAATTTACTAGTTGGTTATTGTGTAAGGCTCACTTAAACAGTTAGTACATTAATACATTTTCTGCTGCATGCAAACAACCTCCTCTGACCCTTGCAAGCATAGGCAGATGACAAAGTTTACTGTAACCCTTTACATCTACGTCTGGCTGCATCATTGCTCAGCTGATATCACCCCAAATAACTGAATGTCAGCATATAGCTGAATTAAAAAACATCACGCTGCACACTAATTTGCAACTAATCAGTTTCCAGTTTAACTCACATAAAAGTTACTATATACTATATCCATGCTTGTACTAATGCTTTTGGAAGCGGATCGATGGCAAAATAATTCCAAATGTCATGAAATGAAGAGAATCAAACTTTGAGAGGCTGTGATCAGGAAAAAGATTTTGAACATTTATCATTTTGTAATATAGTCAAATTTAGCTTTTCACAGTTGCACTTCAGCTTTGAACCTTTCCAGATATTAATTGGTTGAATTTTACATAAGAACACAAGTTATATGGTCTGTCAGATCGCTAGTACAAAGTTTATGTGATGTCCAAGAGTACATGTAATGATGGGAAGTTGTCTTCACACATGACCGTGAGTTTCACAGGGTTCTGAGCTTAGACCAGTACTTTGTCAATGTCAATGTCAAATTTATTTATATAGCACATTTAAACAACTTTGTACATTATACATGTTTCTCTTAGGTAATATTAGAAAACAGATGCTTACTCTAGATGGCATTACTTTGGTCTCCAGTAGTAATGTGAACAATCATGGTGTCATTTTATATCAAGACATCTCCTTCAGTGCATATTAAACCAATATGTAGGACTGAGAAACAGTCTGTATCAGAATGATGCTGGAAAAAAATAGCTTATGCATTCATTGCTTCTAGCCTGGACTATTGTCATTCATTACAGCGTGGACAACATTCCCTGAAAAGCCTTCAGTTAATCAAAAATGCTGCAGTGAGAGTACTGACAGGGATGAGAAAAAGAAATCATATTATCCATATTTCTCCCATATCGACTTCCATATCAGCTCCCTCTTAAATTCAGAAATGAATTTAAAAGCCTAATCAGGCCCCCCTCAAATCTTAAAGACCTCCTAGTATCATAGTATTTAAAAGAGTACTTTGCTCTCAGACTGCAGGCTTACTTGTGGCTCCTAGAGTTTCTAAAAGTAGTACTGGAGACAGAGCCTTCAGCTTTTGGTCTCCTCTCCTGTGGAACCAGCTTCCAGTTTGGATTTGGGAGACAGACACCCTCTCTGCTTTTAAGATTAGACTTAAAACTGTCCTTTTTGATAAAGATTATATTTAAAGCTGGATCAGGTGACTCTAAAGCATCCCTCAGTTATGCTGCTATAGGCTCAGGCTGCTGGAGGATTTCCCATGATACCCTGAGCATTTCTTTTCCACTCACCTCTTTTCACTCTCCGGGTGGTTATATACTACTGCTGCATGTCACTACATTTTGCCTTCTCTCTCCCATAGCCTATGTTTTGTCCCATGTATTGATGCACTCCTTTTTATTTTCTTTCTCCTCAGCCCCAAACTAGTTGCAGCAGATGACCATCCCTCCCTGAGCCTGGCTCTACCACAGGTTTCTTCCCTTTAAAAGAGAATTTTTCCTTCCCACCATCACCTAGTGTGCTCATAGTGGATCATCTGATTGTTTGGGTGTTCTCTCTAATACTGTAAAGTCTTATAGTAGTTCCTCATTTGTGTCATGTGTGAGACTGGGCAGCTTAATATGTGAAAATGGCTGCAGTTCACTAAACATTTTGATATCTTAAATGTGTTAGTGCTTTATATTACCTCATTATCATCAGCTTACAGACAATGCAATTTTAGCAATTTGTTAGAGGGTTACTATATTAGTAACAAAATATCACTCAATATTACTTCAGTGTGTTGTCCCTCATTATTTCCAATCCGTTATTATCCTGTCACATAAATTCAAGTGCCACCCAAAATGCTTCATAATTTATTAATTTGTACTTATTTTGCATAAAACACCACCAACTGCATTTATATAACAGCAGTGGTTACACAAATTCATTATATAATCATAGTTGTATGGTAACCACTCATTTAATGTCAGAGAGTGTTTTTTTTTTATATCCATGAGCCATGGAGTGATTAAAATATACAGTATGCTCCCTGAATTTAAGAATGGAAAACTAAAGGCAGTGGGTGTGAATTCTATGCATTAACTGCATATTGCGTGTGTGAGCACCACAGCACACGATCACCATCCAGAGGTCATCTCACCCTCGTTGCCCAGCAAGCTGTGGAGAAAACACAGACTGAGGCAAATAATTTAAGTTTCTATCACCTCGAGTCACAGCCCAGTTTCCCATGGTCTGAACCGCCTCAGTAAACCTGAGTGGTACTCATCACTATCTCACAGAGTAATACAGAGGAGTTAGGGCAGTGCTCCACTGTTATTTTACAGTTATTTTTGTGTTCTGTTTTTACTCTCCTTTATGGCCTCCCAAAAAACACGGTACAACAAATAAAATCTGATCTCACTGAGCTGCAAAACACACACACACACACACCACACACACACACACACACACAACCACACACACCACACACACACAAATTACAATCAAGTTAAGTCAAAATCAAGCAATCTTCAGTTTGTATCTTAGGTAATGCACACTGAATACCACACAGAGATGCAATATACACAGACACATTTACTGTAATTATTTGCTAAATGACCTGACTCGAAGCAGTCAGAGGATCAGGAGTCAGGGGGATCAGAATGACCTTTGTGCCAAGGTATAAGCCACAGTTGTTGACATCATTTTATAGCAACAGGTCCAGGGAATGAGAAAGACAGCTGACCAATTGGCAGTTCAATACAAAAAAAAAAAAAAGAAGAAGAAGAAAAAAAAGAAGAGGGGTTTCTGGATAAGTGTGACAGCTGTGCCTAATCATGGCAAGTGAGCCAAGAGAGATGTGAAGGGAGTAAAGAGCAAATGAAGGCAAAAAAAAAAGAGGTAAGTTTAAATTCTAAAGTCATATCAGAAAATACTAGGAGCCTGAAAAATGGATGGAAGATTTAAGAAGAAAGTGTCTTCTTATAATAAGAGAGTTGATCCCAGTGAGAGCATAACTCTTTTGAGAAAACATTCCAATATGAAACATAAAATTTTCTCTTTTTGTGTCACTATATTGCAAAGAAAGGCAAATTTGCCAAAAGACAGGGACATCGTTGTTGTCTTTTTTCCTGTCAAATGTACTTTCAGCAAGGGGTTTCATTTTTAATGCTTAAGAAATCTAAAAAAAATAAATAAATAAAAATAAAGTCAGTGTTGTTATATAGAAGTTAGTTTTGAAGAGCAAAAAAAAGTTCAGTCTGTAGAAGGACAATAATTATGACCAAAATCCGCCTGGGAAATGACCTACACAGATCCCACTTACCTTGGTTCAGCCCTTTCAGTCCTCTAGGCCCTGGCCATTCATCAGCAGACATCACATGACAAACCAAAACCATTCATCCTGAGCCACAGTCTCTTCTGCCCAAAAGGATTTGTGATTCAATTTGACTGAGTGATGCACTAGGCCCCAGGGCTGGGACTGAGTCTGCAAGGGTTTTCTGGGAAAGTTGGGTGCATGGTATAGGGACACACAAGGGACAGATTGTGTGACAGAAGACTACTACTGCTGCTGCTTCACAGCTAGATTTACCAACACAGTGTAGATGTCCATAACAAGTTTTTTAGAGGATACATGAAGCAGACAAACACAAAGACATATGCAAGCGCATGTGTACAATGAAAAATGATTCAGCATGCAACCTTTCTTTGTCAGAAAACAGATAATAAGAGTAAGTGAAGATGAAAAAGAATGATTCTTAGGTGAAATTAAAAAAAAGGCACAAAGAAAGACAAAATGAAACTGAATCTGCATGGATACACTACTGCGTTATAAGCCCTTTGAATCATCTCTCAGCTTCTCTTTTTATCTCAGTAGGATCGCAGCAAGAGCATGAAAGATTTAAAGAGAAGGCTTTTAGTTTAAACCAGATCCTGGACCAAATACGCACACTCAGGCATAAAAATGAAGACCAGAGATGCTAGACTATCTCTGACAAAGCTTTCTGTTACAATCACCAATAAAGTCACTGGATACAAATACTGGAAGACAGTTAAGCTTCCCTCAAGGTGTCTAATATGACACTGATGAGTCAGGGATTTCGGCTGAAATACACTGCTGCAAGATGCTGAATTTACTATATCACCTTCTGCGTATTTTCAGTCAGCTGTGAGTTTCAGACAGGCTGAAGAGGAGAACAGTGTAAGATGAAAGACTGTGTCTATCCCTGCCTCCTACTGCCATGCCTTTATTACATTCCAGTCAGCTTAAAAACTGGCTGTGTTCCTGTTTCTGTCAACACAACCTTTCCGAGCTTCAGGTGGTCCAGAATGCTGCAGCAAGATAAATGGAAATATCACATACAACTGGAATTTTAACACTATCTAACATATATTTATACATCGTTTAGACTACACGGAAATATTTATTTTATTACTTAGCTGTGTGACACCCTTCAGAAGAAGTCTGTTAGCAGTTTCACGGTAAAAACTAATGACAAACAATCGTCTACAGGGATCCTCAACTCTGGTGCAAGAGAAGATCAAGTAGGCTATGTTAGCACTGCATGCACTTGAACTGTTTGACTTTTTATGTTTGTACTCGTCCTACATCTTTTGTTAAGATTTCTGATTTATCTTGAATTTTACTGAACCTGCAGGTTTTTTAATGTCTGTGCAAAGCATTTTGGGGTTTTTTTTGCCATGTGAATAAAGCTATTTTTAAAACTTTGTTGCCATGAATATTTTTTTCTTTCTCACCTGTGAGTACTGGAATAATAAGCAAATTGAACAAATTGGAAGTTTTATATAAACCCTGTGTTATATAAGTATGAACAAAAATAGCACACTGAGTTGCACTCTTGGAGTAATGCAGCAAGATGAACAGTTTTTGATAGGATGCATTTAAATATGCACAGACTTAATGTGATATGCATGAACATATCATGTGCCATAAACACATGTAAGTGATTCAGCCATGCGCAAAGGTTGGGTTGACAGAGTTCATTGGGAAGTAAAATATTTATGAGAGAACACTCTGCAGGGTGGGAAGAAGAGATGAAAACTGCAAAGGAGAAGAGATAGCAAATAACAAGACAAATGAAGCCCTAATGAGTGATTCTGACTCAAATGCTCTGTTACAGCTGAACAGAAGCCAGGGTGAGCTAAGTAAGTCACTGTCATTTCAAGTTCATTTGTTCACTGCTTGCCACCCCCCTATAAACAAGGGGAGAAGTGTAAAAAGGTGTCTAGGTGTGGTATAGTGGAGGAAGCCCTTTCAAAAAAAGACTGCTTCTTGTGTTTTAAATTGTATGCTTGGAAAACTCTTTTTTTTTTTTTTTTTTTTGGCATTTTTTGAAATGCAGTCATGTGCTGCCACAAGTATGGAGCCAAGCAGGTATGATATATCCAAAAACAGCAGTATTTCCTTACACGTGTTCTAAACTAGCTTTCCACTATTATATTTTTAGTTAGAAAGATACAGCATACAGGAGCACCAGCAACTAAGTGGTTCAAATGGCAGGTCTATTTGGAGGTCGTGATGCTCATAAGCAGGCAAAGGAAAGGGACACATACTGAGAAACTGACAAGAGTTAGTGAAATTGGTTGGTAAAGGGAGTCGACAGATAGAAAAGGGGAAACACTGAACAAGTTAAGGAGGAAAACAAGAAGAGCGGATAGTGAGTCAGAAAAGTGGGGGGAAAGCACAAAAATAAGGCTTTGGGTAATAAAAACTAATCTTATACCATCAAACAGGATGACAATTGACAGTAATTACACATTTCCCCCTATAATTATGAGCTTTTTTTTATGTGACCCTCTTCTCACAAAGTCTTAGTAATCCTCCGGTCATTTCCCAGTCTTCCATCTTCAGACAGTCACTCTACCTCCAAAATTAAATAGCGAGGGCTGGTCAAGCCAAATAAGCAAACCACCATGAACCACTCAGGCCTTTCTTGGTCACAAATAATCCTTGACAAATGATGTCACATGAAATCGCATCTCACTCTTTAAATACAGAAGAATGTGCTTAGAAAGCACAACATCTGACAGCAGAGGAGAGTTGAAGTGGACTCCAGTAAACTGAAGAAACTGCTTTACCAGAAGCAAAGATCTAAGACAAAGACTGCAGTGCACATTTAGAAGAACTTATTCAGGTATCCTGTTTATTACAAGAACTGATGTTTTAAAGGGCCGGTGATCTCTGCAGTTTAGAACATTTAGAAAGTTCAGATCTCCAAATTGTACCAGCTGGAGAGGCAGACATGCTGTAAGATCACAGAGCTCTAAAGTCTGTAAACACAGTCAAAGTATAAGCAAATGAAGATGGTAAAAGTGCATGTGGGAAAATAGAGCTCCAGGAAGATTCAAAATAATATTAAAACTTTTTTTTGTAAAGAAGTCATGAACAGACCAGTTTATGTCCTTTAATTTGTAAAACAAATCATAAGATGTCCTTCACTCATTAGGAATACGCTGTGTCAAGAGTCATGCTGAAAACCTAGCCTATGCATTTGTTGGACTTTTGCAGTTCGTTATTGTCAGGATGCCCCAATAACTCTATGAAAGCCTTCCATCTGATCTAAAAGACTGCAGTGGGAACACTGACACAGATTAGCAAAAGAGATCATTTTTCTCCCATATTAGTTTCTGTTCAGTGGCTCCCCGTTAACAATCTGAAAAGGTTTTAAAACTCTCCTCCTTACATACAAAACTCTTAATGGCCAAGCTCCATCATATAAAAGACCTCTTAGTACCATATTATCCCAACAGAGCACTTTGCTCTCAGAATTCAGGCTCACATGTGGTTGTTAGAGTTTCCAAATCAGAATCAGAAGCAGAGCCTTTTAGTTACCAGGCGCTGTAGTACCAGCTCCCAGTTAATGCAGAGGGCGTCTGCCTGCCTAACACATTCACTTTTATTTATTTATTTTAGAGGTCCAACCAAAAAAAATTTATCATTTATCCATTAAAATAAAAAAATTAATAAAAACTGATTTTTACATTTTTGTGTAGGTAAAACTATATGTTCTAATTTTACAAACACACATGTGTAGCAGCGGGGTTTGCTTTTTAGTTAAGGTGCAGAAAGAGTAGTGCAGGGAGCAGCACCTTGTGGAGTGATTGGCGCTCCTCCTGTGAGTTTGCTAATCAGATTCTCCCTTTTATGCCGTCGCGTGCTGGGGCCGGATGGCACACACACTGAGACTTCACAGCTGACGTTGGGCTGTGTACTGAGCTACTGTAAGAACAAAATTTTCCTTGAGTTGGTTTTAAGTGTTCAGTGTGCCAGGCAAGCTCCAATGGAGCACAATGACTTTTTTTTTGTTTATTGTTTGTTTTTTGTAGTGTGTGCATGTGTGTGTCTGTACAGTGGCAAATAAAGGTTTTGTGGGTAGTGGAGGTCTGACATAATGTGCGACAGCGTTCTTTGGACCTTACATCACTGATCTTTTTGTTTTTGGTTTTAAATGCTCATCTTTTCTGTCTCCACTCTCCTCTCATCAACTAGTCTAAGCATGGGCCGGGTTCTGTTTGAGATTAAAAAGGTATTCTTCCTCATTCATTTGATTGTTGGGTTTCTCTTCAAAATATTGTAAAACCTTGACCTTAAGTGCCCTGATAATATAAGAAGATTAAAATTAAATCATACATATTATGAATTATTCTGGCTTGTTCTCACATTGTCCATGCATCTCTTTACTGAAGCTTAGAGGACAGACCACTCTAAGGGTGCCATCCTTTCACCTTAAAAAGATGTGGAGTTAATGTTCAGGCTATAGACAGATCACAACAGTATGCAGTCAAGAAAATCACAGACGAGTAACAGAAGCAAACCAGCAGTGTTTTTGCAGCACATCTGCAAACATGCAGTAAATTTCCCATGAAAAATAAATGAATTCACAACTTCCTCTGCAGGAGCAGATATGGGAAGAATGAGAGCGATAAAGGCTCAAAGGCAGAAAAGACTTAGGGAGGGAGAGAGTATGCAGTAGGAAGAAATAATTAGAGTAATAGAAAATAGTGTGAAACAGTTTATCTCGTTGAGGGAAAATCTTCAGGAAATTATAAATGCTCAAGCAGCAAAAAAAGAAAAAAGAAAGCAGTAATTACTATTGTGTCCAGGCACTTGCCTAAAGCAGCTAAAAGAAAGACCTCCAAATGACCAATTAAAAAAAAAAAAAAAAGAGCTGGAGATTTGATAGAGCTGAAGAGAAGTGACAATGCTTCTGCAACCAAAGTATGGAAACATGCTCTTTGGAAGGAATTAAGGAGAATGATGTTTACACCTCAGGGGAAAGGATGGGAAAACGAAGACAAAGAGGATATTCACAAGTCGAGAAACACCTGGGTTGTCTGCGTCTCACACACACTAATTCAGAAACATGTGCGCTTGCTGATAACTTGCAGTCATGTTTTGCCCTTTTTCATTCCACAGAGATGTTGCCTATGTGTTCTTAAGTTTGTTCATAAAAGAAGGGTGTACAGTTGAGGCATATGTGTACTGCTGTACCTGTTTGTGCAATCTTTATTCAATTTCTACCGTGTGTGCCAGATGTCACTGCAGTGAGGTGCTTGACAGATTTTAGGTATTCATATTTTTGCCAATTTTTTTTAATTTTCTCTTTTTTTTCACTGGCGCAATCTCTCTTCAACACCCATTTCATCTTTTTTTTTTTTTTTTTTAATATTTGTAGATATAAGCCTGACAGCTGTTTCCATCGATTTCTTTTCAATATACTGAGTATAAAGAACTGGATATGAAGTGAAGAAAGCACTGAAGAGTGTGCCTGAGTTTCACACAAGGCATTTGTAAAAAAATGTATCTGCCACACACAAATCACTTCAAGCAGTGGAATACAAAGTATTTCCTAGTCATGTGTGAACTCTTTCTCTGGGTTGGGGTGGTTAGTTGGACAAAACAATAATTTGACCATCATCTTGGGCTGCTGTAAACTGTGACGGGCAAGTTTTCATTGGTATTGATTATTTTTGAGATTTTATAACTTAAGAGGTAGTGTGTGTGTGTGTGTGTGTGTGTGTGTGTGTGCGTGTGTCGGGGGGGGGGGGTGAATTAAGGGCAAAAAGCTGAAGATTTTTTTTTCTTTGGAAATTTTTATTTGGGAACAAATCCGCTCCAAATCCCCAACAAACAGATATACGAATCTTCAAAAAAAAAAAAAAATGGCAATCAGAATCAAACACTTTAATAAATACCCAACTCCACACATGGGTTTGTCCATTTGCATCTACAAAATTTGCTGCCATAGTGCCATAGACTCAGGTTTTCTGCTCTGGGATGTTTTTTGGGGGGAATAACTAAGATCTCCCAACACATCCTGTGGTTCACAGCTGCAGACAGTGCATATGTGCGTTGGTAGGGTGTGTCACCTTGTAAAAATTATACCGCAAGACCTCGCTTGAAATGGCAGTAGCCACTGGTTTGCATTTGCAGCAGGAGAACAAGGAAGGCAGCTGGAGTAACAGAGAGGACACCCTCATAGCCTGAGCCAGATCCTTGACACTTCAAATTCTCACCTAGTCTATAGAAAGCACTGCTGGAGGGGACATGAACCACAAAAGCACGGCATGGTGCACATGCACATTAATGCAACTGAAAAAAAAAAAAAAAAAGCTAAATAAAAATGCCCGCAGTGATGCACAGACACAATTTTGTACTTGAGGATAGCAAATGAAAAGAGAGCACCTTAATAACATTCTCAGTTCAACTTCAGAAACCACGCACAGCGCACACCTCTGTGGCAAACCCACAAATGGAGAGTCTCACATGCACTCGAGGAGACACTGGGTACATGTACACAAATCTGCACCCAACCTTCCCCTTTCCCTACTCCACTATCCCCCACCCCCTTACACACACACACACACACACACACACACACACACACACACACACACACACACACACACACACACACAAGTAGAGACAGTGAAGGAGCTTACTGTGATGAGAGAATAATTCTTCTTTTGACACAACCAATTTCTCTGAAGACAAAAGAGGAGTCATACACCAGCACATTGCCACCCTCAGAGGGAAGCAACACACATGCCCCGATACCACACACACACACACACACACATGCCTGATGCAAAGATACTGCCAACCCCTGTTGTCTGTGCTGTCATCGGTGTGTCTGTTGTTTGTGTGTATGCTTGCTTATGGAGGGTTCTACATGTGAAGTCCTATTTTCACATTAGGTAAGGGAACATAAGACAAGGGGAGACCAAGATGAGCGAAGAGGAAGTGGTGGTTGCTACTGAAACTCACGTAGGTCATAGAGGAAGCAGATGATGCTTGTCAGGGTAGTACATCACATTGTAAAAGCCAGCTGCCAGTCTCAGTGTCTTAGAAAGTGTGGAAAATAGTTGTAATTTTCTGACATTAGTCATAGGAGATATAAGCAAAAATGGTGGCAGGTTGGTCAGCTGTTATACCAGTCTGCCAAAAATGAGTCAAATAAAGTAACTGATGCTTTCTTCAAGCAGAGTTTCGTGTTTCTAACGGGCCTTTTGAGAATAAACAATGATTGCAAAAGGAAATTTTAAAAGAGGTAATTTTCTTTTCACCATTTTCCCTGTCATGCTTTATATTTTGGGGTTTTTGGGTTTTCTTACAGCCTGATAAAAGGGCGGAGCAGGACAAGAAGAATCAAGCAGACCAGAGCAGGCCAAGCAAGTCAGCAGTCCATCTCCCTCCCTGCCTCCCCCCCTCTCTCTGTGAACTTCAAACATGCTGTGGTCTGTTTCATGCTCCCTGCAGCCCATTATGGCTTAATGCTTCAAGAGGCTTCTTACTGACTTCAGCATTTTAACAACTTTGGTGTATTCAGTTGGTACGCTTGCACGCACACACACAAAAAGAAATGCACGCTTGCAAACACTCTGTGCTACACACAAACTAGCGCAGACAGGAGCCCAGATGCAGGAATTGACACACTTTAAACTGCAGCAGAGTTATGAGCCTGCACGCTGTGATACTGAAACAACTGTTGCTTTTGCTTTAATCTGTTTGAAGAGGAAGACCAACAGAAGCGCGGGGCTTTATGCTGACATCAACCTTCAAATAAGCTTCAGCTCTCTTATCTCCAAGTCAGTTAATGAGTTCCATTCATATGTAATTCTGTGTGATCAATTAGTTATCCAACATAAGGAGAATAAGAACACCACATCAGTGGGAATATGGGCTAGAGATAGGGCTAACACTTATCTCAGCACACACAGTATTTTCTATTTATGTTTAAGTTTCCTCAGTCCCTTTATCTACAAAGAGCCCTTTATAGAAAAGGACTACACGTGCATTCATTTATCCATGCAGCTTACATGAATACAATGTTTAAACAGAGGAGGGTTTTGCTGGACTGTTATTTTAAAGTTTGGATGCAAAGGGCTTTTTCTGTAAGCAAACAACTGAGAGCAAGAGCGACAATTAAGTGACTATTATATTACAATGCTCTTAATAAGAATTTTTTTTTTCTATTTATTTATTTATTTACTCATGCTGGCATAATTGTGCATTAGTGTAATGGCATTTATTGCAGACTTGCAATGTTGGATGTGTTAGTATTGAAGTGCGATTGTTGTGACAAATTTGAGATAAAATGACAGAAGTAAGGACATTCTGGATCTTAGCCATTATACAGTAAGATGCTGACATTGTCCATCTGATTGGGTTTTTCCTTCTACTACTCTTTTAATCGAGATGTTCCTCATAAAGTGTTGTTCACTATTGTGAATATCAAGTACTTCAGCTGCTATTGAGGAGACGGGCTGTGTGCCTGCCTGTCTGCATCGGTGCTATGTCAAGTTGTGTGTCAGCTGGAGGAGGTGAAGACAAGCGCGGCTGGTATTGACACTGTTGCAAATGAGTAATGTAATCTGATCATTTTTAGTATCCATTAGCATCTGAGTACCCAGTTTATTTGATAACCTTACTTGGACATGGACGAGACAATAAAATGTCAACTTGCAGTCACATTTGTGCAACACATGCGCTTAAGTTGAGATGTTGAAAAAAAAAAAAAAAACATATTTATACAAATATTAAACATAAATCTAACAGCACTTCAATTACTTTGATGGATGTATGTACAGTACAATAAGTGTTTTGCCAGGTGTCCATAAGTTTATGTCCTTGGATTGAGAAAAATAGAGTCTCTATAACCACTTTGACTGAGTGTGGTTTCATTTTAACTTCAGAGTGAAAAAAACTAAAAGAAAGAAAATGCAGTGTTTTTTTAACATTAAAACTAATATTTGAATAGTGTAGTGTAGTACTAAAAGTGCTTTACCTAGCTTGTCGTCATTTCCTGCAAATGTACTTTCATCATAGCTGTTTGCTGTTACAGTACGATAACACAACGCATCTACTTGAGAGTGAGCGAATAATAATGCAGTGGAGCAATAATGTCACAATAATCTGTAAGACTGTGAAGTGATTTTTTTTTCATCATCATCCTTACTGGCATGAAAGCACATTTCTCATAGTGCAAAAATTAGATACCACCACAAGCATGTCTATTTTAATGAAATCTCCATTTGCAGGGAAGACACTCAGGAAAGTGCCCTGAGTGGATTTGAACCTGGGCCTGTGCAGTGTCTTTACAACATACAGGGTGCCAGCTCAACACAGTGAGCAATACCAACACCCGTCAACTCACCATTTGCTTGTTTGCTGTTCTGGTGATAATTTTGCAGCCTGTCTTTTGCTTGCCAGCTTCGTTTTTTGTTGGCAGTGGACTCCTTTTACATTTAACCTCTGGCTGGAAAGAGGGGTGAGGGGAAGCAAACACAATAGCAGCCATTATTTTAGCATTACCCTTAGTCAAAGAGATGAGAGAAGTGACCAGTGCTTCAGTGCTACTTTTATACAATTTAAGACGTTCACCCCCCCAAATTCTGAGTAAAGCTGCTGAGTTCAAAACATTCTCATACTTCTCATGGTTGGCTGCCACACAGATCAGTCCATATTTCCAGCCACAAGCCAGTCTTTAGTCAAGAAGAGTTCCTAGCAGTCTTGGTAAATAGCAGTCGTACTGTATCATTAGCCAAACACTGGTTATAATGACACCCCAGAGCACTGTGCAACTCACAGTCAGCGTGTAGCAACCAGCAACCAACAACACAAATACAGCATGGGAAAATCAATGGCACACCAAAATGTTACCAGCCTTCCTGCAGATGTCTCATACAGCTTGTCTCTTTGTATAGGCTTATGTGACATTGAGGATCTAACACCCGATGGCTGCCAACTGCTTTCAAAGAGTGCCTGGCGCCTCTCTCTTTAAGAGCCGATGAGAGAGAAACACAGAGAGATGAAGAATGTCATCCCCTGAAAGACAACAGGATAAGCCATCAAGACTGTAATGATGGGGTGGGACAGGGAGGGGGCAGCGCAGCGAGGAGACAGATGAGTATCATAAAAATCAATCATCCATTTTTGGTAAACATGGACAAAAAAAAAAAGCTGTTTCCAAAACTGATTGCACTCTACCGAGCTGAAATAGCATCATCATGCTTGTTTAAAAGCATCAATCAGCTTACTTTAGCCCCTGTGAACTTGTTTAAGGAGCTCAAATTATAGTTCACCCATGGTCCAGTAAGCATTGCTTCAACACAGTGATAACAAACAACTCACCCTTAACTCAATAGCTTTTCTCCTCATGGCTTTTTCTGCAGGGCAAATAGTTTAGGGATATGGGACTAGCCAAGATATTCTAGAAGGCATATTAATGTGAAAGATTATCTGGGAATCTTTATTCACTGCTGACTATCATCAAACAGAGACTGTAATATGGAATCATATTTACTACACATCTTTAATCCATGCCTTAAAAACGTACATAATTCAAATATAAAGAAAATGTGTGAAAAAACTGCATTTTGATTGAATGAAATTAACTTAGCTTAGTTAGGGGCATAGTTTTTAATAACTTGTAGATCTTGTTCAGCCCTTTTTTTACTCATACTTCCACACAAGTTTTATGCATCTTCAAAAAGAAATTGAGTGTTTGGCTCATACATAACTGCACAAGCTGCTTTCTGTGTTGAGGAATAATTATTTCATCAACTGTGCAGAGGCCATGAAAAAGGATTTGAAAACACTGAAAGTGGACATCATTTTTCAGAGTTGGAATGCAACTCTTCCTCCCAAACTGCTTCTGGGAGATACACTCAGCATGTGACCTTGAGTCAGGCCCAGCCAATACATTAGGCTGATCAAACCCTGGTGTCACAGCAGGAAACACACTCTGCAAATGTCAGAGATCATCTGCAGCATTCAAGCGGTTCGTGTTTAGGAGGAATAAATTAAATCTTTCATATTTTACAAGATGTTTAAAATGCCTGAACGGAGCACCTGAAGGGTATTTTATGCTAGAAAGCAAAGCCACTGAGACACAATGAAAGTACTGTCAATGTGCAAAGCCTGTCCATTGCCTTTTTGTCTCATCTCTACATCTATCTCTTTCTGCTCATCAGTGTCTCACGCTCCTCTCTTACTGAGGATGCATTGACCCTAAAACTCAAGTAAGCGCCACATCATTGATTGAAACAAGAGGTACAGTTAGTGTCGTGACAAGACAGATTTGCTCTTTAAAGCATTATGGATTACAGACATTTAAAAGGGGGTGGGGTGGGGGGTATCTCTGAAGGACCAGGGCTGGTGTTAATTCTGTCAATTGATTTATTCAGTGTGTCTATCAAGTAAATGAGAAGTGTCCACTTACTACTTGGCCTTCACTCCTAACTAATGATCAATGGAGTGGCAATGTGAGACTTTTTACTTTTTTCATCTACTTACTACAGTACAATCGAAATTTATAATTCCAGCTATCCTACTCAAGAGCGTAATCACTTGAAAAGATCTACTTTTGTGTTATCATGTTCCTCATCCACACTCATACTGTTGCAGCTCAGTGACAGCTCAACATGAAGCAGAAAATATTAAAGACATATTAAAAGAACAACATCTAACTTCTCTTATTTGTTGGGTCACCAACCGAAGCGTATTATTTTCTTTTTTCTGCAGCCACACTGTGTAACTGCTTCCAGAAAACAGATTACAGTTTGTGCAAAAATCAAGGGTCTGAATGAGTGACACTCTTGTCTCAGAACCATTCAGTCTGTGCTGACCAACCTCTCAATTTTCACAGGGGAGAAGCGTTTATCTGCTGTTACTAGTATGACACTCAGGAAAGTGGATTGGACAGTGAGAAAAAAAAAATTATATGTCAGCCGATCAAGGAAAAGGGTGATTTTTTGGGGGGAAAAAATCATAAATTGAGTAGATTACTTTGGTTTGCCATCTGCTTTTTTTTTTTTTTTTTTAAAGGAGCTGGTTGCATTCAAAGTTTGGGGAAATGGAAAAACTTCAAAGAGTTCAAAAGTGTGTGATGCTCCATTTGAATCTACACAAAAAAGGGTTGTGTGCATGTCTTGTCCATGCATGCATGATACTGTACCTGTAGAGCAGCAAACTGTGTGTGTGTGTGTGTGTGTGTGTGTGTGTGTGTGTGTGTGTGTGTGTGTGTGTGTGTGTTTGTGTGTTTATATGCTTGAAAGCATTGTACTGAATTCCAGGGGAGGCTAACATGTAATCAACTAAACTGCAAAGGGGCTTGTGACTGCCTTACATCAGCCCCTGAATGACACAGTGAGCAACATCATATTTTCATGGTTACAGCACACGGTCAAGTGACTGGCAATTTATAGGCTGGCTTTCCCCACAGGAGGATAAGACAGTTTAAAGAAGAGGCAGAATCAGGGAGTGTCTTCAGGAGTAGCAGCTTAGTTATTTTTCTGCCTCTTTTAATAAAGGAGAACAGTAAGTGAGCTGCAGATCTTGTATCTCTGTTCCCAAAATATTGAGTGTGGGAAAATTTCAGGTGACTTTCTCGTAGTTTTGATCAGGAATCAAATAGACAGATTGCCTGTGCTGTCTTAGTATCTTTTCAAAGCAGTGTTTCATCTTAAGAGATAAAGAGCACTTGTGCTTTACCATGTGACATGATAGATGGATGTCTTCTCTGCTTTCAATTACACCAAAACAGCCATAAAAAAATACCCTTAAATGTGGGGTGTACAGACTGTCGAATTACAATTTCCTGTAGATCACTGTGAGCACAACATTAAGACTGTATGTACACAGATTAGTTGAGACTTTGGTAACAAACAGACTACCATTCCTCGAGGGATTTGCAAAGAGATTATGATATAGTTTAAAGCAGCTGCGTGGCTCTTAAGAGTATAATTAAAGTATTATTGAATGTGATATAGTACATTTGGCTAGAACGATTTTTCTGAGAGTACTTTTAGTTTAAGGGATAAAGATGAGGTGTAGCTCCGAAAAACGTGCGCACAACACGAACAAAAGCTTACCTGATATTTCAGACTGAGGGACATCTTCCAGAGAGAACCCTTTTCCCAAGTAAAACTGCCTGATATCAGCACAACTCCGGGCTTTGCTCGTCCCTTTGTCCCCATAGACTGGTGCCGTTAGAGAGCACACTGCCAGCGCCGCTATAATGAAGGAATCCATACCGGCCGACCAGATACAGTCTAACTGTATCTATGGACTTAGTCAAGTGCAAATCCGACCAAACACCAACTTCTACGCGGAGTAGAAGACTCCTAGTTTTTGTAAATTAGGGCTGCTTGGTGCTGTTGTGCGTAAAATATCCTCCACCTTCCTGTCTTCCTTCTGCTCCTTCAGTGCGTCTGCTGAGTCTGTGGCTGCACTCCGCACACTACTGCCCGGCACAGGAGCGGTTCTTCACAGCGCAGAGGTCCCGACTCTTCTTACTTCCAACACTGGCCGGTGTGAAGTAAGCGGACAGAAGCTTTCTTATTTTTCCCGAATTAATCTTCTCACGCAGCGGGCCAGGATGAGCGCAGGTCTCTTTTCTCGTATATCCAATGATTTTCTTTTCTTTCTTAGGTTCTTTTATTTATTTGGCTTACCTACACACAGAGAAGCGAAAGATCAAAGAACTAGGTTATGCGTTTGAAGCTAGAAAATATTATGAATAATAATAATAGTTTAAAAAAAAAATAGGAGGGGAAAGTCAAGTCACAAGATAGCACTGGCTAAAACCATGCAGCTTGGTAGTGTTGACTCATACCTTCTGGTGACGGTCTGTGTGAAGAAGTGTACAGAGGCAAATACCGCAGCTCGGGGCTTTCTGGACGATGCTGTGCCAGCGCTGCTGCCACTCTGTGGAATGAGGAGGCGGAGAGAGAGAGAGAGAGAGAGAGAGAGAGAGAGCGAGAGAGAGAGAGAGAGAGAGCGAGAGAGAGAGAGAGAGAGAGAGAGAGAGAGGGGGGGGGGGGGTCATGATACTCTTGCAATTTTCGTTTCATTCTGTTTAATCTATTTATTCATTCAGAATAAACTTACAGTCTACCCGGTTCGTTTTTAGACGCATCTGTAGCATCGTGCACGATAAGGTGGTCCGGTTCTCAGTTCAGGAATGTCCTCTGCGCCTCCTGACAGCTTGTTAACCACCAGCCGGGTGTCACAGACGAAGTGTGGGCGTGCCCTTGAGCCCAGGTACCCGCCCACATTACAGGTCACTCCTGAGTACTTCTCCTCCATTCTGCGGTGTATCTGCATACATCACTCCTCAAGGTGCAATTACTCGGCCAGCAAGCCATTACCTGCCCTGATGCTGTTGCCCGCTTACCTGTCACCTGCTGAATGCCTTCATTATCTTCTGTACGTGTTAATAGCTATAAACATGCCTAAAAATGTTCTGAGATACATTTAGGCTTTGTGTGACTTTTAGACTTCAAAAGCCCTTTTATTATACATCCAGTAATGACCTTTTATGCCCTTCATACCACTTCAAAACCTCCTCTGGCATTAAAAACAGCACAAACATTGTTGTGTTGTAGTGTAGCTCTCAAAAGAAAGCAATATTCAGTTGAGAAAATAATGTATATTTTTCAGTTTATTCAATAGAGTTAATAAGATCAGTGAGTCCCAGTTCCCAGCTTCAAACACTACAGAACTGGGTATTCCATTCCATCACCTGATTACCATGGATGTAGACGTGAAAAAAGAAAAAAAAAAGATTGTGAGGTGTTTAATGGAATACAACATTTTCAAAAAGCATTCAACTGATTTAAGAATATGGATGTTTGGATCATTGTGTCATATCAATGAAGAGACATACAGTTCCCTCACTTAAAATAATATTCATTTACTCATTTCTGTGCATGAAACTGAATCAGGCAGTGTTTGATGGCGTCGCTCCTGTGGGAGATGCTTTTTTTAAGGATTGTTTGCATAAGAAGATGCCTCCTCAAATCATCTCAGTGACACATGGAAAAACCCCCCATGCAGTCCGTGCAGATAGTGGGCATCATCTGACAGATAGAAAAACAGAACTGAAAGACAACGAGAGAAACGGCAGGGAGGAGAGAGCCACATGGCAGGAACAGTCATTTCCTGCCTCTAAATCATTCTATTTATGTAGACTGACTATGTTTATGAATCCATTAGGAAATGTGACTCTATAATTAGTCTGTTCCTCATCACTGGATGAGTCCAAACAAAAAGGACAGAATCTCACATATCACCTACTGACAAATCGCTCGCTGCCCATTATTGCAGCTCTAAAGTGGGCAGGCATGAATTACACCTTCACTCTGCAATGTCAAGTGTCTCATTCATTTTGCAGCCTGCTCATGTGAGCTTTGAAAAATCACTATTGCAGTTAGTCTGTCAAAGTTCAGAAACGTGCAACTGTGCCACACAGCAGACAGAACCCACTTGCTAATTATTTGTTATACTGTTGCTTCACTTTTCTTGCTGCTGAAAGGGAAAAGCAGGCAGCGCTAAGCACATGTGGCTAGAGGTTAATACGTCTGGTGGGCTCAAAGTCTGTAAGTGAGTCAGCCAGTATTATATATGGGTTTGTGTATGCATGACCTTTATGTGTATATGTGTCTGTTTCAAAGGGGGTTGGTGTGAGTAATGTGACTTTATGTGTCTGACTGCGACCCACATGTGGCCATAGGTCGGCAGAGCTGTTGGAGAATTGATTGGCCCTCTACTGTCTGGCATCGAGATTATGTAATTAATGCTCAGTAAAGCCACAGAACAGCCATGTTTTCTTCAGGCTGCTTCTCATTGAAGTTTTATTGGCTCTGACCATGAAAGGCCTCCTAATGAAGAGCAGGATGCTAGGGGAAGTTGAGGAGACTGGGGAGAGCAGATGAGGGGAGGCAGAATGGTAGCAAAGAAAGAGGAGAGCATGGGGTGAGAGGCCACTCATTTTGGGCTACTTTTGTAGCAATTATGTGGTGAGCATTTTCAGGGTGTAAAGAGGTTTTCCAGTGGAAATTACATTGCATCTCACCAGAAATACTATGGATGTCCAACTACATCTTTCAAGCAAAAACACACTTGATTCAGGACTAGATAGTTTTAAAGGGAACTTATTACTTTTTCCTTCCAAACTCAATGTCTTTTGTTATAAAATACATTGCATATGCACATAAACTATAAGGACAAAGTACTGGGCCAATCTTTGAATTCAGGTGTTTTTTAGTCCAGTTTTTAGTATAAAATCAAGCACCTAGCCATGCAGGCTGTCTTTGCAAGCATGTGTGAGAGAATGAGTCGCTCTAAGGAGCTTACCAAATTCGCGTGTGGTGCTTTAATAGGATGCCTTTTTTGCAACAAGACAGTTTGTGAAATTTCTTCCCTCCTAGACATTCCACCATCAACTGTAAGTGCAAAGTGGAAGTGTTAAGGAACCACAGCAACTCAGCCACAAAGTTTCAGACCATGTCAAATTACAGAGCAGGGTTGCCGAGTGCTGAGGCGCTTGATTTAATAACTGCAGAGTCCCAAGCCTCCTCTGGCACAGACATTGCACACCAGGAGCTTCATGTCACGGGTTTCTATGGCAAGCAGCTCCTGTAGGTGCACTATACAGGTGGCCCAGTACTTGTGTTCATATAGTGTGTAATAAATTGGTAGTAGTTATCAACAAATCATCGATTTAAGGTACCAGGATAAAGTATCAGTATATAAATGTATAAAGAAATACCAGTATTTGTAGACTACCTGTAGATTGTTCACTTGGGGATCTCAGTATAAGACAGTTGGCTCCTTAGGAAGAGCAGGGGGATTCCACTATTCCACTCTTTGTCCACCCAGTTGCAGTAACAGTAACTGTGACCCCAAAGTCAAGAGTTATCTTGTTAGAACAGCTTGTCCTTTGACAGATTTACAGTTGCACTGGTTTTTCTTTGGGGATAGCCTGAAATATCAGACTAAGCATTATTAGGCTCAACTCTAGGGCTTTAACAAGTCATTCTTCTATTGCATTACCTAATAAAAGGTCAATAAACAGAACTGTAATTTGAGGGGGAGCACTGGGTCGTAAATCACTTTAAGACTAATCGAACCATCTAGCAGCTGGTTCCCTCCAAAGTTCAAAACTGGCTCATTGCTAGTAATTAAAGAAAATTACTTTTCACTGTATAAATATTAATATTTAGACAGGGAATTTGGTGTAAAATGTTTGGGATGAAAAGAAATTGTAACTTTATTTATCCTTAGCAGCCCTTAGATTATTGTACAAGTTTCTACTTTCTACTTCTGAATAACCATACTGAAATGTAACACAGACTGACTGCTGACGGCTAAAATTCATCGCTATTAAATGTGAGGCCTTAGTGTTTTCTAATTTTCTCTTTTTGTATTTATAAGAACAATATTTGTGAAACCTGCACCAGTTAATGTCAAGTTATCTGGGAAATTCCCTTTACTGTATGACAGCCTCTGAAAATTAAAACTAAAGGTGTGGAAAGTTGTTCTTGAAACTACATCTAGATTCCAACAATGTGGATGCATTTGGTTCCCAAACGGGTTAAGCACTTAAGAAAAGCACTGATGCAAGATTGCCTATGCATTGTCTAGTCGTATATATGGAATAGAGATGCCATAATATATGACTAGACAATGCATGGGCAATATTGCCTATGCATTGTTAATATAATTCCACATTATATTACTGACTGTGTCCAGAGTCATGTTGTATTTTTACAGCATGCAATTTCCTTATATTTTCAAATATATACATGTAGGCAATATCATCCTTCTGCTGAAAGTCAGCCTACATATGTTACCAGAGCTTTCATCACACACTCTAATATAGTTTTATGAAGACATTAGAGACACAAAGAGCAGGTTAAAGCCAGATCTGATAAAAGACACAGAAAGACACAAACACACACACCCCTGATTAAATGTGATGTAGCGAAGGAGCTGCAGCATTGGCCAGTGTACAGGGCTCAGTGCCAGGCCTCAGCATGGTTTTTATGTAAATATAAGTGTGTTGTTTCAACAGATATAATCGGCCTTTAGAGAGAGATCATTGTGTCCTCTCCCTAAAACAGTCTCATCCTGGGCTCTTGAAGATAGCATCGATTCTGCATCCTCCCTGGGTTTTTATGTCAACCATTAGCCAGAGTTCAGCACATTCACTGGAGTGCTCAACTGTTTACACATTACTCACTCGATCCGTCTCCTCCCTTTGTTGTTTCTCAGTCATTGCCTCTTTTCCTCACTCAGTTTTATTTATATTCTCCGTCTGTTTTGTCTTTTTTCCCCTTCCTCGCCTATGGCAAGTCTAAATTACCATACCTTCATCTTTATATATTCAAACCCTTTCAAAACCTAAAGTTTGAGTTGTTTCAAAGCCTGTCTTTTCAACTTGCCTCGTCCTTTGCCATTTTATGGTACTGTATTGTCCCCTTGATCACATTTCCTCAACATCTGTCCGTGCACACGCAGCCTTCAGAAAACCATAGATTTGCCTATCTCCAAACACGAAGCCCTCCACAGTTGCCAGAGACAGATGATGACAGAAAAAGGAGAAATGTTGACAGTTAGTGCAAAGGGTAGACAGATTATATTGTAGAGAAAAATGAGGAATAGTGAGGGAAACTGTGACGAGGGGTGTGAGCTTATGAGGCAAGATAAGGAGGGGAGAGAATATGATGATGGATGACTTAGGGAAAATGACAGAGAAGTGAGTTGAGGGGAGAAAGCAGCAGGAAAGGATTTGCATTCAGAATGGAAAGGATAAAGTGCAGGAAATAGAAGAAATAGAGAACTTTCAGAGAACAGGAGTGGGGGGGGAAATGATTGGAATTAAGTGAAAATGGCAAATGGTCTTTGGATTCTTCGGGTTGATCTTGCAAACAGGCACTGTCGTGGATGAGAAATGTCCCCTGTGGTGTGTTGCGTTGTGCTTTTGTGTGTCTCTGTGGGCATCCTGGCACTGTTGCTGCTCAGTAATCTGAGCACATTCCAGTCTTTTCCATGCATGGAGAAAATCTTAGGTACACCCCACAAAATACTTTCCCAGAAATCACCACAGGACAGAGCTGAGTGCATGAAATCGAACGGAAACACAACTTTCAATACCTTTCATTAACGGTAACTGAACACATCTTTATTTTGGTTTTTATTTTTTATTTACAGTATCTTTTGTTGTCATTGACTTTTTTTTTTAAAAACATTGATTTATCAAAAAAAAAGAAACTTAAACAATGACAGACTGTACCCATGTGGCAGTGGTGTAACCTCATTCTTTCAGCTTCATTCAATTACCTACACACTGTTTTCAGATGATCAGTTCTCCTTCTCTACATCTCATATGTCTTTTGGGATCAATTAACTGCTCCTCTCATTTGTCTCGTGCTGTGAAAACTTATAAACTCATGGGAAGAGCTGACAAAATCTAAAGATTATGATGACCTCGTATGACTGACTCTCATTCAAGTAAAGAAGCTTTAACAATAACATCCAAATAGGCTTTTAAACAGTGTGTTAGTGAAAGCCCATTTGCACTTTAACTAGGAGGAGGTAGCATCCACGATTTCTGTATCTATTGTATGTTGTACAATGCTGATAAACATTATACAACTTTTCCAAGCTTATGTTGCTCCAGTCCCAAGCTAACATGGTTGCTTCAAATTCAAATTCAAACTAAACATGCGTATTTCAGCTAAATGTAGCATTAGGCAACAAAATAACAGGTCTGGTGGTTAAAATGTTTTTGGGAGCATTCTTGACAGTGATCTTAATATCATAACATAGTTTGAAACAGTGAAACTGGCTGGAAAACCTCTCTCAATTTTGATACGTGCAAATGGTTCAGGGTCAGCTAGACACAAATGTCTTTTAGTTGGTCCTGCTATAGATCTTGGTTCAGAGTGGCAGCATGACCTCAGAAACAGTGGGGGGGCACATCTCTGTGGTTCTCAGCCCCCCTATGAGAAGTCCTACATTAATTTCTCACTACAGCAACTTCAATCCTGAGATTCCTTCAGCATTCCTTAACCCGTCCACTGTAATGAAAACATTTTATCACATTGCTCCTGCCTTCATTTTCCCAATCTGTTTTTAACAAGATGGACTGAATGAAAAATGTGGACTGGGTTTGATGAACAGACTCATATATACTAAGTGACATTAAGTGCTATTTCTTATCACAGATATAAGTTTTCAGCATTCACGAGCAGAGTCTCTCTGTCTTAAACAACACAAATTTGAAAGCTGCACAGCTTTGGTAGTGGTTTCTGTTAAGCCTTTTCTCTCACCCACAGTGATCAGAGTGAAGCGGCTAATGGGGAATTGCCATTTAGATGGATTGTTCACTTAGCGTTCCCCTCTTATGGCTTTGTAAACTGGACTCTAAAACAGATCTAGCCTGTAAATCTGTCAGCTGAGAAACAGTCTGTCTTTTGTTGGATTTTAAATAAAACTGTATTGATGTGTGTAGTGTATATTCCACAGCCAAAAGTGGAAAAATGCTGAGTGCGTCATCACTGATGAGTGGTTCATCACTTACACAAGCAAATGTGATGGTTAAACAGCATGTAATCATATAACCATCATTGATGCATATGTGCCTATAGTAGGGTGGTATTTTTATTTAGAGCCATCACATGGGAAAGGAGGCACAGTTATATCTACAGTCATGTGAAAAAATTAGGACACACCATTGAATATTCATTACTTTATTAAGAAAAGTTCACATATCGATGTCTAATCTTGTTTTTTATTTATCTCTGGAAAAGTAAGTGATTTAATTGCGGGTGAACAAAAAATTAACCTTGCTTTACTCATTAAACAGGTGATATAAATAAAATTGCATATTTTAACTGAGGAAAAAGTATCTCAATGGGATTCAAATCTGGACTTTGACGTGGCCATTCCAGGACTTGCCATTTTTTAGTTTTCATCCAGTCCTTGGTGGATTTACTAGCATGTTTTGTTTCATTGTCATGTCGCAGGGTTCACTTCTCATACTGTATGTTCCTCAAGCACCTTTTGATACATGATAGAATTCATGGTGGATTCTATGATGGTAAGCTGGCCAGGTCCTGCTGCAGGAAAGCATTCCCAAACCATGATACTTCCACTTCCATGCTTCACAGTTGTTGTGAGGTTTCTTTCATAAAATGCTGTATTTGGTTTACACCAAACATGTCCTCTGTTCTGGTGTCCACATAATTCAATTTTAGACTCATGCTGTCCAAATATCCAGACGTTTTTGTCTGTGTTCTCTCTGGCAAACTTCAGCTGGCCTTCATGTTTCCTCTTTGTGCACCTCACATGCAAGTTAGACTTGGTCAGTCTCTTTCTGATTGTAGAGGCATCCACTTACACAACAGTAGCAAGAGCCTGCTGTAGGTCCCGTGATAACATCTTAGTTTTTTTTTTTGGAGACTTCTTTTAGCATCTTGCAGTTTGCTCTTGCGGTGAACTTGCTTGGATGGTATGTTGACAGTTGTTTTGAATGTCCTCCACTTGTAGACTATTTTCCAGTCAGTGGAATGGCTGATTTCAAATTCTTCTGAGAACACTCATAAGCTGCTACAATCTTCTTTCTAAAGGTCTCAAACAGCTCTTTTGATCTACCTGTGGTGTTCAGTCACACTTTAACAGTCAGGAGCACACCAAACTAAATGTCTGAAGTTTATAAAGGGCAAGCCTTCTTTGTAATGCTGAGTTTTACCCAGTTTTACCCAGAGTGAAACATCTGTGTGATTTTAGCTATTGTAAGTGGGAATAAATAACGGTGGGTTTATTCCTCAACAGAAATGAAAGTTTTTCAAGAATTAAATTTTTCATGAAATTAAAGTTTTCAGAAAATAAATAACACTTTTCTTCAGTTTAATTTATTTGGTTATATTACTTGAATCTCACATTATTGTTAAAATTGATATTAAATATTCACATGTCCAAATATGTTAAACAAACCCAGATTTTCAAAGGGTGTCCTAATTTTTTCATATTACTGTATGTCACTTTTAACTGTAAGACTTTACAGCGTGATGAGACTGTATCATTTGATCACGGAGAGTAACATGTCGAATGACTGAAAAACAATTTGATTAATGTTAGATTTTTGCAAACTTCTCCCAACTTAGTATTAAAATTAATTTAGAGAGTGGGCTTGATGTATAGACAATGCTGTTTTCCCAAATAGGGACATCAAAACTCATTACGTTCAATTTTGAACATGTAGTTTGACTTTAAAGAGAAGGGTGGTGTAATTGTACTTAAGGGAATTTTTTGTTGTGGTAAAGCTAGCAAAAGAAGAAAAGATGAAGATTTGATTATTAGATTTGATTATTTCTTTTTTTCAGTGTTGCTTTCTTATTTAATTGATGGGAGTAGTATAAGAAATAAGCTATTTAGCTTTTGTAGGGTAACTATTAAACAGATGTGATAACCTTTTCAACAGGTAATCAGTGAACAGACCAGCTTTAGTTTCAGGAAAGTTGCCAGTTTTTTGTTTTGTTTTGTTTTGTTTTTTAGTTCCTTCTAGTTTTAGTGAAAAATGGCTTTGGCTGTTTATTCTGCAGTTTCAGAAATGTGAGTTTCATTCACAGAAATGGTCCGCATATTTTCAGTTCTAACAAGCTTGAAAGCCAGTATTTGGTACGACCACCTTTATTCTTCAACACAGCATGAACTCTCTTAGCATTCTTGTCAGTTCTTTAACCCTTAGTTGGTCAAAAATGACCCAGTGAGGTCATTTTCTTGCAATATCTTTGCAGAGAAAAATTGTTTTGAGTTCATATTCCAGGTATTCCTCAAATAACATATTATTTATCAGAAATGTGTGTGCATTCATGACTATTGTGTGAAAAAGTAAGTGTTTTTTATCATTTGTCATTAAATTTGCCTATTTTATACAGTACCAGTCAAAAGTTTGGTCACACTAATCTGTAGTTTGTGAAATTAGCTAGATAACATTACTGTGTGTGTGTGTGTGTGTGTGTGTGTGTGTGTGTGTGTGTGTGTGTGTGTGTGTGTGTGTGTGTGTGTGTGTGTGTGTGTGTGTGTGTGTGTGTGTTGTTACTGTAGTTATAAAGCTACATATTGACCAATAGTTTGCTTGTCATTCAAACAGTCTCCTTTTTTGATGTATCCTCAACCAATGCGTCATGGCTGCTAGGTATACAGTACAGTTGAAATGGTCCTACAGATGCTGGATGAAGAGGCATTTATGGGACTGGACTCAGAATCTGAATTATTCAGTTCAACTGAATTCAATTTTATTTCTATAGCACCAAATCACAACAACTGTCACCTCAAGGTGCCTTATATTGCAAGATAAAGTCCCTACAATAATACAGAGATAACCCAACAATCAGGAGACCCCCTATAAGCAAGCACTTGGCAACAGCGGAAAGGAAAAACTCCCTCCAGCAGAACCAGGCCCAGGGAGGGGCAGCCATCTGCTATGGCTGGTTGGGGGTGGGGGAGGGAGACAATACAAAAGACATGCTGTGGAAGAGAGCCAGAGATTAATAATAACTAGTGATTAAATGCAGAGTGGGGTATAAACAGAGTAAAATGAGGTAAATGAAAAAGAAATTCTCAGTGAACCCCCCCAGGAATGGTTCAGGGTCAACTGATCCAGCCCTAACTATAAGCTTTATCAAAAATTTAAGCCAAACTTGGTGAGAGTGTCTGTCTTTAACATTCCTGGGGTTCATTTTCCCATGTATTTGGGCCCGTATAAGGGCCCTAGGATTGTTAAAGGGTTTTAAATCCAAACTGGGAGCTGAAGGCTCTGCCTCCCATTCTACTCTTAAATATCCTAGGAACCACAAGTAAGCAAACAGTCTGAGAGCGAAGTGCTCCATTATGGTGATATGGTACTGTGAGGTCTTTAAGATAAAACGGAGCCTGATAATTCAAGACCTTGTATGTGAGGAGAAGAATTTTAAATTCAGTTCTGGATTTAACAGGGATCAGCTGAAGGGTTTTCAGGGAGCTTTTAGGACAGCCTGATAATAATGAGTTACAATAGTCCAGCCTAGAAGTAATACATGCATGAATTAGCTTTTCAGCATTACTCTGAGAAAGGATGTTTCTAATGTTAGATATTATGCAAATGCAAATGCAAATGCAAAAAAATTCCAGCTATGTCTCTCTCTCTCTTTCTCTCTCGAGCCAAGGGTTGTCAAGTCAACCAGCAAATTATGCAAGCCAAAATTCATCTGGTATGAAGAAGGGAATGGAGGATGTGTTATAGGTATGAAGGTGAAGCCCTAGTACCTCTCCACCATTGATTTCCCATCTCTCATTTCCTGAAGTCACATAGCAACAGCTCTGAATCTGTAATCAGATTCAATCAATGGTGCTCCTGTCCTGTGTCACACACATGTGAAGCACCATATAAGTGAATTAACTTGCACACACAAGGTGTAACATTTGTTCTACAGTAATACAGCTCACTGATGTTAGGCACACAGAAGACGAATGAGAAAAATCTCAACAAACCGATATAATAGTCACCTACAATTTTCACCTCCAACCTGACAGAAACAGAAAGATGGGGATAGTGAGTTGGAAAGGTGGAATGGCACCCAAGGGAACAATGGAACATTCACACTGGTACTCATCCATCTCCAGGACATGAGCAAGCTGGCTGCTTGCAGCATGCCAAACAGAGCAAGCCTTACAGAGAATTCAACATGAGATGTAGGCCAGCCTTAAATATATGTGGCAGACATGCTTTTGTACACAAATACTAACACACACAGCTGCTTCTTAAACTCCTCAGTCTTACATTGCACACTGATGGTGACCCCACTGGACTAATTGAAATGGGTTTCATGCAGGTAGAGCCACATTTCTCTAGCTGACCATTGTCACAAGGAGACAAAGTTAATCTGTTTTCCTAATGGCCAGACTTTCCTGTTGACGAATGTTTAAACCTCTCTGCAACGCCTTACTAAGGCACAATGCGTCCTAATGATGACCTCACCTTACACGTCTTCTTCTTACAGTGGTCAGCAAATAGCTTCCATATCAGGTTTAATAATCTGCATCTGTTGGTCAAATACTTAAACTAATCTGTAAGCCATTGCACTCTCTTGCCACGCTGCAATTAGTGGACTAAAGTTTAGTGAAAATTTCAGTGTTGATGTTCAGTTTAAAAGCACTGATCTAAAACCTAAAAAAATGTATAAATTCAAAATGTATTCCCAGATCCATGAGTGAAGCACTGAGTCAAGTCACAGGCTTTCTTGTAATCGATCCAGGCAGTGCATAGGCTGGTCAGTCTGGTCTTATGATAATTCTACCTCCATGCTTCATATCTGATGTGAGGTTCTTTTCCGGGAATGCTATATTTGGTTTACACCAAACATGTCCTCTGTTCTGGTTTCCAAATGATTCAATTTTAGACTCATCTGTCCAAATGTTCCAGAAGTTATGGACTGTGTCTATGTTCTCTCTGGCAAACTTCAGTCTGGCCTTCATATTTCTCATGGAGAGCAAAGGTTTCCTCTTTGTGCGCTTTTCAGAAAATTTTAAAAACACTTTTCTTCAGTTAAATATCTTTAATTGAGTCGTGCACCTATTCATTTTAGCTGTAATGATTCCTGACCGGAGCTTCCATGTTGTACTGAGGCAGGTCACTGGTCGGTTGGATGGGGCTGGTCCCATCCGGGCATCCTTTGGAATCAGGACTGAGTTAGGCATTCTGGGTGTGTTTTATCCATTAGCAGCTGGTTCATTTGTGCTGCCAGGTGCTCATGGAGTGCAGTCAACTTCTTTAGCCAGTAGGTGTGAATCTTATGTGAGAATCTTTCTTGGATGTCTGCCACTGTGATGGTTACTGGAGCCTGTTCAGGGAGGTTGCTGTGGACTGCTCTTAGATCTACAAGCCACTGAGCATTGCTGTTGTGTTTTGCTTCCTTCTTCCATCTGCTCTTCCAGTATTGTCGCCAACCTTGGTGGGGGGTGCTGTTCTCATATTGTTCCCCTGTCACTGAGAGTATACCTTGGATTGTTCAGTGGAGAACATCTGGTTTATTCTCCTGGCTTCCGCATCTCTGGTATACCTCTTAAAGCAGTGAGGCTGTGAGTCTTTGCTTGACAATCTCTAAGGCCTCAGGTATGGAAAACTTGTTCTACTTCTTAGTCACCCCTTTCTTCATCAGCTATGATAGCTGGCAAACCTCCCCCCAATCTGGATTTTGGGTGCTGAAGAATCCATAGGTCCTACGTCCTCTTCATGTAACTCCTTTCACTAGGGTTACATGAAGAGTAGTGTAGACGTATCCCAACAGTTTCCAATTCTTATATTTTGTCCACTCATGTCATATTCTTGTCCTAGTAGCCCACAGTATACCCTGGTTCCTCAACGCCTGATGCAGACCTTGTATGGCTTCAGTCATATTGCTTTCAGTAGTATTCCAAGGTAGGTACGGGTAGCATGGGGGAGTCTAGCCTGACAACCCTTTGTGGATGTATGCTGGAATTTGAACCCCCAACTTATTGTTCCAAAGATGGTGATGTTGCCACTACACTTGGCCCTGTCACTTGGTGTTGGCACAGTGGCATTTTGCTGTCTGTTAGCTGTATAATCTGTGTAGATCGATTTATCTAGATAACAACATATTTCAGTGTAATCTTTGCGTGCTATATCCAAAGCACACTTTCTGCTGAATCACCTGTATTCACATTATTCATTTAGTCTGTTTTTATGACCTTGCTAGCTTAGTGCAGCTAGTAGCATATCTCTTAGCCCACTTACTAGCAGCATGGCTCCTTCTCCTGTCACTCCTGCACTTTCCTGCTCTGTGTATCAAATGTTTTAGTTACTCCCCAGCCTCCTCCTAACAGTACTTGAAATAAATTAACCTGTTTGTAGCTTTGGAGGCCAGGCTCAGTGAACTGGAGACTCGGCTCAGCACCTTGTAAAATCCAGTAGCTAGCCAGGCCCCTGTGCTATGTGAAGACCAAGGTAGCTTAGCTGTCATTAGCTCCCCCCCCAGCAGATCCCAAACAGCAGGGAAAGCAGGCCAGCTGGGTGACTGAGGACTGAGGAGGAAGCATAGTCCTACACAGAAGCCTGGTTATTGGCGACTCTGTTTTGAGAAATGTGAAGCTAGGGACACGAGCAATCATGGACAAATGTCTTCTGGGGACCAGAGCAGGCAACGTTCAAGGAAATTTGAAGCTGCTGGCTAAGTCTAAAAGTAGATTTGGTAAGCTCATAATTAATGGCACCAAGTTACACCAATTGGAGGTCACTAAAATTAATATTGACTCGGTGTGTAACTTTGCAAAAATAATGTCAGACTCTGTAGTTTTCTCTGGGCCCCTCGCCAACTGGACCAGGGGCAACATGTTTAGCCTCATGTTCTCCTTGAATCGCTGGTTGTCTGAATGATGTCCAAAAAACGATGTGGGCTTTATAGATAATTGGGAAAGTTTCTGGGGAAAACCTGGTCTTGTTAGGAGATTCAGCTTCCATCCCACTTTGGATGGAGCAGCTCTCATTTCTAGAAATCTGGCGAAATTTATTAACCCTCTACCCCTCTATTAACCCCTACCCAGGGTTGAGACGAGGAAGCAGAGTTGCAGTCTTACACGCTTCTGTGCATCTTCTCTCCTCTTCCCATCCCCCCAAAACCCCATCCCCATAGAGACGGTGCTCCCATACCATAAAAAAAAAAAAAAAAAATCACTAAAAACTAAAAATCACCCAAAAATTATTTAAGGATAAAAACTGAAAAAGAAAAAATAATATAACATCCTCACCTGCACCAAAAAAAAAAAAAAAAACAGTTAAATGTGGATTATTAAATATTATTAAATGTTATATTATTAAATATTAAACAAAATTAGGCAGGTGCATAAGTTTGAGCACCCTTGTTGTTTTATTGATTTGAATACCTTTAGCACTAATTATTGGAACACAAAATTTGTTTTGTAAGCTTATTGACCCTTGACCTACATACACAGGTGAATCCAATTATGAGAAAGGGTTAAGGTTGCCAATTGCAAGTGTTTCTCCTCTTTGCATCTTCTCTGAAGAGTGTCAACATGGGAGCCTCAAAACAACTCTCAAGTGACCTGAAAACAAAGATTATTCAACATCATCGTTTAAGGGAAGGATAGAAAAAGCTATCTCAGAGATTTCAGCTGTCAGTTTCCACTGTGAGGAACATAGTGAGGAAATGGAAGACCACAGGCACAGTTCTAGTTAAGGCCCAAAGTGGCAGGCCAAGAAAAATCTCAGATAGGCAGAGGCAAAGGATGGTGAGAACAGTGATAGTCAACCCACAGAGCAGCTCCAAAGACCTGCAACATCATCTTGCTGCAGATGGTGTCACTGTGCATCGTTCAACTATTTAGCGCACTTTGCACAAGGAGAGGCTGTATGGGAGAATAATGCAGAAGAAGCCTTTTCTGCGCACACACCACAAACAGAGTGGCTTGAGGTATGCTAAAGCGCATTTGGACAAGCCAGCTTCATTTTGGAATAAGGTGCTGTGGACTGATGGAACTAAAAATTAGTTATTTGGACATAACAAGGGGCGGTATGCATGGGGGGAAAAGAACACAGCATTCCAAGACAAACGCTTGCTACCCACAGTAAAATTTGGTGGCGGTTCCATCATGCTGTGGGGCTGTGTGGCCAGTGCAGGTGCTGGTGGTTATTGTTAAAGTTGAGGGTCGCATGGATTCCAGTCAATATCAGCAGATTCTTGAGAACAATGTTCAAGAATCAGTGACAAAGTTGAAGTTGTGCTGAGGCTGGATACTTCAACAAGCCAAGGAGCCTAAACACTGCTCAAAATCTACTGAGGCATTCATGCAGAGGAACAAGTATAACGTTCTGGAATGGCCATCTCAGTCCCCAGACCTAAATATTATTGAAAATCAGTGGTGGGATTTAAAGCAGGCTGTCCATGCTCGGAAACCATCAAACCTGAACTGCACTGCACTGAACTGGAGACGTTTTATAAAGAAGAATGGTCCAAAATACCTTCAACCAGAATCCAGACTCTCACTGGAAGCTATAGGAAGCATTTAGAGGCTGTTATTTCTGCAAAAGGAGGATCTGCTAAATATTGATCTAATTTTTCTGTTGGGGTGCCCAAACGTATGCACCTGCCTAATTTTGTTTAAATAATTATTGCACACTTTCTCTAAATCCTATAAACTTCATTTCACTTCTCAAATATCACTGTGTTCATCTGCTATATGATATATGTAACTGAAATTGGTGATCTGAACAACCAATGATTTTTAAAGGAAAATCATGAAAATTACCAGGGGTGCCCAAACTTTGGCATACCACTGTATTTATCTAATATACTCACATTTGTTCATGTAAATGGGGAGTCTTCTTCACACACTAAGGTTAATTATGGAGTTCCTCAGGGTTCTGTGCTAGGATCAATTTCATTTACATTATACATTATTAGAAAGCATTGCATACATTTTCATTGTTATGCAGATGATACCCAGCTTCATCTATCCATGAAGCCAGATGGCACATATCAATTAGTTAAACTGCAAGAATGTCTTAAATACATAAAGGCCTGGATGACCTCTAATTTCCTGCTTCTAAATTCAGATAAATCTGAAGTTCTTCTGCTTGGCCCCACAAATCTTAGAACCAGATACTTACTCTGGATGGCATTGCCTTGGCCTCATTTTGGACCTGGATATGTCCTTCAATGTACATATTAAACAAATATGTAGGGCTGCTTTTTTGCATTTGCGCAATATTTCTAAAATTAGAAACATCTTGTCTCAGAGTGATGCTGAAAAGCTAATTCATGCATTTATTACTTCTAGGCTAGATTATTGCAAGTCATTATTATCAGGCTGTCCTAAAAGCTCACCGAAAAGCCTTCAGCTGATACAAAGTGCTGCAGCTAGAGTACTGACAGGGACTACAAAGAGAGTGTATATTTCTCCCATATTGGCTTCTCTTCATTGGCTCCCTGTTAAATCTAGGATAGAATTTAAAATTCTTCTCTTCAGATACAAGGTCTTGAATAATCAGGCCCCATCTTATCTTAAAGACCTCATAGCACAGCATCACCCTAATAGAGCACTTTACTCTTAAACTATTGGCTTACTTGCGGTTACTAGGATATCTAAGAGTAGAATGGGAGGCAGAGCCTTCAGCTTTCAGGCCCCTCTTCCATGGAACCAGCTCCTTTTTTAAGATCAGGTTTAAAACTTTCCTTTATGATAAAGCTTGTAGTTAGGGATGGATCAGGGTCACCTTTGGTTATGCTGCAATAGACCTAGGCTGCTGGGGGGTTCCCATGCTGCACTGAGTGTTTCTTCTTATGCACCTCTTTTTACTCTGTTTATACTCCACTCTGCATTTAATCATTTTTTTTATTATTAATCTCTCTTCCACAGTGTGTCTTTTGTCCTGTCTCTCTCCCCTCAGCCCCAACCGGTCACGGCAGATGACTGCCCCTCCCTGAGCCTGGTTCTACATGAGGTTTCTTCCTGCTAACATGGAGTTTTTCCTTCCCACTGTTGCCAAATGCTTGCTTGTAGAGGGTTGTTGGGTTTTCTGTGTAATTATTGTAGGGTCTTTACCTTCCATTAAAAAGCACCTTGAGGTGACTGTTGTTATTTGGTGCTATATAAATAAAATTGAATTAAATTGAACTGAACTGAATATCCAGCTGCATAGCAGATATCAGGTTCTAAAGGACATGTTTATTTCAAAGCAAAAACTACAGAAAAAGTAAAAACCTTTGCATATACTAAATTATTTTAAGAATGGTTCAAAATAAGATGCCATAGTAGTAACAGCAGCCTGTTTACTCAAGCCCAAAGCCTGCATTATTATTAGGAGAAAGGCTGGAAAAGTGAGCAAGTGATACACTTTCAGAGCGTTTTGCATTGTTGCTCTTATTTGTCGACTGTGTTAATGCTGTAACACCAACTGCAAACATATTTAACTACGCAAGATACTTTCTCATTGTACCTTATCTCTTACCCATCTTTCCTCGTATGATATTGGAAGAGTGATGGGGAGCAAGGTCTGAAAAATCTCTTCCCCTGTGGATCTTATTACTGAGCGGTTAAAAAGGGGTCCCAGCCAGCTGCCCTCTGCAGTGTGGTGTTTCAAGTCTGTCTGTTTTTCTTTCATAACAGAGAGAATAAGTTGGGATTCTTGTGGGATAGGAAATTATTGCAAAGCTGAATGACTGTTCATATTCAATACTGTTCATACACATACAGAATGACTGACCGGAGGGAGTGATTTGATAAGTGCATGTACAATGTTAACACTTTTACAGCTCTTGACATGCATGAATGCTTTGTACATGCGTGTTGGCTTTTATTGCATTTTACTGGTCAGAAATAAATTGTGTATCGCCTCACAATAGCTTTTCATTCCCACTATCAGACACAAAATGACAACACTGTCATGCTCAGTGTCAGAAAAATACACAATTTAATGCTGTCTTCTTGCTCACTGCCAGCAGCACAGTACATGATGTGAAACACAACTGAGAAGTGAGACCAGTCAGTGCATTGGAGAAAAAGAACAATCTTAAGTCCCCATTGCAGAATTGATCTCTGTCAGTATGCCTGTGGCTCTTCTTGATGCTCTGTTGTGTTGAAAATTAGTTTAATTGGACTCAATTAGGCAGCTCAAGAAGTCACTGATCATAATGCTAATTGGCCTGTGGAGCAGGGTGAAAGATCGGCATCCTGCAGTGATGGCATGTGTTACTTTGTTATGAGCGCTGACAAATCTCTAAAGAGAGGGAAATGGATACATTTGATGGCTGAAAGTCAAGAAGGAGAGCTGTGGTTAACAGGAGCCGCAGGTCCTCCTTCGTTTCTCCTCTGCCTCACCCAACTGTCCATTTTTGAAAAGCTATTTCCAGTGCTTCCCTTCTTCCTTTGCTCATCACTGTAATCCCCTTGCTGAAAAGGTAAGACAATCTGGGGGTGGTGGCTGGGGGTACTGTCACTGCCACCCTGCTATTGCACAATAAGCTTGACGTTCAGGGAACGTCTGAGGGAAAGGGCAGTTGTGCGTCTTAATGTTCTGTTCCCAGTCTGTGACGTTGCTATGGTTCATCTTATTGTGTGAGTTAGTGTTAGATCTACTTTTTACTATGCAGGAAAGTTTTCTACGTGTGTGTGTGAGTGTGAGGATGTTTAAATGTGTTCTGGCAAAGCTAGTCAGACAGAAGTGCTGATGTGTGCTATAGTTTTAAATAGCTCAGACAGACAGACAGCTGAGCAGCTGTGACCTCAGGTCCCCTGAACTCTGTTAGACTCAGTGACCACACTGTTTCTTTCAATGTACGTAAGTACCCAGTGAATCACCTATAACCTTTATAAAGGCCACTTAATGAATAAAAGTAAAATTAATAAAAGCTCCACCTAATCATCAGACTAACTCTATTTTAGTTTCTGAGTTTGCGCTTATTATTGTTCATATTTCTTCCATGGCTTTGTTCATCTTGTGACAGGCTTTGGTTTTGTCAGGCAGGAACAATGCATCCCAATTACAACTTGGGCAAAGATGAGGCACGCTATGCACAGACTGGGCACTCTCCTCTCTCTCTCTCCTCTGCAGCCAACCAGACACTCAGTTTTACAGCAACAAGCATGAAATAGACTCCGAGGATCAAATACAGCGTGCGTGCAGTTGGAAGTGTGCAACTGTGAGACAGGGTGTGTGAATGAGATCATTGGTGTGTGTGTGTGTGTGTGTGTGTGTGTGTGTGTGTGTGTGTGTGTGTGTGTGTGTGTGTGTGTGTGTGTGTGTGTGTGTATGTGAGATGATCTTTGTGCACATTGTGTGCTTTAGCAAGGAAGCGCTATTAGTTATATGTTCCTGGGCTGATGGCTAAAACAGTGGTAGGTGTGGTAAGGCTTGAAGGGCTGCTGTCACCTGACGCAGTGCCATTTTCATTTTTTTTTTTTAAGAACTGTAGGTTATAAAAAATCTGTATTACTCTGTAGACCAGTTTTACCATCAATTCTAAATCTTTCTGACAGTATGTGATTATTCTGGCTACATGCAGTGACGCTAAAATAACTCCCAAAGCAACCCTTGCAAATGGCATACAGCTGATTTAAACCACAACCTCACGCTATTTCATTAGGGATTACAGTACTGTAAGCATCATAACGCGTGTTTTTGCACCCTATATCATGGCTTTGTGTTTGACAAACATTGATACCAACACCACAGAGCCAAATTAAGGGCAATTAAACTCCATGAGTAGGCAAAGTTCCCCCTCAGGAGTGGCCAACAGGTCAGTCCCACATGAGCAGAGTGAGCTGACATCCTCCCTGTCATCATGACTCACAGTGCCAAACCTATTCATGCCTTCTGCACTCTCACACTCCCTTTGCCTCTATTCCTGGTGCAAACAGACTGATATGTTTAGCAAAAGGCTTCCTAGATGCAAATAGAGAAGGTCAGACTGAGACAGCTTGCCCTGCCCATGCCCTCATAACTCAATCCTTGTCACTGCTGACCAGCTGCAAGCATGAGAATACTCTCTATACTAAAAGCTAATTCTCTCCTGGCTCTACTTGGTGCACAAAGATGATAGCTAGATGATATCAGTCAAACCACTTGCAAGAAACTATATAAAATATGCTGTCAACTTAGTCTCGTCATAGGTTCAGAAAGCATCTAAAGTATTGTAGCCATCTCACTGTGTAAAATTCTTTTGTGAGAAACTGGGGCAACAGTAGTTTTGGCAGCATAAAATAATGAAGTGGCTGCTCATGCACACAGGTCTTAGCACTTATAACGCAAATTAGGTTGAAGATGGATGCTGCTATGCTGAAAATTGCGTAGAACAAGCAGCAGGAGAGTCAAGGGAAATGACTGAAGAGTAACAAATAAAAACACCTGTGTGGACGTATAGGGAAGATCGCTTTGTTTGTGACGGATTTTCTACAAGGAGAGGCTAGAGAAACAAGCAAAAGAGCAGAGCACTTTTAATAGAGCTCAACAACACTATAACATTCCCATACAAAAGAGATGAAATGAGACACAAAACAAATGACAAGTGATGCAAAATATGTACATTTATACACATGCAAGGGTATATGACTGTAAGGGACCAGTGAGCGCGATGAACATTGACCTGGAACAGAACATACAGTGAGGAAAACAACCAAATATGATTACCTGACCCAAAATGTGAAACATTTGAACCATTAAAACTCACATAGCTGTGATCATCTTCACTCTCCATTAACTAGAATGCTTTTATTGTATGTATGATATCCCAGCACAATATAGACCTACTAAGCTTGGATAGTGTATCTGTGTAGCTTTTACATATGGTATAGTCAGCATTTATACTGCATCTTCTTAACAGGGACCATTCATCATCCTCATTTACAGGTAATCTACTGTGCTAGTGCCATTGGATACAACGTTTTCTACACAAGGAAAAAAAATGTTTTACAGAGTGACCCACTGCTGACACTACTCAGGTTTTTTTGATGAATTTATCTTTTGCTCTATTTCCATGCATGATCATTTGAAACAGATAAAATTTCATCAGGTTTTCTACTTTTTTTTTTTTTTTTAAATAAATGATAAAAATGAAAGAACACGGACTCATATAACAGTTACCACTGTACTTGATCTATAGTTGCCCACATCTTTGTAAAAAATACTCTGGATTTTTTTGTGTGGTAAAGCGGATTGAAATCTGCCATCCTTGCTCTTATTTTCATTTGCAACCCCAATTCTAAAAAGTTGGGACGCTGCATAAAATATAAATAAAAACAGTGCAATGATTTGTAAATCTCATAAACCCATATTTTATTCGATATAAAATATGGGTTTTATATAATAGAACACAGAAAACATATCAAATGTTTAAATTGAGACATTTTAGTATTTCATGAAAAATATTAGGTCAGTTTGAATTTGATGGCAGTAACACGTGTCAAAAAAAAAGTTGGGACAGAGTTAACAAAAGGCTGGGCCAAAAACTCATTTAAAATGGACTGAGGCAAGGTGGAAAACTGCTCTGTGGTGAGACAAATCGAAATTTGAAATTCATTTTGGAAAACATGGACACCACGTTCTCCGGACTAAAGAGGAAAAAGGACCATCTGGTTTGTTATGAGTGCTCAATTCAAAAGCCTGCATCTCTGATGAGACGGGGACGCATTAGTACTCACATCCAGACAATGTCTTTTTCAGGGAAGGCCTTGCATATTTTACCAAGACAATACTAAACTGCATACTGCATCTATTACACCAGCATGGCTTCATAGTAGAAGAGTTCGGGTGCTGAACTGGCCTGCCTCCAGTCCAGACCTTTCACCAGTTGAAAAAAGTGGGTGCATTACAAAATGAAAAAATAAAAAGACCCAGGACTGTTGAGCAGCTAGAATCCAATATCAGCCAAGAATGGAACATTTCTCTCCCAAAAGTCCAGCAGCTGCTCTCCTCAGTTCCCAGATGTTTACAGACTGTTGTTAAAAGAGAAAGGATGCTACAGTACACAGTAGTAAATATGGCCCTGTCCCAACTTTTTTGAGTTGTGTTGCTGCCATCAAAACATTATTTTGAATTAAAATGGTTCATTTCAAGTTAAACATTTTATATGTTTCCTGTGTTCTATTGTGAATAAAATATGGGTTTATGAGATTTACAAATCACTGCATTCTGTTTTTATTTACGTTTTACATACCATCCCAGATTTTTGGAACTGCGGTTATAGAATGGCAAACTCTATTGGCAGGTCATCAGTGAAAAACTCTGGGAAAGACTTTGATAGCTTTGTAGGTTATACATGCATTAATGTGCAGTTCAATGAGCAAACACAGAAACCTGGATGCACAATAGACATGATCAAAATCAACAATGTACAGACTTTGTTCAAATGTCCAAAATTGTCCATTTTTGTCATGGCTTTAAGGATGAAAATTATGCACATTTCTGTATTATTCTTGATAATACATTTCTTTAGATTTATGCATCATTTCTTATTATGTACTCAGTGACAAGCACAGCCCATTCATAGCTAACTAAAAAAAAGAAAAAAAAAGAAAAATCTATTCAGCTCAGTTAGTTAAGAGCTTTTTTTGAACCTCATAAACTCCATCAAATCCATCCACCTATGTACACTTACATACTATACACACCTAGTTTATCTGCACAATTCAGCCATGCAAGTATGCCTGTGCTGTACCTGTGTACTTGTTACATTCTTATCCCTTCCAAGGCACACAGTCATTAGAGAATATCAAATCTGCTGTATGAGGCCATATACTTGGGATTGACCTAGCAGTCAATGCATTCCTTAATCCCCAAATAGAAAAGAGTTGAGTTTTCAAATGGGATGCAGTGCTGTGACGAGGTTTTTAGCATCAAAGGGTAAGTAAACACCAGCAGCAGAAAAAGAACAAAGCATTTTTGGTGAGTGAGTAAGGAAAATCAGAATGATGCACTTTCATTTTGAATCACAAAGATGTGTTTTTTGTAAGGATGTGTGTGTTCGCATACACACGTCTAGCCTCGTAGCCTTGCAGATAAGCGTGCATAATATCAGCTCATCCAACCACCCACAGTTGTGATACTGCAGGAACGCCAGTCTGCACCTGCCCTGTTCTCCATTTGCATGTATGTAGATTGAGGATAGCAGTAAGGATTATATCTGTGATATGTATCTGAGTTTTTCTGTGCATGTAGGTTCCTAAAGGGTCAGGGGTGAGGATTGAGTCGCAGCCCGTGCTGACATCAGTACAGGATCCACTGCAAGCAAAGTCCAGCAAAAAGCAGTGCGAGGCTGCAGCACTGTGTCCAGCTGGCATTCGGAGAACCCCCTATCACCTTCACTGAGGGGGGCTTAGAAGGGTTTTCTTGTGGACTGTGGCCTTCAGGATGTTTCCCTAATGGTCTTCCAGCACTGGAGTCATGTGCTGTGGGAGACAAAAACAGATAGAGGAAGGGAAAAGAAAAAACACAAAAGATGGTTTAGATTATAATTACGCATATGTGTTTAAATGTCCTTTGTGTTTGTAATATTGTATATAATAATCAGTCAAGAGTCCCATCACCTCACTCTAGTACTTTTCAAAAACAAGTGGTGGTGACTGCTTCAGTTGAAAGCACCTATAATTTTCTTTCAAAAGTGCTTACAGTTTCCAGTGCATTTATTGTGCTACTACATTACTGATTAACTAATGATTATTTTTTTAAATTACATACATAAAATAAAAACTTCTAAAAATTTCCATCTTCGACTCCCATCCTGCACCTATCATGATGGGGAAATCTGAAGGTTTCCAGCAGAAGAGAACAACCTTGTTATTTTCATTACTGTGAATGAGATTGCTGGACCGAGGAGGAAGGTCACAGATTAATATGTTCATTTGTGAACTGAAAACTGAACCTTTACTCTGAGCACTGACAATCACTTGACTTTTTTAAACTGATACCAAGTTCACCATTTCCCACCCCAACAACAAAACCACAGCTCCCCATTGTTCTTTCTCTTGATACTCTCACCTCCAGAGAGGTGAAGAGGGCAATGTTCTTTTCAGAGGCCTGCTCCGATCTCTTATCTTAACCATTTGTCCACAGAACTTCCAACTGTAGTAAAACAAAGGCCTGCTGAAGATTCAAATATTGAGTTAGAATAAGCAGCTAACTTTACAAGGAGTGCCACAGCAAGTTAGTGCAGAATGCCAAAGACAGCATAAAGGATCCATGCTTTTCTTCGGACAGGGGCAGCTGGGCTGGAATACAAGGCTTCCTAGCTTGGACCCAGTCAGTGAAACCCTACTCAAAAAACACAGAAAATCACAGACATGTGCTATAATAAATGTAGTTTAGTAGTTCTTATACCTTTAGTTAGATCTGTCTTTTTTGCTTTTAATACTTTTGCAAATAACTTTGCTTATATACATATTGTACAAGAGCGAATGCTCTCAACCGCTGCTATTCGCAGCTTCCAAGCCCTGCAACCTTACCAACTACTCATATGTAACTTTGACAGTAGCTATTTTTTTTTATTATTATTAATCAGAATTCCAAATCAATAGTCTTGTGTATTTTATGAGACTGATTAAACTAATATTTTTTTCCTATGAATTTTGATGCTTTTAAAATGAATCATTTGAGATAAAGATTTATTTATTTATTTTTTTTACATTTTCCTTATTCAAATGAGGCGCCCCGACTATTCAAATTTTCTGATTTTACAAGGTTGACATCAACATTGTTATTTTTTGCTGTATGAGGCGCACTGATAATGACAGTAAGCCATAACCCCTACAAGATACAAATTAGCTTGATGAAGGTAAGTGCACATTGTATAACAGTCACTCCACACAATTTATATCTAGTTAGACACAAAAACTTTCCAGCTGACATCACTGAAATCCCAGCTTTCTTTAATTTATCAGTGTCATCACACTGCTTCTGCCATCATCTCTCCTTCCGTCTGGGTGGTGACAATATGTTGGTGTGTCAGAAATCGAAATGAAATGCACTTCTGCTCATTACCCGTCCTCCCTGACTGACCCAACCCAGCTAAATACATCAGTGAATTAGAGGGAGATTAACAGTCTCAGCAAAACAAGTGCACACCCAATTTGAGTTACATTCCAGTTAACCTCCATTACATGTATTAGATATCTAGATTTATCCGTTAGCAGTACTTCGTGATCCAGCAGCTTTATGTGAGCACCAAGGGAGGAAGATGAGATATTCCAAAGATACAGAAAGCAGCAAATAGATACAGGAGTTAAGGATAGATTGACTTTGGCATTCTCATCAGTTTACTTTGGAGAGAAATAGGTAAGAGATTGCTAGTTATCCTGTTAAAAATGGAATGCATTTGATTACTTTTTGATAACTTCTCTAACAAATGCTTCCAAGCATGCAATACAGCAGAAGACTGTAGAGGTTTCTTTGAGGGTTAATCAGACATTTGGATGCTTGCAGCAGTTTCCCTAAAAGCTATTGTTATCTGATGACATGGCAGTCTTCCTCGGCCTGGTCATGGCAGATTCACACTGCTTAGAGAAATGTGGATACATTTGGCTAGCAGATGTACGATGATAATAGATTTAAAAAAAAAAAAAAAAAACAGAACTTGAGAGAATGTTGCCAAATTAAATGTCTAGATGTAGAAACAGCTCCTAAGTTGAAAGTCGTGCTACCCTTAAAGGTGTTGCACTCAACTTTGTCTCAAAGCCTTTGCTGACCCTTTTTGACTGAGATATGCTAAAAAAAAAAAAAAGGCATTTCTGGATAGCAAAATGATGCAAAGCAACAGAATTAATGTACTATTTTACATAGTAATCCCTTTGTAATGACCAACATTTCGATATGTAAAAGTAATTTAATTGCATATTTTTCTTCTCTCGGCAGCTGTAACTGTTTACAGTTCATTTACTTTGTTGTTTACTTATGTAACTGAGTTAAGCAAGGCCCTAGCACTGGTTGTGATGGGGGTTATGCTGGTTATCAGAGTGCTCACACTGACGCAAAGCCCAGCGTCACGCGGTTTCTTTAAAGTGTCTCTGACAGCAAAACTTGCCAAAACAGGTGTCTCGTTAAATAGAGTTCCCAGTGTGACGAGTTGGCTGTCAAACAGCTTGACAGGCATGTGTGTGATAAGCTAACAGATATTTCACCACAAATTTTATAGCACAGCTCAGAAGAGCTTTGAATATTGAAATAAATCAGTTCTTCTCTGATATGAAAGAACTAATTTTGTTGGTCTTCTTAAGCTGCCTTCAGTAAGATTCCTTTCCTTTCTCCGCACTTCTAAAAATACATTTTTCTTCAAAATGGAGAATAAATATCAACCCATCCCTAAGTGTGCTCTTGGGTGCATGCATGCATGTGTAAATAGGGCTAGGCGGGGCTCTTGAGACAAAAGTGTTTTGCGTGCCAATGGTTTTTGTTGTTCCAGCAGACAATAGACAAAGACATCATTTATCCCAAATCAGATTGCTGTTATTGTTTCAGTGGAAATGGGCTGCATCTCATCAGGGGGATGTCAAAAAAACAGCATCTGAATAAGCCAACACAACACTAATACTGCTCTGCTGCTGGCTAACCAACTAGCTAATTAATGGAGCAAGTCCTTGCCAGAACAACCAATTATAACACATTCAACAGTACTGCCAACCAGTTAACGTGTCCTGTGATCGTTTAAATAAAAGAAATTGACATGCAATAAAATTTACAAGGAGAGTCAGTACCCTGAGAACTGATAATGCAAACAGGACTATTTTTTTGTCAAAGTATTAAAGTAGCACTCATTAACAAAACTGTGAATGGTATTTTCTTCTTTTTTTGGCCGCTCCCTATAGGGTTTGTCACAATGGATCATCTGCCTCCATCTCTATCCCGAGCATCCTCTTCTGTCACACAGCCCCCTCCTTTACTGCATCCATGAACCTTCTCTACAGCCTTCCTCTTTTCCTCCATCCTGGCAGTTCCAAGTTCTAACATCCTTTGTCCAATATACTCACTATCAGGGGTTATAATGGACCAGAATGATCCAGAATGGCATTCTGGCACAGTCAGTTAATGAGTAATTAAATCTGATAGGCAGGTTAATGCATATTACTATTGAATGAGCTAATTTTTTCGATTGCTGCAGCCTGGCATTGCTTGCAGTGACAGCATGGAGCAACTTTCTCAGTAATAAAATAATGACATCCCATGGCTCGTTTACACCTTCAACAACACATTCTTTTTTGTTCTCACCCCTGTGATGCGTTCATGGTGCAGATGTAAAGGTGCAGTTGCTGTACTTGCTAGCGCTACAAAAGAGGGGGGGCATAATCAAAGTCACATTTTTTTAAGAACCAAATCATTTCAAATGCAACTTTTCAAATGGTTCAACAAATATCAGCAAACACGCAAAATGTTTCTGCAGTATGTCACAAAGTGTGAACTTTAGCTAACTGTACAGCTGCTGTTTTGCCCAGAGTGAGAAAGAAACTGATAGATGGAGAAAGATGTAAGAAGGAGAGGACAGGAGAGGAAGGATGATTGTTTTCAAAGATAAGCACGGCTCAGGAAGTGCAATTTTATATACTAGAATTATAAATCTGACATATAATGTACTCATTCATTTTAAAGTTTCTAAATCAGATATTGGATCTATACATGGTGCTTTGCTGAATTATGTTTTTGTGAAACATCTTGCAAAACAAACTGAAATATACTAATTTGGTGTTGTTCAAAGTTTGTGTGAAAATACCAGGCAGTTTACGCTGGTTAGTTTGCTGTATTGTGATAAAATTTACAATGAAGCTCTATGCTAAACTGGTTACATCTAGGGTACTGTTACTAGTTTACTTCAAAAAGCAGATGTCTATTTATATTTAAGGTGATGAAGCTAATTAGATCCTCTCACTGAATTCTGTCTTTTATATTAGATTTATACTTGGCTAAATCCACAAACAGCAGAGAATATCAAAGGAGCACTACAGGTCAGGTGATCATAGTCAGTACACAAAGAAAAAAATCTACCTGAGGTCACAAAACAAGTTATTCTCACTTATTTCGAAGTATTTTTTTTTCCCTCACACTGCACCACTACACTGATCTTAGGGTTCCCCCACCTGTCAAGTCTCCTGCCCACTAGCCCTCCTCTGCATATGTCCAACTTTGCCTCTCCAAACTGCTTAACCTGAGCTGTCTCTCTGATATACTCATTTCTAATACTCTTCATCCTGGTCACTCCTAACAAAAATCTTAGCACCTTCAACTTTGCAGCCTCTAGCTCTGCCTCCTGTCTTTTTTGTTAGAGCCACTGTCTCCAAACCATATATCATAATTGTCAATGGACATGAGTATATTAGAGGGACAGCTCAGGCTGAGCAGCTTGAAGACAAAGTTAGAGAAGCAAGAGGGCAAGAGGGTTTGGACATGTGCAGCGGAGGGATAGTTACAGATATATTGATAGATATATTGGATATTGCAGAATATGCGCATGGTGGTATGGTGGTCAGCACAGCAAGAGACCCTAGATTTGAATCTAGGCTGGGGCCTAGAGGAAAAAAGATGAAGACCACAGAGGAGATTCATGAATGTAGTGAAGGAGGACATGCAGAGGATTGGTGTGACAGAGGAAGATACTAGGGATAGGACGGGATAGACTCCTAAAGGAATCAGTTGAAAGAAGACAAAGAAGGAACTATGAAATCCCCTCAACATGTTGGGGCAGCACCAAACATTTTTCAGGTTGGAGGGGGGGGCAAAAATAAACAGAGAATGTACAAAATTAATAAAGCGTGACATTCTTGTTTCTGTTTAAAATAGAACAATACAAATACACTATGTTGTAAAAGAAAAGAAAAGAAAAGAGGAATACCTGTTCCTTAAAGCCTCCCAACAGCTTGAGGCACAAAGAAATATAAAATGAGGGGGGGCAGAAAAATAATGGAATGTTATTTTGTTGTCATAATGAGACAATGTTAGCAGATAAGCCATACTTCATAAGCTGACGCTTGTGTAAATCCCAAAAATACAGTGGGGAAAAAGACGGAAGAACAAGCAACATAGAAAAAACACAGGGTGGGAAGGAGTGAAGGATGACATAGAGGGTTAGAAGAGGAAAACATTTAGTTCAGCTTTTCACTATGAGGATGAATATCCATCGCCACTTGTATCAAGACAGATGGAATCAATCACCTCAGGCGACTTCAAGGCTATGCAATGGCACATCAACATACTTCTTTCATCACAACAGCAGTCAGTGACATATGTTCTTCATCAGTATATGACAAATGTGATTTGATTTTATAAAGGTTTTTATAATAGTCAACAAACAGGGACAGAGAAAATAATAAAATAATAATAATAAAAAAAAACAGAACCTCAGATCTTAATGTTTGGGAAGTCTCTGGATATCTATGCATGGGTCTGTGGGGCCTGTAAACACTTCCATCATGCTATAAATAATGGGCTGTAGCTTTCATACTTGTTGTTTAGGGATGCAGTAAACTGTGTCACTGAGAAGAAGAGAAAGGCACTCAAGCCATTTTACACATCTGACCACCCAACTTTCACTCTGATATGTACTACACTGCCTGTGTTACCTAACTACACATACAGTTTATAAGGACCTCATTGACCTCTGTGTTGGCTAAGCGTGTGAGAAACGGTTCACAGTGTCCTCTGCCACTAATGCCTCTCCAGATGGGTAGCTTGTGTGTTTGGAGGAGCTGCTATTTCCCACTGGCCAAAGAGGAACAACAGCTGCTCCTAACAACCCAGGCCAAAGCTCCGAAGAAGAGGTGGACCTCAGGCCCTAGCCAAGCGGGAGGAAGGATGGGAGGGTAGGGGGAGAGAGAAACAGAGGAATAAAGGCTGGAAGGTGAAGAGTAAGAATAACAAATGTCTTGCCCATAAAAATTATGAACAACAGAAAATTGCACGATGGTTCTCTGGGCAACCATATTAGTTTTCTTCCTTCCCCTGATTCCTCTTGGCTTCTTTTGGTTTGCCAGCACACGGTGACTGCTGTCTCACAGATTAAATCTTTAAACTTAGGTATGCCAAAGGGAGAAGCAGACTGTTGTCAAACAGTCTCTTTCTGTCTTCAGCTGATAAGATTGAGTCTCTCTTTTTTTTTCACTCTGTGTCATACATACACTAGAGTAGTATGGAATACTCATACAGACAGCATAGAGGGATGCAGAAATGAATACTTTCACACACACATAAACATCAAATTAGTTAACCCTGGAAAATTATGTCTACATTTGTGTTTTGCTTGCCTCTGTATGTGTGTATTGTGCGTCATGCACGCCTGCATAAGACTCTTGGCTCAACCCGAGCTCCAGAGCTGTAATCCAGTGAGGAATGGTGCTACTGTTTACTGGGGCTTAGCAAGTTGTCACACTACTTGATATCAAGATGACAAGGCAGCTTTTCTAGACTGAACAAAGACTTGTAGCTATGACAAACATTGGTTTAATGCGTTAATATATCAATTCACTAAAATTCATTTTATTATTTTACTATATGGAAACCACCCCGATTTACATATAGCAAGTTTATTTACACTGTAACCTACTGTTGTACATTGTAACTTGGCCCTAGACCAAAGTTACATGCATAACGAGAAGACTTTGACCCGTTTGTCATGAACTTTAAAGCACTGTGTCAGCTCACCCCTCTGCCTGCTGTGTACATTTATGAAGACAGTTATAAGGTGAAGTTATGGCACATTGACAGAGTGTGGTGAAGGTGAATGAAGGTCAGTATCTTGCTAACCATTTTCCTCCCTTCTCCTGGCTCGCACCCCTGCCTTGACCTTGCAGCTCTTTGACAACTGCTAAGCAGTTAATTGAAGGAGGATGTTGGAGGTGAAGGTTGTAAAGCAGCTCACGGGTCTAGGTTTTGACAAGGCCACTGGATCTGTTTTGTGCTGATGTTTCGCTAACAGAGGTGACTGCTGTTTTTATTGGTTTTTTTACGTCTTACGCAAACAATCCTATGAATATAAAGTATGCACGCAAGCAAAAAAGATCAACGCTGTTCATTCACACATCATGATACATATACATATCCATATACCCATAAACAGACAAGTGTGCTGTCTTAATTACAGACAATATGATGAGTAGCCGGTCAAGCTATTGATAGCTTATATATTTGACTCCAGTTTAAATTCAAAACTTGTGAGCATACATCAATTTATGCAACTTATTCAGCTATTCCTGTATTTCTACATAATGACACTGTTGATTTTTTAGATCAATCCTTATTAGCTGTAAGACAAGATCTTTATGCAATGGCCCAGTATGCCCTCAGTGCTCGGGTGCCAGCTGTTTCTCAAACACACTTAAGTAAGTATAAATGATTTCTACCATTAGTCTGTCATAAATAGGGAGAGAGAACTCATACTGGATCAAAAGTGATTTGCAAACTTCGTCAGATATTTGCTCCCTGCAGTGTCTCCCTTTAAGGCCTTCACTTGGTTTCTGCTTGGTTCTTTTTTTTTGCACATGCTCTTCATGTAATACTCATTCCCAATTAATTTTTTGTAGGCCTTTTTTCTATATTTTCGATTTATAATTAATTTATATTAATATATTAATTTATAAGTTAAGGTGAGTAAATTTGGTTAGCAAGCTTCATCCATAAACAAAAAGGGGGAATCCCAGACAGAGGTTTGTGGTAATTAGAGCTAAGCAGCAGACTAATAAAATACTAGATTTTTTTTTTACCCACACTAGAACACAAACTGATTTGTCAGATTAAAATGCTCCATAACCAGTAACATGACACACACAGTAGATAGGTCCAGTTCAGTGAATTTATTTAATGAAGGTGAGGCCTAGCAGACAGCTGCCAGCTACAGCTGCCCACGCTTCAATCAAAGAGGCCTACAAGCCTTAGAGAAAGTTTTTAGGCAAACCAACAAAAATAAATTGTACAGATGGTTCGAGGAAGGAAATCAGATATACAGATCAAAATAATTTTTACACCAGCCCGCAAATATATTAGTTTCATCACTGGGCTGATGTTGTACCAGAAGTGGATTATTACACGAGTTTAGAAATGTGCTATAAAAAAGTTTGTCCATTTTACCCAGTAGATGCACCTACAGTTGTGGCAAAATTTACAATACACTCATCATAGGAATGATGGATTAAGAAAGTGGATTAAGAAAATACAAAATAAATTGAAACTTGTGCACCCAATTCTTGTTTTTTTAAGGTCATTAAAGATGCATGCTGTACAATTATTCCACCCTGAAAAAACAGTTCAAAGAAATCAATAAAAGCCTAAAATTATGATGACATTCATGCCCATGAGGAGTGTATAGAAACTTCTGAACACAACTGTAGGTATAGCCCCTATGAGGATACACCCAGGAAAGCACTTTAGCATCTGGTAACTGAAGGAATGTAGCACATAACCATGGCCAAAACAGAAAAAAGTCACAGCTAATTTCCATTGTGGTACTGTTTAATTATACCACTTTTATCTTCAAGCATTAGCTCTAAGAAGATCAAATGTGAGGTTTTCTTGTTCACATATACAAAAGTCCAGACCACACACCATTTAAGTGACCTCTTAAGGTTGCAACATTGTTGTAAACACAGCTTCAGTGTATTCTATGCCTGATACACACAGAGTCTAAGTATGTGTGTTTTTTTCGCCATTCTTGGGCAAAACCATCAATGCTATGAACTATTCATGTAATTGTCTTCCAAGCACAGCTTTGGACACCAAAAAACAGCCATGCTGCTCTTAGCAGCTTTGAATCCTGGATATCCTGACAATGTTTGCTAAAGCAGGGAAATGTTAAATTTCTTAAAGCCTCATTTTCCCTGTCTCACATTTACCGTTCAAAGCACTTACACAACGCTTTCTTATCTCTATTCACACACACATTGTATTACAAAGAAAGGTAAGGGTAGAAAGTAAAAAGGAGGGGAGGATGAATTCACACAGTTCATTACTGGCCATCCATCTCTGTGCTGTTTTTGTCTGCAAATCACTCTTTATGTGGTGGCATGTCAGGCGGGGGCTCCTCACTCATTCAAACTAATCTCCCTATTCTGTTTTCTGAGAAACACACTGAATTCATGCACACAAACTTGCATCTCTGAGAACTGCCTCCCTGGTTCACAGGCAACCTGTACAACAGAACCAGGACTGGTACGAGGTCTCTGGCAGGCCACTCAGGGGACTAAAGGGGCCAAAATACTGGGGCACCAGCGGCGTACGTGTCTTAGCCTACAGCTAACCTAGCAACAGGCACAGCAGCCTGGCAACTCCAGCACAGGGATCAGTGGAATGGAATCTGTCCAGTGTGATTCTTGGCTGTACCAGACTATTAAGCTCCTTGGCAAGATTAAAATTTACACCCTTTACATACACACACAAACACATTTACGCAGAAACAAATTGGCAAATGGGGCCCTGGGAGGACAGTGACCTCCAGCAGTCAATGTGACAGGTTCTTAAGATGGAGTGGAAGATGAGGGAAGCTTAATGCCCAGGACAACTCCTCAATCTCACAAACAAATACACACACCCATCACTACCCACACCAAGGTACTCAGAACACACACCACACCTGTGTGCACTCAAATACCAGATGCCTCGTTGCTTTGCCAGGTGTCGTGTTGTCCTTGTAGAGAGACAAGCGTGAAGGATGCAGAAATAAACTGCCATTCATATCCTTTTGCTCTCTCTCTGTCTCTTTCAATCTCATGCACACCACACACACACACACACACACACACGCACACACACACAATAGCTCAGTTGGTTTTTGTTTGTTGTTTTTTTAGCAATCCATTACAGTCAAAAGGAAATTCACATGAGGCACGATTCGAGGAAACAGTGTCACTGCTTGTATCTACTAACCTAACACTTTTTTATTAATGTTAGTCTTACATGCCCCCAGAATGCATATTTCAAGTTTCAGCCCCAAATACCACAGCATGCCTGAATACCCCTGGTTTTGAGTCCTGTTATGGTCTGCTTCAGTGTCTGTACCTTTAAATCTGTGTGACTACTATCTTGGCCAGGTCTGTCTTGTGAAAGAGATTTGATCACAATGGGAAATAACAATAAATAAAATAAAACAAAATAAATCAAGGTGCAACAGCTGCTGCAGCCAGAGGTCTGAGACTGAAAGAGATGGAGTAGTAGGAGTAGTGCTGAACATTCAGTAGACTACATCGCTACCAATACAGAACTGAACGAGACACTCTGTGGCTTCTACATAACTTTCTCTTTGAGTGATCACTTTACTTATAAATACAGCTGAATTCACAGCACAGAGAATTTGGCTATATTCACAGATTTTGTTAGCCAACTTTACGGTTACAAAATCCAGATTTCAGCAGTGCAGAGCAGTGGCCTGGTAAATGGATCAAGAGTGCTGGTGGTTTTTCCCTGCAGTTAAAAGTCAATATTCTATCATTGTACTGTTATTTGACAGTAGAAACAGGAAAATATGTATGTGAGCTTTATTGTGAACTTGAATGAATTTGAATACAGTGTATAAGTGTAGAGTGTAAGATAGAATTAATCAAGTGTATGTGACACGAACACAGTAACACACATACCTAGTGCTTCTCTCTGGTTATAAATCGCTCGTTAGAGTTTCCACAATTCATAGTCGTCCCTCAGCTAACATTTACTTTAGCCACATTAGCCGCACTAGGCAACAACCAGACTGTCCTATTCTCCAGTGGGGACATTTTGATCTAAAATCTCTCACTGGGTTTTTGCTTGTTCAGGTGATGGGAGAATATGAAAGAGTTAGTTATTTGCAAGACTATAGGAGCTGAACTCGTATCAGTTACCTATCTTGTGTGTAGAAAGAGGGAAAAATTCTTACTGGCTTTCAAAGCTGGAAGATGGTCTTGTTGCCAAGGAGATGAAACTTTACTTACTGAAGTACAGTATAAATTGTATACTTTATAAAAATCTCATAACACCATGAAATGCATTTTCATGATATGAGATAAATGCTTTCACCTCTATGATGTTACTATTGCAATTGAAAAGGACTTTGCTCCATTTAGGTATTCCGCTTTGCCTTGCTGCCTAGCCAGAATGCATAACACTAGGATCCTTAACTTGACCGAATAAATAGAATGGAATCATTACTAATATTAATTAGTCAAAGTCAAAAATGTCTGCTGTAAAATATCATTTATCTTTCAGAGAGCATTTGTTAAATCCATAATCTTTCTTAAAATATTGAGACTAATGTATTCAGCACTTCAGTGCTTGCTGCTGATTACACCAAGTGATGCCAATCACCGTAAGGGCTGAAGTAGGAGCATAGGCTTTAGTGTGCAAACTGTCATTGACACTATCTGCTTAGTGACGCCTAGTAGAGGTGCACACATAAAAGTTAAGCGCACGGAATAGAACGCAGCCCCCCCCCCCCCCCCCCCCCCCCCCCCCCCCCCTGGAATTAAAGTGATTTAAGTGATACTTGCCTTCTCAACTTCAAAGTGTTTTCACATATCTGAGCTGGTAAGAAAAAAAAAAAAAAACATTGCACTGTGATGTTATAAATGTTTGATTTTGTGGGGGCGAGTCAAAAACTTTGATGTAAACTCTTGGTTGCATAACTGACTGCAGTTTTAGAATTAAATCACTTAGAAATGTGCGCTAAGTACACCGCTCCTTTTAATCTGCAATCAGTTCAATCAGTCAGAGGTCAGCCCTCTCCCAGCCCTCCGGCCTGACAATCTGCACCAGGTTCGCTTCTAATTGCCACATTACTTATGGATAAGTGAGAAGGACTTTGTTGCTCTAACCACAGATCAATGGGATTGGGCTCTAATGAAGTGACTTGTCTTGCAATTTGTGTCTCTTTGATGCTTACCTGCAAAGCCTGAACACAGACCTTGCACTTGAGGTAGTAAACAGAAAAATAAGCTCTTTGCTACCAGCTTCCACTACCACTAAAAAAGTTACTCTGATTGTGGGTTAAAACAAAAATTTGAATCTTATAAGTTTTAGATAGGATTACCCTCCCATGTCATCCATAGGAAAATCCCAACCCATGTTTTTCCATCTTTCTCCCTTCACCTAGTTTGTATTTCCCCCTGCATACTGGGCTGAGATGAGACAGAAGATGATCATTCTCATCCCTGCTTATCCTTCTATTGCATTTTTCAATATCAGTGGAATGTCTGACTTTGTTTGCTCAGTGCAGTGTTACAGCAGGAATGCTGTTTTCTGCGTTAGTAGCCAGTGTTGGGCTCTAGGCAAGTTAAGGCAGTCATCAACTCGAGCCACCGACAACAGATTTCCATCAATTCACTGAGTGCTACCGATGGTCTGAACAACAACCTAAAAGTTTAATCTAAGCCAGATTGGGGCTGGGGAGAGAGGGTGGTGTACCAGGTTGTTATTCACACAATAAACCTGAAGTTGTAACCACTGAATTTGCTGCTTTCAATAAAGAACATTTTATGAGTCTGAACCATCTTTAAAAGCCCACGTGCTGCTTGGAAATGTGAACGTGTAAGAATGCCTTGTAATAAGAATACTTGTACTTGTAATAAGTGTTCCTTCTGTGGTACTGTTATAGCTTTTATGTGGCTGTATCAAAGCACTAAATCACTAAAACTTTATGTTCCTCTGCTGGTAATCTTCATAGACACTATTTAAAGTAGTGAATTCTAGGTTTAATTTTCACTGATTTCTGCGCACACTCACTCCCACCATTTCCTTTGGTTTATTACCTGTTGCCACACCAAACATTTTTGGTGTTTCCCGTCCAGGCTCCCAAAGGTGTGCTGCAAAAGCTCAATCATAAAGGCCTTACAGATACTGCTAAGAAAGGAAATGATGATGCTGGCTAATGAGAACCATTCTCCTCTGATGACCGTGCGCCTAGGGAGCCTTTCAAGCTAATATGCTTTCAAAGTGCTATAAAACCGCAGGGAACAGTATGTCATGCAAGTGAGGAAAAAGAGCCCACTTAAAGGCAAGGTGAAATATGGATAAAAGGGATGAATAGAGACAAGAGGAAATATAAGACAGTTGTGATGATTGTAATAAAACACAAGGACAGAAAGTTTGCTTTGCAGTGATTATGCATCAGTCTAAATGATGCCCCCTAATTGTTCTGTTGGATGTGTTTTATATATTTAACAGAAATGATGTTGAGCTTTCTCTAAATTATCAGCAAAACAAGAATTTAGACAACTTTGCAATGTTGCTCATAGTCTCATATACAACAAACGAATGGCCCTGCATATCTGACCAAAAAAATGTGACTCACTCCTCCCACATCTATCCACAAACCAGACCATCCTGCTGATCCTCTTGTTCCTTCGTCTACAACCCTACTCTGCCCTGCGGAACTCTCTCTCAGCCCCTTGAGCTTCAGATGAAAGGCTGAGGGAAATGGCGGTCATACTGGTAATATCCGCACCGGGACACAGCCACTACATCTGCAGGCCAGCCAGCTTTCTATGCACGCCAGTCCTAAGGGACCCCATTCAGCATAGGACCTAGAAAGAGAAGATCTAGGGTCTGATTGGCTCTATCTAGCCTGCCAGGGCATACAAGCACCAAATCCCCAATCCGCCCTTCTAACCCTTCACTCTCACGGTAGATTGAATCATAAGGTTGCATGTTGCACTCGACTCCTCTGAACCTCAGTGAAGACAAATGAACCTTTGAACCTTTTAATTTTTATTTAGCTGCACTACTGGATCTCGGTTACCTGTGTTGCAACATAAAATCAGACAGCTTTATGCCATTAACTCTCCATTGTTTTTCATGTCAGGCTTTTTTTTTCTCTCCCTTTCACATTTGGCTATGACCTTGAATCATCCAACTTGCAATACTTCACCCTTAATCCCCAGTCTTTTCGCCTTCTTGAAAAGTTTTTTTTACATGAAAGGCAGGTGTGTACTGGGTCCTAGACAACTGCAGGCTGCAGTGGGATTGCGGTCGATCCAGGGTAATCTTACTAACACTAGTGCAGGTTGGCTGTATCCTGTCCAAGCAGCTATTCATTTCAGAAATGTAGTTCCCTTGCCAGGGTGAACAGCTGCCGCACACCTTTTTGGCCTTTTAGGCTTTGGGGAAAAGTTCTTTGCCTTTGACACCAATAACAAACCCATTACCTTAGTGGGCTGATACTGTGTGTTTAAGTTGAACCATTTTATCAAGGTTAAAGATGGATAGCTACACAAGACCAAGTGTGTGTTTGATGGATGTGAACACAGATTTTGCCCCCAAACTTAAATTTAAAACCCGCTGATCAAGGCCTTCTTACACCACACAGCTCCACCATTTCTATGATGCAATACCCTATTTTCATAAGAAAAAAGCCACTAAAGCAGCTGCTGATTTAAATTAGTGTTCAGAGTGTATATCCCTCTGGGTCAGATTTACACTCATGTGCGCGCACACACACACACATACACACACACACACACACACACACACACGCACACACACACACACACCTATTCTAAAATAAAAGTGTGCAAGGATAGAGGAGACACACAATAATCCCTTCCTAAAACTTTCAGTCTTGTCATATGTAGATAATTACATTATCTGACAGGATGGCAAAACAAAACAATCACTGCCTATGGCTTCATGTTAGCCAGGTTTGCCCACTGAACTGTAAAGTTTGTGGGGGAAAAAATGCCAGGGGTGTCTTCGCTTTCTTGATGAGCTCACCAGCGTTCCTGACAGATGGTGTTTGTTACCAAAAGAGAATTTTACTTTCATGGCTGTACGATTCACACTTTGTCACTGCACATCCCTCCGGCTCAATCACAGGAAATGTTTATCCATGCGATTACTTGTACTCCTCTGAGATGGATAACCTGCCTTCTTCTCCTTTTGTTTCCGTGACTTCTCACACAATACCAGGTAGACTGCCTCAACAGCAGCTTTAACACTGTAATAGCTTTTATATTTGAAGTCAAATACAAAAGATTTAAAAGTGGGAAGATATTTTTTCTTTTTTTTTTACCCAAGTTCTATCCAAAACTTAAGACTTAATTAGAAACTAAAATCCCATTCTTTTACACTTAAAATTTCTTCACTCTATCTTTTCTCCCTTTTTCTTTGTTTCTCTGCAGATCTTCACAGAAAGCCAGAAATGACTGCCTAATCTGCCAAACTCAGACAATACTGGTGGACTCATGGAAGCAGGCAGACAAATAAAGTACTGTTCTACCTTTTGATGTAGAGGCATTTGGTGTCTCTTCTATTTTCCTAATGGAGAGATAGCAGTTTAATGTGCTATTGTGGGTATTTTAGAGATTAATACGTTAATGAGCTATGTACAAAATGAATGGCTCCTTTGGAAGAAGCAGTGCAAGTGTTTTGGGTAATACAGTTAATAAGCCATGGTCACGCCACAAAATGTACCACAGAAGAGACTGTCATAGCTGCAGGGGTGACAGATAATATGGTTCATTAAAGATTCACAGATTTATTCCCCTGTTCATGGCTCTGGCAATGGCAGTTCGTACATGACCAGGCCTTGCTTATCTGGCGCACAAAGTACACTTGTGTGCATTTCTCCAGGCAAGAGGAGCAGGATCTGAGCCAAGATCAAACCGGGCATTACATCATGCAATCAGACTGCACTTTCTTTTAGTAGGGGAGAGCACAGTGGCATGTCTGATAAGAAATTATCTTTACCAAATCTCGCCTTGAGTATTTGTAATACTTTGGTTCTAGCCAGTGTAAATAAGAAATAATGCACTACTCATTTATAGCTCAGTTTTTATATTGCTGCCTAGTACAATCATTTGGTTTTTCACAGTCATGTGTTTATGTATTATCATTATGTATATAGAAATCTTAAACAAACTATAATTTCAGTATGCAGGAATTGTATCGCCTCAGCAAGACTTGTAGCAGTTCCATCACATCTGAATGATGACACAGGCAGAGAATCTGTTCTCTGCAGATTAGCACTGTTCATTTGCTTGGTAATGAAGTCTCTCTTAGCAGAACAGTAGGCGGTCATGCCCCCTTTTAACATGGACCTTGGGAGCTCTGGCACTGTTACACAGTGGCAAACTGCAAAAACAGATGGAAATTAAAATAAGCATCCTCTGCCTACAATGTCTTTTATCTTCACCCAGCTGGGAAATTACATTAGAGGTTGCCAAAGTTGATGTTTGGATGACTGTTTAGTCGATATATGACAAGACATAAAGACAGTTTATACACTTTATAAGTCCCACTTAGCCAATTCTCTAAGATCACAATAAGAAGCCAAAAATACATACAATGACATAATGTCAGCGATCGTGAACTCTAACTTTATAACAGTTAGAGAAACTGTTGAAGCGCAATATATAATTAAGAGAACTTAGAAGAGAAAAGTGTGAGTGCAGCATGCAACTAAGAAAAAGAAAAAGAAAAGAAAGTGCCGATTGCCATAGTTGATATGCACCTGATAGCGTCTGCCAAACAGTTGAACAGACTCACAAATTAGTTCAGCCTTGTGTGGTTTACAGAAGTGATGAACAGTGATAATGTTTGCAATCTCTTTAGACCTTGAGCAAAAAAACTGTGTTTTATAGACATATTTATTTTATACCAGGGCCAAAGGTGTGATATTTCTTTATAGGAATCACCTTGCCAAAAGGTGTGATTTTGTAACTTAATGGCAATCATACTTTATAAAGGTAAAATTAGTCAAAAAAAAGCTCATGGTGATATATTTAGCAAATCCCAGAAAGCATTTTTATTGATTATCCCCTGGTGTTGGGATATTGGTGGAGGTATCAGAATTCTGACAAAGAGAAAAAAAAATAACAAAAAAAATCACTAAAGAGATATTCTGCTACTTTATGTTTGTGGCTTTGCTCTTCAGTGCAATCCCTGGAACTTGGTTGAAGAGCATTATCTTATCTTAAAAATGGATAGACAAAAAAAGTGATATCATTGACAGAAGTAGGACTGTTGTTGGCTCTTGCCTTTAATGGAAAAATGCTTGAACAATATGGGTTATGTTTTTCTGGTTTTTTTTATTAAACAACAATCAAATATGATTTAAATGACCTAGCAAAATGACAATTCTGTAACCTCTGTAATCTAGAAGAAAAAAAAAGCCATGCAAAAGACTGCTGAGTGTCTTTTTTTTTTGTAAAACTCTATTTAAATGATATTGTGGGAGAGTGTGGCCACGTTGCAATAGTGGAAAGTGGTAACAGAACCTGTACTGAAAGGAAACTGAGAAAGACTGTCAAGCAGTAGGTACATTTCTAATAACATGGCCACAGTTGTAAATCTCTAGGCCACTGGCACACCTCAGTCTGTTTTGCATTTAATTAGCTGTCATTACAGTATACTTTTTATTGTGCATGCAGTCATCCAAATGTACAAGATGTGCTTGTAGCACTTGTGCTGGACAGAGTAAACATGGTACACACTACATATTAAGAGACTGCTGAATCAGCAGCTGAAATGCTGGCAGTCTAGCTATTAGGGAAGCCAAAGAGGCTCCGCTTACTCAGCTGGGATTTTATTACTTTCCCTCTTTGTATTGCCCGTCTGCTTCCTTCTATCTCTCACTATATGGTATCTCCAAAGGGTCTATTCATCAGGTGCACAAAAAAAAAAAAAAAATCAGCTTTACAACACCAGTTGCAGTTACACTTTTTTTAATCTAATCACATCATACTTGTAAGACAAAGCTTTACACCTACAGTAGCTCTTTTGTTACCTCTGCCGAGGTGGTTATGCTTTTGGCAGCGTTTGTGTGAATGGGTGTGTGTCATTCTGTCTGTAAACACTATAGCTCAAAAACATTTGAATGAATTGTGATATAAATTTCTAGGGGTGTAGACTGGGGTCATGTTAACAAATCTCACTTAGATCCACCAAAGTCTTCAAGGTCAGCTCAATGATTTATTGCTCAAAAATTGTAAAAAGTCTTATAACTTAGAAACTATGATTCTTACCAGTGTAAGAATATAGAAGGTAGTAGATAAAGATTTAAAATATTATGTCACATTTGACCTGTGACCTCTCCTTTAAGGTAAACAGATTGAGCTGAAGGTCAAAGTGATAATAATGTTGTCCTAGCGCTGTAAACATCCATTTATGCTGACTGGTCTTAAGTGATTGATCAACATGGTGTATGTATACATACGCGGAAGACTGTCTTGCTGTCACTGCTGCGCTGTTGACAATTACGTGTTGTAGAAAACAATAAATATATAATGTCAAAACTAAAAAAAAAAAAAAAAAAAAATGATAATAATGTCATATAGAACTATTTAAAACTATGGTTCTTACTGCCACTGTACTGACAACATATAGTGTACTGCCAAAAGTATTCACTCATCTGCCTTCACACGTGAGTGACATCCCATTCTAATTCCATAGGGTTTAATATGATATCAATCCACCCTTTGTAGGTGTAACACCTTCAGCTCTTCCGGGAGTGTGTTTATGTGAATTTTGGACCAGTCTTCCAGAAGTCCATTTGTGAGTTCAGACACTGATGTTGGATGAGATGGTCTGGCTCGCAATCTCCACTCTAATTTATCCCAAAGGTGTTCTGTTGAGTTGAGGTCAGAACTCTGTGCAGGCCAGTCAAGTTCTTCCACCCCAAACTCGCTCATCCATGTCTCTACGGACCTTGCCTTGTGCATTGGTCTGCAGTCATGTTAGAACAGGAAGGGGCCATCCCCAAACCGTTAAGTTAGGAGCATGAAATTGTCCAAAATGTCTTGGTATGCAGAAGCATTAAGAAATCCTTTCACTGGAACTAAAGGGCTAAGCCCAACTCCTGAAAAACAACCTCACACCATAATCCCCACTTGACACAGTGCAGTCAGACAAGTACCGTTCTCCTGACAACCGACAAATCCAGACTCGTCCATCGGATTGCCAGACGGAGAAATGTGATTGATCACTCCAAAGAACATGTCTCCACTGCTCTAGAATCCATTGGCAGTGTGCTTTACACCACTGCATCCAACACTTTTCATTGCACTTGATGAAGTAAGGCTTGGATGCAGCTGCTCGGCCATGGAAACCCATTCCATGAAGTCCTCTACACACTGTTCTTGAGCTAATCTGAAGGCCACATGAAGTTTAGAAGTCTGTAGCGATTGACTCTGCAGACAGTTGGTGACCTCTGTGCACTATGCACCTCAGCATCTGATGACCCCGCTCTGTGATTTTTCGTGGCCTACCACTTTGTGACTGTGTTGCTGTTGTTCCCAGTCACTTCAGTTTTGTTATAATACCACTAACAGCTGACTGTGGAATATTTAGCAGCAAGCAAATTTCATCACTGGACTTGTGCAGGTGGCATCCTATCACAGTACCACGATGGAATTCACTGAGCTCCTGAGATGACCCATTCTTTCACAAATGTTTGTAGAAGAATATTTTTGATAAATAGGCAATCATATATGGGGATTCTAAATATCACATTACTTTGAACCTCTGACCTCTTCTTCAAGGTCAAATAAGTTTAAACTTGCATAAACTGTCTTTTATCTTTAAAACTATGCTTAAAATTCTACTGCCTTTGTTTCTATTGACAAAATGTAGGAAATGATACTGATATATAGGGATTCTAAATATCACATTATAGTCTACATCCAAATATGTCACATTTTAAAGGAAACCATCTTTTTGCTTTGGCATCCCGTATACAAAGTACTTATGTGCCACCACTGCTGTTGGAACCTCAGCAGAGTGTAAAAATGTGATTTAAGGTGAATTTCCCTTGTCAGGTAGGAGGTGAATGAAACAGAGACTTTGTGACAGTTCTCAGAAAACAGTGCAAGGCTGACTTAAGTGAAAAAAAAGGACACTGTCTCATCAGGCAGATATATCCTCATATACTACACAAAACCAGCGTATTGAAAGTAGAACACAATAAAAAACAAAACATAAGTGATATTCAACACACAGATTTAACGTGGAATATGAGTGATAAAAGAAATGGGGTGCAAGTAGAAGTATGAGGACTTGTGCAGGTACAGTAAGTGTTTGTGCAAGGAAAGGTGTGACTTACTATATTTTTCTTCACCACCTCCTGAGGCTTGACAACCATCTTCATCATCACAGTCTGTGGTGCTGCCCTCCTCCCTTTCCCCACTTCCCAGCTCTTCCCAGGCCTCAATTTCTCCCAGTTTTGGAAACATTTCCTCGGTGTCCTACATATACACAGAAATATGCGGGTTGTTACACACTGGGTCATGTATAAGATCCCAACAGTCCAGATGTGAAGCACACTCCAAAACTGATTTAATAACGACAAAATGTGATATACTTTAACATAAGTTTATTACTTTTTATTTAGAAAAGTTTTTCAAAAAACAACCAATTACATAATAACAGTGGTCAATACTTTTGGTGAATTATTTGAATTGCAATTAGACATTAGTCTAAACAGAGCTGCAGGACACTTTGTCGACTCAGAGCATCAAATATGAGTATATTCTTCCCTCGTACTGTGTGGCCAACTAATTGGCCCTATTGGCCCTTCCTGCTGTCCACCATACACCATATTTGGCAAACTCTCTTGACACAATAAGAAAATCATACTTTGGAGTATGACAGAAAAATAGAGGCATGGATACCAGAACTTTGGAATGTGTGGAATTATAGATACTCTGAGTGTGTCCGCTGTTACCAGCCCTTAAGAAATTTGCACACATGCATACCTATGTTGCACACGTGTGCAAATGCACAATTAAACATGGTTGACAAAATTGTCAAGATCATTTCTGGTACTTGCTGACCTTTTCTATGGAAGGTACAACCAGTGAAGACATGTTGGGAGGTGAATGAGAGGAATAGGGAATAGGGCCAACCCCATGCCTCTCATTCACCTCTCAACATGTTTTCAGGTGTTGAGGGATTAAAAATATCTTTGTCATTGACACCACCCAACTGACTCACTCATACATCTGAGAACAGAAGAACAAGTTCTCTCCTACGCCTTCAGTGCCCCAAAAGAAACATTTCACGAAACCTGACAAGTTTATTTATACGGATTAGAGCACAAAGCTGAAGTGAAACCAGACTAAGAGTCTGCAGATATGTTAGTGGTCCAGTGAGACCACACCTTCCCAAGTGATGTTTCAAACTACAATAAACATTAACATGCTATCTTGATCATTGTAAAAAGGTCAATGAGTTGCTACAAAGGGGGCAAGTCTGCACTGACTTTCAGGCACTGATTTTTCTGACTCATGCCAAGGCAACATGTATTATTTGTAGATTATTTATCAACTGTCCTGGAGATTATTGCCATTGGTTATGGTCATTTGGCCTATCACATTGGCTTAAGATGACACCATCCTGTGTTTCATTTCATTGCTGAAGAACAATGCAATGTCATATGCTATTAGGTGCAATAAATAAGAAAATTGGAGTTCTTCAGCGTGTGATGGGTTAATTCCTTTCTACATGTCAGTCTGAAACACGTTCCAAGCCTGTGGATTAAAAAAAATATATACCGATCTTAAGATGGCACAATCAGGAGATTGCATGACTGTTGTTCACGATGGAAAAATAAGACAGAAAAAACAGACACGCATACTTTATGCAGATAATGTCAAATCTCTTCACACAGCCTCTTCTCAGAGAACTCCTAAGCATGTACTCATAGAACTAAAGTTATGTTCAATAACTACTATCTTTATTTTCCTGGCTAATGGACAGTTTTCAAGCTTTCCCTATGTTGATGCAAACACAAGTTCTAGGTGTACCATATATGCCCAAAAGAGGGTCTGAGATATTTTCAATTAAACCTTCCTCACAAGAGTTTTACATAAAAAAAAAGAAAAATGTTGATGTCAAGATAGTCAAGGCCCTAAACTGACAAAGGCACACAACGAGGAAACCACACAGAAGTTAAACTTAAGGTGACAAATAAATGCTTGACTGTCAGAAGAACTTCTTCAGCAGCTTAATGGCAGTCAAAGTCATTAAAACAGTTACGAACATATCTGTATTCTTTTATTTTTTCTTTTCCCCAGATTAGTGATTATAAAATGTCTGCAGGGAGGACTGGAGAAGGAAACTTAAAATGGCCTGGACTCAAGGGGGTACTTTTACATGATAATTACATTCCTCATTACATCCATCATGTATCCTATTTAACCAATGTGAAAGCACATCTTCTCACTGTGGTCTGAGTGACTGAAATTTGGTGATGCAGCTACTGTATAACTCCTTAAGTACATGCTGGTAAACCAGATCTCTTCCATTTTCAGTAAAAGTGAAAGCCCCTGACGAAGCTGGATGCCTCAGTTTTCACAGCTGTACAATAAATTACAAGAGGAGGTACAAAAGATTGTTAGAGTCATGAATTTTATGGTTATGAGTTCATATTACAACCTGCTGACAGAGTAATAACTGATAACTGAAACAGACTGCAAAAATAAATAAAGGAGGAAACCATTTACTTGGATAAGATAAAACCATTATAATTTTTTTGATTATGTGGAGCAACTAAATAAATTCAGGGTGCATTTTGGAAGTTCACAAGCAAATGTTCTGCTAAACAGCGTAATGTTTTGCACCATCACTTAATACTAGCGGGATATTAAGCTAATAACTATGGCACTTAGGGATTGTTTGACACAAGGCTGCTTGGCCCAGCTGTCCTTAAAGCATGTTAATTAGGGAGAGAATCAATTAAGGTGCTGTTGCTGTGGAAACCACAGTTAGTATAACTGTTGGTTTGTTGCTGTCCAGAGGAGTGTGTTGGTTTGTTTCTTTTAAATCATGATTTCAAAATGGTCAAATGTAAGTCAGTCCCTCCAAATTTCAGCTGCAATTTGAAAACTTCACTCCAACCATTATGTAAACACCAAAAAAGAGCGATCGGGATCATTAAACAAGCAGGAGTTAGAGACCACACTAACATTCTCTTTTTGAAGTTCACGGATCTCATAAAATATAAAACGGCACAAATTATGTATAAAGCCAGATATAATATGTTGACAGGAAATGTACAGAGGTTTTTTTTTTTTGACAGAGAAGGGGACTACAACCTGAGGGGAAAGTTAAACTTGAAGACTCTTAATGCACAAACAACAATTAAAATCTTTGGTGTTTCCATTTGTGGAGTCAGATTGTGGAACAGCTTTCCAGTGGGCCTGCAGCGATGTTCAAGCATTATTCAGGTCAAAAAATACTTTTGAAACATGCATTTGGAAGGGTATGAAATTGATAAACATGACAAATTAGTATATTTAATTAGTCACATTTATGTATATCTACGTTTATACGTAGATATTTATTTTCTGTTTTCCCTCTCACTTTTTTGTGTGGCTAGTTTATATGTGTGCTGAAGGGAAGTGGGGCTGATGGTGAGCATGGTACAATGGTAGAGTGTTGAGCGTGGGGTAGGGATTAATAAGTATGTACATACTTCTTCCTGCTCCATTTCAGGCTTGATAATTGAGTTGTTATTTCACGTCATGTAGATTTTGTTTCATTTTGTCTGCACGTGTGTGTGTGTGTGTGTATGTATATACATATGTGTATATGTATATGCCAGCATGTTTTAGTGTATTTGTATGTGCATTTATTGGTTTGTTGCAGGCAACCTCACTGAGGTATTCTAGCAACTTACTGAAGAAGCAAATTTATCATTTGTCCTTGGTACTGAAAAAAGAGACATGAACGAGAAGCACTTTGAGACCACAAACCTCCACCAAGCTAGTTTACTCTCTGGATGACCCTGAATTGGAGAAGTGAAAGAAAATGGATGGATGGATTCAGGAACACTGTATATGTTTTCAATTTGTTATGTATTTAAACTGTTATAAATGCTACTGAAATATACTGAAATATACATGAAATGAATGTTGCCAGTAAAAACAAAGGCAGTAGAATTTTAAAACATTCACTACATGTCTATATCTTGTCCATTCAAATAATGGCAGCAAGAAACATAGTTTTAAACAGCTCTGTACAGCTTTATTATCACTTTGACCTTCAGATTAATCCACTGACCTTGAAGAAGTCAGAGGTCAAATGTGACATGATATTTTAATATTTTCTATATGTTGACAATACACATTATAGGGATTTTTTTTGGCCAATTTTGGACCAATAAATCATCAAATCGACCTTGAAGACCTTAGTGGATGTAAGGCGAATATTAATGCATTGTTAGCATGACCCCACTCTACACCCCTACAAAGTTTTATGAGAATTCATTCAAAACTTTTCGAGCTATCGTACAGACAGAATGACACACACATGCACGCATGCATGGACGCACATACGCATGCATGCATATGCTACCTAAAACATAACCTCTTTGGTGGCAGTAATAACATGAATATGCAGTATACTATGCAATGACTATTCTGTTCTCTAATAGAAAAAGACTGCCTCTGCTTTGGATTTCAATGAGCATCTTGAGTGCTTTCTCAAACTGGCTTCTATTAATGTATTTATTTCATTTTCGTGCTTGCTTCAGAGCAGAAGCAGTCATCATATCAAGGGAAAGTCTGTACAGATTATGCAGTCTGCTAAGACATATAAAATATGCTGCAAGAACAACATTTTCCATCATAAAACTCAGAAAGCAAACAATTACAATATGTTTGACAATATGAAGGATGCTGTTTCTCAAAAACAACAACTGCCTCTCAAAGGGTCATCCTCCTGATCTGTCTCCAGTGATATACAATTAGTAGACGAGTGGGAACAATATTTCAGTGCTTTTTACATTATGTGTAAAGCTGAGATTCACTCTGCCTTTGAGATGAAGACAGAAATTTTTCCTCTAACATGACGCGCGACTCTCTTTCTGACACGCCAGTGTACTGCTGGATTAAAAAGCTGATTGAGAGCAACTTATCAGAAGTGAGAACATGTTTATTTAACTTTAATTTAAATTTACTGCTTACAGGTAGCTGTGTTTCACTGAAATGAAAACTGACAAATTATAATCCATCTGTCAAATCTACTTTACAATGTATAAATATGTTTAATTATCGCATGTGTATATAGTTAGGTTCACCATTTTTTTGGACATTATTTTTGTAGTTTTACCTCTGCACACCACAAGAGTGGATTTTAAATCAAACAATAAATATGTAATTGAAGTGCAGAGTTTGGAGTTTCATTACAAAATGCATCAACTGGTTTGGAGTTACACAAGTAACTCCAAGCAAAATAGCTTCATTTTAAATACAGAGATTTTTATAAGGATACTTGTATGAAATTTGTTGCAGTCAATGACTGCCTGAAGTCTAATCTGGCTTCCTGTTCCATGTAACCACTGGTTTCCACCTTGTTGTAAACCACTTGATTGTAGACCCTGTCAATGATATGCCTATTTCCTCAAGAGTGTTCTTGACTTGGTTAGACTTTTTTTTTTTTAACCTGGGAAATACAACCACAATTTTTTTTAAAAAGTTGGGACACTGTAAAATCTAAATAAAAATAAAATGTAATGATTAGAAATTCATATTTTATTTACAGTAGAACACAGAAAACATATCAAATGTTTAAACTGAAAAAAAATCTATCATTTTAAGAAAAATATTAGCTCTCTCTCCCTCTCTCTCTTTGTATATGTCGACATTAGCCAACAGCTACAAAGTAAAAGAAACAGAAGTGAAAGGTTTTCAAGTCTAGGGAAGAGTGAAAAGTGAAATCAGTACTTTGTGCTTTTTTTGTAAAAAAAAAAAAAAAAAAAAAAAGAATACAGACAGGTGGTTGAAGAAGTTGCAGTTGTGTAAGGTGGTGGTGGGGTGAGCGTAGAAGGTTAAAAAAAGACAACGCAAACCTTTTCCTTTAAGGCTTACCTTGAAATTACCCTGGCATCCAAGGGCAAATCAGGTATTCCAAAAAGGCTTTGAATAAAATCCCAAATCATGAAATATTTTCTAGTTCTCCTCTCACAGTGCCAACTAATTCACCTCTCTCTTTCTTTTCAAAAGCATTCTTTAGTCGGAGGATGATGTGGCAGGTTTGAGAGCATCAAGGTCTGAATTCCTGCATTTTTTAATGCATCCTAGTCACGCTAAAATCTCTACTGCCAGGAGTAACCAATCACCTTCTAGAGTCTAGAAGACTGAGCTGTATGAGTGTGTGTGTGTGTGTGTATGTGGAGCTTGATCCAAGAGATTCTACAGATATAGATTCCAGTTTAGTGTCGATATGGGAAGTCTGATTATGAAATGTAAAAATGTGAAATGTGGTCACTTAAGACAGGATGAACACAAATCTACTGCAAGAGTTGCAGGAAGTGTTTGCATATGGCTCTGCATACATTTAGGATATCACTGTCAAACTTGTGGACCGGGATCATAAGTCCTAACCTCTGTATGCCCACATCAACACATCTGCTCTTTTTCCTCCAGGACTGAAACGGTATCACCTCATTGAGGGCAGTGGTGGTAAAACTGCATATGTGGACAGGGGAAAAAAAAAAAGAAAACCTGGAGGACACTGAAGGAAAAACTGACAGTGGTGAACGCCAAAACTCTGCATAAGTGCTCACAACTTTAAATTAAATTTGCTATATTTTCCCATTTTCTCACATACTGTTAAGACTCCCAGTCAATTTGTGCCAAAACAAACATCAGCTGAGAGATAAAATAAGCATATATAAATATGTTCTTTGTGCGTCTGTGTATGTCCCCGATTAAAGAGGAATTGGATGCAATTATCTCTATTTCTCAGACTGCCTGACCAAGATGAGGCAGTTGGGAGAGAGACAGAGAGTGGCAGTGAGAGAGAAGCTTCTTTTTTAAGTATAGGCATGAAAAGACGAGAATGGAGCATTCTAAGCAGAGTGACTGGCTGCAAACAAAAGTAACTCTGGATAGCTCCAGTGCTCAGCTATTCCAGTGGAGTAGCTATAGTGTATTGCTTGTATATATTAATTGTACCTCTTATGGTTAACCAGCCTAGACTGTTCTTAATTATTAAAGAGCCTTATCCATGTACAAGTAGAGACTGAAAAGGTTATTTTCTGATGGCAGCAGTGGTTTCATTATACTCTTGGCTTGACAAACTGTACTTTTTTTTTAAGTTACAATTTATGATATCTGCATTTTTGCAAATCTAATTAATCTCATGTCTATAGCTGCACTGAACTCTCCCACATGTTAAGAGAAAGAAATAAGCATTCAATTTTGATGCAATTGCAAAATACAGGTTGGAAAATGAAACAGTGAATGCAGGAAATGTTTGCCAAGAAATCTTAACTATAATGAACCAGAAGGGGATTAATTATCCACCAAATTACATTAAATCAATAATCTGAAAACAGACACTGTTTGTGCTTTTGAAAAAAAAAGAAAAAATGAAAGTTTCCCACAACTCTGAGTAATGCTTTCAACATTTTTTTTATACAACAGCAGAGTCACACACCCCTCCACTACAAGCTAGCACAAGCTGATTGTGTTTCTAACTGTTAGTGACACTCTGTTGGCCATGACCTCGCGTAACCCCTATGACTCAATCGCTGTAACACACCGTGGCATTGGACTGTCACACCCTGCTCCTGTCAGGTACTGACTGAAGCAGCTAGTGTGTGGAATGTATTTGTGTGCTAATAAACATTGACTTCTATCAGCCAAATGATGGAGCTGTTATTAAAAAAAAATGTATGGAAATTTAGGTGACATCAGCATTTTTTCTGAGCACATGTTCCAGCAGCTTCCTAAACAAGCTGCTGTGAGAGGTGTGAGGGTCAAAGGGGTTGCTCTTGTGCTACTGGGAAGCAAATGCATTTTAACATTAAACTGGGCTTCAGATGGCCTTATAAAGAAGCAAAAGGTTTGAAGAGCTGACTTAAAGGCACTGATCCAGGTTATACACCATGAATGCCAAACATTAGTGGGATAATCAACCCACATACTGGGTCAAATCAGTGTTCTACAGTACTTGAGCTTTTACTATGCCAAATATTGCTGGGAAAATGAAATTAGATAGTGGCCTACTTTTTCTCTGACATCCATTTATCCTTTTTTTTCTATTCCAAGGTTGCTCTTCTTACCTCCAACTTTTCTTGAAAATGTGAATATTTATGTAATGTAAACTAAATGAAATCAAAGTGCTTTTGAAATGAGATATTCAGTATCCTAAATGAAACCGAGGAGTTTAGTGCCAATTTTCAGCGATATGATCAACTGCATTTTTATAACCCGTCACCCCAAAAGGGAAAAGTGAATAATTTCACTGAAAAAAAAACAGCATCTCCTTGATTCGATAACATTTACTTAAAAGGAGAAGCCATGAGACTCTGTAATCTATCTTGGTGATAACCTTAAGAAAACAGTGTTTAATATGGTTTTACAAATGCATACCATATCAGATTGAAAAAGATTGAAAAAGGGGATTTGGAAAAAAGGATTTTTGAAACCGTGTCTCAGCCACATATTTTCTTTACATGACAAGAATCACTGTGTTAAAATTGAAACCCAAAAGGCAAGCAAACACAATATTACCCAATGAAGAAAAACATCCACAGTTCACTGAATTTTCATGAGCTTTGCATCTAATTATGGCAGTAAAAAAAAAAAAAAAAATGTTATGATTAAATTACAGTCTGGGTTCATGAAGTCTGGTTGCCAAGCTAACAAAAAGCTCTGGGCAGTGAGACTTGTTGCTGTATCGTTGCCACAGCAGCAGTAAAGAGCAGCAGAGCTCCTGTGAAGACCAACTCCATCATCTTCTTCAAGTGGAAAGAATTTGTCCCCTCCCTGTGACAGGCTGCCAACTCAGCCCAAGCTCTTTCTTCATCCCTGGACTCCACTAACTCTTGAAAGCTCAAACCTTTTCAGACTGCTGCCGGCACTGCTAAATCATGAAAGAGATGTATACTATGAAGGCACACGGAAGTTACAAAGTCCACTGTGAGCGTTCTCTAAACCAATATGCTTTAAAGAATCCATTGTTTATTTTAAAGTCTTCTAAAAGGCATGCACGACTAACCCTAACTAACACAATCACACAGAACTCTAAGTCTGTGCAGCAGCTGATAGGGCCATGGATTGACTGGACCCACAAAGAGGATACGCACAGTGTTTGTCTAAAACACGCGTGGCTTCTCTGATGTGGAACCTGGTGGGGCCACTGGCCAAAAAAGACAGCAAAGCAGCAGTCAGTCCCATCAATCACACATCAGCCAGCCTCTCTATACTGTAATTTTATGCTTTGCAACTCTCCATCGTACAACAGCTTTTGAAGTGTTTAATGCTATTGCCCCTTTATAGGTGCAAGTCTATGTGAAATGAGGCCAGATATAAAGCATAAGAATTAACATCTGGGTGTTTTTTGTTTTTTTTCTACCCTGCATGTTGCTGCTGACTTTGCATTTAGTGACCCGCAAATTGACAAATGATCTGGACTTAATAATCACATGGAAACAGATAGACCACTGTGAAAGGATCCCCACCCCAAAACAGCTGGACATATGGCTGAGAATCAAAAGTCTACTTTGAAACATTTATTTTCCAGATTAGCAATAGTTACAGGCAGAAAGAAAGAAAAGCAGAAAGAGGAGAGTTAGAGGAGATACACAGGGGAGGACAAAACTTGGCCTACTCATTTAATGGACTATTTTATAGAAGGTCAAGAGTCAGCCTTGCCCTGTGTGCTCTTTAGTTTTATTTCTAGATGTTATGCCCTTGATTTAACATGCAAATGCTGTGTGTATGTCCTCTTGCACAATGCAAACCTGTCTAGCTTTTTCCCTGTGTGTACTGCGTAAGGTTGTGTGCATATAAATGAATATGAGTGCTTAAACAGAAGGGTGCCATGGATAGATGAGGGGTCATACTCTGTGATATAGCAACAGCAGTTTCCCAATCCTCTTAGTGCCGCAGTGCTTAGAGTCTAACTGCTCTTCAGTAGGTAAAAATATATATATCCCAAGCTCACTAATCCCGGAAATTGAGGTTATTCAAATCTGGAAAAGCTCAGATTAGACATTCACTGAAATACCTGCAATATCTTTTAAGCTGAAAAAATATGTATGGATATGATTTAAAACCAGTCTGTGTGCATTTTTATTTTCATTTTTTTTATGTTGTCTGATTTCCATTTAAAATAAAATAAAAATCTGCAGTAGTTCAAACGATGAAAAAAGACAAACACACAGCCTAATTATCCTTCTAACATTGCCAAACAATTGAAACTGTAACCCTAAGCAGTCATCTGAAGAAGTGAAGAGTTAAAAGTGTTGTGAGACTCTGAAACTAAAAGTAGGTAATGCATAGATGAAAGTGGGGAAACGTGCACGCACAAAGGACCAAAACTGTGCAGGCTGTGGTTTGAATAATCTAGTCCATTAGGGCAGAGCCGACTCACCAGATGGATCTTTTTTAAGCTTTTGTTACTATCAAAGTCAGGTTTTTATGCTGAAGGTGCTTTCCAGAGATTGAATATTTTCTGCTGTTTAATATCAAATCAAAAGTTAAACTTATTTATTTATTTTAAAGAGAAATAGTAATAGTTTACCAGCACTTTTTGCCAAATAATCTTTATGTTTCAACAGGTGCTTGCAGGTCTTCCAGAACAATGCCAGTGGCTGGTTTTTGTTTATTTATAGGCTTGCTCCATATTCCAAGGCCCCTCAACAACCCACGGTGTACAAAGCAGTGCATTTCTTTCCTATAGCATGCCGGAATATCCCTTTTCAAGTCACAGATTACGAATGGAGATACATTTTTTTTTAAAAGCTAATTAAAAACTAAATCTTTTTTCAGACTATTGCCAAGGGTTTCAAGATTGCAGATTGAAAGTGCAAGCCTTCTTTTGGGTCTCCGTATCGACTGTCTGCTAACATCCAAAAGTCTGCTCAAAGGTGATTGGTTAATTCAACTACAAGCAGTAAGCTTCTGGTACCAAAAATGCTAACCCTTGCTTACAGCCTCGAAACACTCTGATACAGATATTAACATTGCTCTCGCTGACAGGAGCTTACATACTGATGCTGTGTACAGACACCTGCTGAGAGCTCTGTAGTGAAAAAAGGAACACTGGGAACTTTGAAGACCTTGTTTGCTTAAAAACAGACATCAACATAGATTACAGGTACTAAGGCAACCACAGTATACAGTAACACTTTCAATCTTTATAAGTAGAAAGACAGAGAGAGAGAGAATTCGATTTTGACATCAGCAACCAGTCAGCTAAAGTAACCTCAGTAAATTAAAAAAAACACTCCGTAATTTTGATAATGTGCCAATTAACATCTTGAAATTAACTCTCACGATTTAAGGCTGAGTGTGAACTGAAGAGAGAGCTAATTCAAGGATGCTATAATTAGGGAGCCTGACATACTTCAGGCTTTTTTAAACTTAATGCAGTAGTAGCCTCAACCCATACTGAAAACAAAACCACTTATATCTAGCCTACAGTATCTCTCTGGAGCGTGACCAGTGTTGGTAGCAGCCATAGGGAAATTTGAAAAGTTAAAATATTTCATTTCAGAAAGCACACAGTTTTTGTTTTTAATTGTTCCTGTATCTCCAAATCTGCATTTTAGCAAATGTTTTTGCAGGTATAGCACATGTGGTGACTTGTTGTAGTCTCTGGATTGACTGGTTGATTGCTTGGTTGATCCTGATTGTCACCTCCTGCGTTTTCACAGCTTTGAACTTTCTCAACCTAACTGATTATTTGACATTTCCATTTTGTGAATTTTTCCTCTCAGCCCACGTCAAACAAATCATTGTTGCAGCTTTAGTTTGTTACAGTATACAGCCAAAATGTTGACTCTAAACTTTGCAGCAGTTTGCATGTTATAGCCCAACAACCAACAGGGCACCTAAATTTGAAATAAGTCTAAAAACCAACTGACAAGGAGAGCGTTAGGATGTTCAAACAACTTCCCCATTTAAGGCTCAAGGCTTTGAGTGCAAACATGTCAGGTTTGTTCTACTTCAGTGTTTGCCCTAATAATTATTTTATAACAGTATTCACACCTTTTCACACCACAACTTTACTGGCTGCCCGGTCTTCCAGGAGCACACAGCTACACCTACACCAAGCTGAATGTCTCTTCTCTTATCACCCCCCTTCCCCACACACCCCCACCCAAAGCCACCAATCGATTGGTTCAAGACTACTAACGATTTCAGTCGACCAAGACTTTCTCTGGTTGACTGTCACTTCACGCAGGCTAACACTCTGTGATACTCTTCTCTTATCTGGCACAGACATAAAGCTCAGTCAAGCTCTGGCACCTAGTGTAGATGCAAGGTAGGCTTTTCAAGTCTGTAAATGTCAACAGGACGCTCAACTCTGCATAGTTTCCATGACAACAAGGCACTTGACAGCCACCAGCATAATGGTATGTTGTGGTCTAACAGGAATGATCTTGAACTGTCAGTTTATATATAAAACTGACATATATATATATATATATATATATATATATATATATATATATATATATATATATATATATATATATATATATATATATATATATATATATATATATGTGTGTTTTAGACTGATTTCAAATATACAATACATGCAGAGAAGTTTATTACTTTGAAGCATGGGCACTCACATAGATATGAAAGTGGTCAAACAGAAAAAGGAAAGAGAGATGTGGAGATAGAAAGTGAGAGATGACTGGTGTTCTATCTGTGGCCATAATTTTTTCAGGGCAACAAAAGGGCAGGCGGGCAGAGGGGAACCAAATCCTGGTCCGTTTGTCTCCTCAAATGGCCTCTAGGGACTGTCTGAAATGGCCCTTTTCTTCTTGGTTCTTTTCAGCCCTAAACCCCATCTACATGACAAACAGTGTCACTTTGAAGCTGCCTGTGTCATCTATGCTATCTGTCACTCATTCATGACCTTTTGCTCCTGCCTCTCATCTTTCTTTTTTTTTTTTCTTTCCACAGTAATTCCCTTTTTTGTCACTGTCTCCCTTTCACACACTATCCTTTTCATTTATCTTTGATATCTGCCTCTGAGCTCAAAACAAGTCTTTGGATCAAAAGAAAATGGCAAGGACATTTCAGTAGTTCTTTTGACAATGTGTTATAGCATTTGAGTCTTTATAAGAAAAAAAAATAAGACTTAGGGTTGGTGGTTGCACTTGCCCACAAAAAACATTTGTAAATCCTCAAGTCTGCATTAATTTTTTAAAAATCCTTTAAATTATTCTTCTTATTCATTGCAAAACAAAACAGTTAGACTGTGCACATCCATTACAGTTGGCACTCGCTGGCTCAAAGGGAAAACGCAGAGTGCATGCATGACTTATATGAAAAGTAAATTCAGTTAAGAACAAAAATTTAAATATGTAATCAGTTCATCGGTGATACAATTAGTGTCGTGAACATTCCTCTAAATGAGGCAGTCCCCTGATCTAAATAAGCACAAAAACCTGAAGGTGGATCAGAGGATCCAAAGTTTAGTGGCTGAAAGTTATTAATTTCTGACTTCTCAGAGAAATCCAGAGGTAGCAAAAATTTCAGCACAAAAATATGAATTCAATTTGTTATTGAATGTTTGTTAATGAATAACAATATAACTTTTAGTTTTAAACCATAAAAATGAGAGTACAGTTAAAAATGTAAATTTATAAGTTTAACACTGTTAGAGAGAAAGGGAAAGAGAGAGATGCCCTCGTGCTGAGAAAAAAAATCATCCTACCATGTTGAAGTCCTCCAACCTCTCCTTGGCCTCAGCGATTGTACACTCCACACTGCGAACTTTGACCTCTGGGTTATGCCTCTGGACATGCAGACCATTTCCTACAACTCTGGCTGTATAACTGTGAAAACAAAGAGGAGTCATTTTAGTCACCAACACCATCTTTACTCTGTTCAGAGTATCAGATTCTTTATTGTTAATGTGTTATTGTTTTAAGTTTGACTATGTCATTTAACTTTATGGGTTAACACAATGGAAATATACTGTGGATGCTACACAGTCATGCTTAAGACAAAAGCTGACACACACAAACTCAAAAAGAATCAGAAACACACACTATGCAGTTGCCTGTGTTTCAAACTCTGCCAGTTATACCACAGCACATTTATCAAAAGGGCCTCATTTGTCAACAACAACAAAAAAAAGATGTTTTTCAGGAATTGTTAAAAGCTCCATTATGCAGAATTGTTTGCATCAACACCAAAATGTTATTCAAATCATTTAATGATGCTTTCTATGTTCTTGTCAGTAGAAATACGTTCAGTGATAGCTGAGCTGGTTGATTCTGGCCTTTTAAAAATGAGATTGAGACAAATGCGCGCTGGTCCTTTTAAACTCTGGCATGCTCTGTGGTCCGGCATCTTGGCAGGAATTATAGCTGTTAATTCTCAGAGCTGTTGCTGAGCTGATGTCAGAGAGGCTAACCTTTCTAGTAGCCAACCTGAATTAAAGAGGAAGTGTTTTGATGTCTGATAATAGACTGGAAATTTGTCTTGGTTTAATTAACTACCAAAAGCACCCATATCAAGGATCTCTGATTTAACATTTTACCGCTTTAACAGTAAAATGTTGGACACATAGAGCCGATACTTATATCCAGCACTGAAGAATCTCTCACAGGCATTCAAAAATCCCTAAAACACAAGCTCCTCACTCTGTCCCCATTACCTGCAGCCTACAGCATCGTGTTGGCTCTTCGTGTCATTGATCTTATTCTAGTCTAGTATTATTGTGGTCAATACTGCAAGCGGTTAACCTTACAGATAAAGAGTGAGATACGCAGATTGACTTTCAATGATGTGTTGCACTTATCCCTCATTTTCCTCCAAATTAATTTTAGAATTACATATTGATGCTAATCTTCCATACTTGGGAGATTTAACAGCACTGCAGAGGAGTGACATGTACTGGCAACAAATCAATTGATGCTTCAATGAGTGCAAGGCTGATAAAGTGATTATGGATGCTTTAAGCGATCGTGTTTGTAAGGATGTCTTTATGGGTATGTGAGTGCCTTTGTCGTTGTGCTCGCATATACTTGCACTGGTGTGAATATGAGTGGAGGCAATCACAAAAGTGCTGAACCTGAGAATCTCTGGCTTGTGATGTAAGCAATGTCTTGATAAGGTCGGTGCTCCTTTATCTTGCTGAAACAGCACAATGATGCAAAAAAAAAAAAAAAAAATCCTGCGTAATCCTCTGACACTGCACATTAACTTTACATCTCATCTCACTGTTTGTGTATTTGATTTTCAACTTCCTCTTCTTCCTTCAATTGCTTATTTTACTTCAGGGCACACACACACACACACACACACACACACTAAAACAACTAAAATTCTTATTTGTTGCCAACTCAGTCCTCTGAACATGGAAGCTCTGACTAGCTTTTGGACCTCCAACATCTCCCCTCTGACATAAGAGATTAATTGAAGAATCAAACAGCCCTCTAAGCAGCGGTTTTAAGCAGGGGGCTTTGTCTTAGGGGCCTGACTGTCTCCAGGCTTGGCTTGTGATAAGAGTGTTGGTGCGGAAATGAGCTCATCAAATTGGATGCTAATAAAAGGGAAGTGTCATGGTGAGTCTGGCGGTGCGTTTGGCCTGGAACATTTCATTGCAGGGCTTGTTTGATACTACGTAGAGGATGTAACAACTGACACAGCAGGATATCCCAGACCCGATTACGTGATAGACAAGCAATTAATGCTGCAAATTTCTGAGCACACTTCAGATGTTATAACTATGAACGGCAACAGTGCACTGTTCTGGAGTAATTTCACTCAAGCGTTATATCTCAGTTAACTGAACATAGAGCAGACTGTGGAAATGCTAAAGCACCCAAGTGATAACTCCTTCGCTAAACGTGTTATGACCTCACCAAGCATTTGAAATCTCTTTCTACACATTTAAGGCTTCCAACTCACAGCCCTTTTTCTGTGGAACTGACTCATTCCCCCGTGAATGGACAACTGATGCACAGTCTTAAAGGCAGCTTTGTCTGTTTGCGTCCTTTCCCTCTGCCTGAAGCACAGACTAGCAGTGACCTGTACTCCCTGATACTGACCCCAAACTGAAATGTTTTGCTCTTTTCAAAGCTTGCAGGAATGCCTATGAGTTTTGGGGCAAAGCATTAAAATAATTATTCATTTTTAAGGTGTATAGGGGGGGTGTTTTTATTGAGAATACTCATGTTCATTGATATTTATATTGCATGAATTGCATTACAAGGATGCATATTTGATTTGGAGTTTGAAGAAAATTGCCTTATGCAACTGTGAGAGACGCATAGCAGACTAGCCAGTGGTAACACAGAGTCTACTTTATCTATTCAACCTAGCTGGAAAATTGAATAAGCTTGTAACATTCACAAAGGACCTAATTAGTTAGATTACTGTACATGTGTGTATCTTTCTTTAACTACGGGCTACGGTCATCTCTCTCGCTCTCTCTTTTTTTATTAATTAATTAATTTTTACATTGAAAGCAAGAGCACTTGTGGCTATTCTGGCTTATCTTATTTTACATGAAAACAAACTTACAACAAACAACTAAAGGCTCCTGATTTCATCTGTCAGAGGTTTCAGTCATGAGATGACCCAAAAAGACTACTGTATAAACCTCAAGCACTAATGGTACAGTATAAGAGATTATACATGTGCATTTGCCAGGGAAATAAATTATTGTACATAATTTCTTAAATGATAACAGCCAGCTTCATTACTTTTTTGCCAGCCAAGGTTACAAGGAGTGCTCGGGGACTTACATTAGGAACAAGGATATTTGAATTACTAATGGATAATCTAGATCTTTACTTGATTCATTAGAATCATCTTACATAATCACCATACATGTTCATCAGCAGGACCCTTTTTATGATTTTCTCCTGAAGTTTAATAGATGTATGGCATGTATCAATGGGATCATATTACTGATTTGTAAAATGATATAAACCATGCAACCAAGAATAATCTCTGATTCTCAATGTACAGCCTGAGCAATACATGTCCTACTGGAAAAAAAAAAACCCCTAACATATTTCACTGGTACTGTGGTACTGAACTCAGCATTAGTTTCTGCTCGACTGGACAGAAATACAAGAATTATAAGTCCAGCATCGATGATTGTGTTACAAAAGCAAACTCTACTGTCCAGTAATTAGAAAACTGGAACTGAAACAAATCTTCAAACTGAAAAGGGACTCCCCCTTGGTCATGGATTACTTTGAGAAAAAGTTTCATTACAATATGTCTCAATATAATATTGGAAGGTACTGACAGTACTACATATAGCACAGTGCACTGAAATTATTTATCTTTGAACTGGTGTAGCTATACATAAAACTGAATTGAACTGAAATCACAATAAATTCAGTGTTTAGTAATCGGACCTGTTTTAGTGACATAAAAAGACAGAAAGCATTAAGAGTTATCGCAGGTTTAGCAGCAACAATGTAGCCTTGTATTGCACAACACCATACAGTTTTAAGTTGTATTGGTTGGATGTCTTTTGGAGAAAAGAAAATATAATTGGCTCTACTCATGTTAAATTATGTCTATAACCATGTAACAGGCACATGTCTTCACTTTCTTAATGACAACATCTAACTCCAACAAGGACTCATGTGAGTTAAAGCAGATTTTCTAGGTAAATGGGTATGGCTAATATCCATGTAGATAATCAATACAGTGCAATATATATAAACCATCACAGCCCCCCCCCCCCCCCCCCCCCCCCCCCCCCCCGCCCCATTCTTAATTTTGCATTATCTTTCTTCTTGTTTGTAATGTGGAAAAACTCTATATATTCTCATGTTTAGCTACGCAAGTACCAAAATCACTGCTAGAAAGCTTTATTTTTAAGGCAAATGGACCATTTCTTTGATAAAATGTGAATTTGTGATACTTGGCAGTGGCCCCTGTCAATACATCAGCAGAGCAGCATCTGCTACTGAGGCTCTGTTTGGAAAGCGAGAGGTTCAGAATTCAAATCCAGGCTTGACTGAGAGTGTAGAATCTGGTATCGCCCCAGAGAATTAGTGGGTCTATTACACACTTGAGCATGATACTGGGTCATGTGGTCACAAAACACACTGATAAAATCTTCACAAATCCCTTACCTTTTATGGTAAAAATCTTCTAAACAACATTTTAGCAAATATGGAATAATACATTGAAAATAAAATGCTGCTAGTACTTTAAGGTCTGAAGAGAATCTGATGCTGCATGCATGTCTCTAATGTATGTTTCTTGAAAATCTAAGACATTATTAATGCTCTCTTTTCATGCTTGCATGCTCAATTTCTTCCAGAATCCTCCACTGTAATTTTACTTCTACTCTGAAAACATGTTTTTAAACAAACAAACAAAAAAACAACAGGGCATTACTGACTAGTTTGTGATTATTTCATTAACTGTCCTACATTAAATAGACCAGACATATATTTAAGTTCTTTAATGCTCACATTAGTGCATGTTAATTGGCCTAGCTGAAATCATTTCTCTGAAACAAATATCAGGATGAATTATAGTAAAGCGAGGAGGAGAAAAATGTCAGTGATTAATAACTGAGAGGAGATGAGGCTGCTTTCTGTGACTGAGAGTGTGTATTTTTGCGGCTGTGCGTGGTACCATTGCAGCTGAGGAGGGTGCTGCACTTGGGCTGATGGCACTGCTATCAAGATAAACAGCAAATTGTTGGTTCTGCATGATTAATAAAGCTGCTCCCCACCCTCCCAGCTGTTGTGGGAATTGAACATGTGTTGAGTTACTTATGGGGAAGTCCTGTGATTAGTGCACAGTGGGTTATATCACCTGCTATTAAAGATATCTTGTTTGAATCTTGATAAGTTTGTCATAAAAATTATGTAATCTTTTGTGGTCTTTTTCCCGTTTAACATTCAAATAATGTCATCAATGCACTCTTTATGATTTTTTTTAAATAAGACAATAAGCATACATATTAATATTTCCTACAACACAGAATGTAAAATAGTTATGGCCTGAGGTATTTTAAAGTTTTTCTTTGGACATTGGCTGCTTTTTCACTCATTTTCAGATCAATCCAAGATTTTTTTAAAGTCACTTAACATTGACCTCAATCATTCAAGCATTAAAAAAAGGCACCTAACTCACATCATTTTAAATTGTATCTTTAGGCACTTTGCTGTTAGCAGCCTGTTGCAAAAAATATCATTTGTTCCCATTTCTTCATGAAAATGTCAACGATAATACAGTTTGAGAGACATTAAACAGTATCTTAAAGAGCTGTTAGCTGAAAACTTGACATATCTCAGCATGGTGCCCTTGAAAAGTCTGAGGAAATTGAACAGGTGAAGGACAAAAGAAAAAGTGGCAGGTCCAAAATCTATCTACAGCATGCTGTAGATAGATGTGGCAGATGAACAGTGGCAGATGAACAGTGTCATGTCTCTAAGAAATGGGGGAAAAAAAATCCAGTAAAGACCTGACACAGGACCTGAGAGACTCCTCAGCTGGTTCATCTACTGCGCACCAAAGCCTCATTAGTAATAGTGTCAGTGGAAAGGTGGCTGTCAAGAAGCCATTAAGGAAGAGAAACAAGAAGAAAAGGCTGAGGTATGCCAAAGTACACAATAACTGGACTGAAACTAAGTGGCAACATGTCTCATGGAGTGATGAATATGAATGTGAAATTTTGGGTTCAAATTGTTGTCAATATGTACACAGAAGGTCAGGAGAGAGGTACAAAAGTGAGTGTCTACAGCCATTTGTAAAACACAGAGGAGGCTCTGTCATGGTTTGAGGCTGCATTTCAGCCAGTGGTGTTGCTCTTGTCAATATTTGATCCACCATGCAATAGCATAAGAAAAGCAGCTTCATTTTTCAGCATGACAACGAGCCCAAACACACTGCCAATGCAGTACAAAACATACCTGGATAGAAAAACACACAATGGAACACTATCAGTCATGGACTGGCCTCTCTAGAGCCCAGATGTCAATATTATTGAAGCAGTGTGGGATCATCTGGACAGAGAATTGAACAAAAGGCAGCCAACATCCAAAGAAGAGCTTTGAATGTCCTTCAAGGAGCTTATAGAACTATCCCTGAAGACAGCTTAAAGAAATTACAAGAAAACTGCCTAAGAGAGTTCAGACTGTGCTGAAGAATAAAGGTGGTCATACCAAATATTGACTTTCAAGCTCATTAGAGTACAAACTGCATTTCCATGTATGTTTGCACATGTCCCAATAAATCACTGCACCTATTTCCCAATTTCCAAGTAAAACATAAATAAAGTAGGGGTGCACACATATACATACATATATTAGTCAGTCTCCTTAAGATGAATGCTGCACAGCATGCAGCTCATATAACATTAAACCCATACCACTGAAAAAGAAATCCAGACCTTTCTCTTCTGCCCTTTCAATAAGGAGGACCTGAAGTCATGAGTAAGAAAGACGGAGGGGCTGAGTAGATGTTTGTAGACAGTGAACTTTACAAGCAAGCCTTGGACATGTTGAAATACTCTAAACAGGAGGCTTTGTTCTGAAAGGCCAGGCTGTTCTCACATGCTGTGAACTTAGTAGCCATTTACTGTTTAGCAAACAGTCTCAAGCCCATCAACGGGCAACTGAGCAGGAGCCACTTTACAAACATTTACTCAGCATCACATATGAGATCATCCTCAGACAGTAAACATACACATGTGTAAAACACATTCAAATGCTCTGAAATTCTATGCCCTGTAATGCAGCGTGAGCATATACACATACTGTAGCACTCTCAGCCCTGCCATGAGTCCTGAAGCCCAAGGGTTGTTCCCAAAGATAAACAGGTTAAAAATAACTATTTTAACCATCAAGTAATTTTTAAAAACTTAATCAGTGACAAACTCTTCAGTTGATATTGATCATGTCCAATTTCTCCACAGTAGTCAGCTTTAATTTAAAGACAACTTTATTAGAGATCATAAAATGTGCAAGGGGAAATACAGTAGCACGCAAATCAGAAGAGGTCGTTTGAAGGGCAGACGGGCTTAAACAGTGCGGTTTTTATTCTGTGCTTGATTGCTCTTGTCCACCCTGCACCCCCACCTATTATTCTTTGTTCTTAAATGGTCTCTCCAAGTCTACCACGAGATTTCAGTTGAAGTCATCGTTATTCTTGCTCTTGATTTTCCTGCCAGCAACCACAGACTTCACTAAATCTTGTTTTCTCTCTCTTTTTTCTTGTTGCTGTCATTTGTAAGCCAGCTGGTGACAACATGAACATGCCCTCAGCAGCTCCAGTCACTTGGAGTTCTCAGCAACACCTGGGCAAGGAGCCTTGGATGTTTTTGTTTTGTTTCTGTTACTTTTGAATCGGTCTCCTCCAACCTGTTCCTTGTTCCAGCTATCAGCTGGGGATAAAATAATGAAATGGTTCTATGACCAGGCTCTTCCTGCTGACACATAAACCTGTGAATGATGTGGCTGCCTTTGAAAAAAGATATCCCCAGTTCTATTAGAGGAAAAAAAAGTCACATCAAATTAACAATTTATCTATTAAGTTTAATTAATGATTAGGTTTCTAATTTCCACAGCTGAAAGTCTAACTTTTGACTCTACTTCCAGGCAATGAGACTTCAAATTGTCCAAATTTTATATAGCTCTTTAAAAGCTAAGTTATGGGTGCTGTGTGACTTTGGGCCAGAGTTAATAAATGGGGCAAATTAGTGTGAGGCCGCAATCACAAAACTATGCCAATGGAAGTGGGAAGTTCTGCAGGTGATCTACAAACAATATGCTTATTTATAAGACAAAGGTGCAGCCAGTTCATCTTGACAATTAGCAGATCAAAAATGAGTATTTTCTGGATTAATCTGACAGCTCAAGTGGTGCACAGGATTTATCTGGAGAAGTTCTGTATATAGAGACTAAAAGCAGAGCTGACACTACAGAGTAAAATCAGTGCTGTAGAAGAGAGACAGAGAGACAGAGAGAGAGAGAGAGAGGGAGAGAGAGAGAGAGAGTGTGTGTGTGTGTGTGTGTGTGTGTGTGTGCGCACTGCTGAAAAAAAGCACATAAAGGTGCTTTGTGCACTTTGTGTTAATTATGAACTGATCTGTTTCTAGAAATATGACTAAAAACAAGAAAGATGACAAACCCACTGTATCATCAAAGTTGGGTTATGTTCCAACTGCCCTCAAACGTGCAGTCATTTATCCTCTTCTTAAAAGGAGTAATTTGGACCAAAACCAACCCTCTAACTTCAGGCCGATTTCTAAACTTCCTTTTTTTATCAGAAGTTTTGGAGAAGGTGGTACTTATACAGCTACAATCCTATCTTGATTCAAATGGCATCTCTGAGAAATTCCAGTCTGGTTTCAAATTGCGGCACAGTACTGAAACAGCTCTGGTAAGAGTTTTTAATGACTTATTTTTATCTCTTGACACCAGAAAATCTGCTGTACTGGTGCTGCTTGATCTGTCAGCAGCCTTTGATACTGTTGACCACAGTATCCTTATCTAGCACCAAGAATCATGTATGGGCATTAGAGGAACTGCCTTTAAATGGTTTCAATCCTATTTATCTAACAGGAGTTTCTCCGTTCAGTAAGGGCAGTATTCATCTGCTGTATCTCCATTTAAACGTGGTGTTCCCCAGGGCTCTTTACTAGGCCCTATTCTTTTTTTTGTATATGCTCCCTCTAGGTTCTATTATTGAAAAACATAACATTTTTTTAATTGCTTTGCGGATGATTTACAGATTTATCTCCCCCTTCAACCTAACAATCATTCATCTTTGAATACCTTAGTTGATTGTTTAAGGGATGTTCATTTATGGCTCCAGTCTAACTTTCTTAAATTAAACAAAAATAAAACAGAGATTCTCCTATTTGGTCACCTTCACATATTAGATGGTTATATAGTGCCTTAGGCCTTTTATCCTCTTCGTGCGCCCATCTTCTAGAAACGTTGGCGTCATTTTTGATACTGCTCTGAAATTTGATAAACAGATTAGCTCGGTAGTCAAGACATGTTTCTTTCATTTAAGACTTTTAAGTAAAATAAAGGGATATCTCCCGCCACCGGACCTGGAGAGAGCAATTCATGCCTTCATCACCAGTCGTCTGGACTATTGCAACTTGCTTTTTGTGGGATGTGAACAGCGTCTTTCCAGTCGCCTACAACTAGTTCAAAATGCAGCAGCACGGCTGTTGACAGGCACTAAATGGCGTGATCACATTTCGCCCATTTTAGCCTCTCTACATTGGCTTCCTATTTCTTTTTGAAACAGTTTAAAATACTATTTCTGGTTTTTAAGAGTCTAAACGGATTAGCACCTGTTTATTTAACAGAATTGTTGAGGCCCTACATCCCGATTAGAAAACTGAGGTCCTCCGATCAAAAGCTATTGACCAGATATAAATCTAATTTGAAGAGTAGAGGGGACAGAGCCTTTGCCGTGGTTGCCCCTAAACTCTGGAATGACCTCCCTCTCCACATAAGAGAAGTTTATTCCCCTACTACTTTTAAAAAACTTCTTAAAACTTATTTGCATGTGCATTTCAGACTGGTTGATAGATCTCCTAGGCATTACTATTGGCATTACTATTACAGTCCTTCATTGTTTATTGCATTGTTTATGGTTTTATTGTGTTTTTATTTTTGTTTTATGTTCTTATGTTTTATATTATTTTATTTGTTGTTTTATTTGTTTTATGCCCTGTGAAGCATTTTGGTCAATGGCAGTTGTTTTAATGTGCTATACAAATAAACTGATTGATTGGAAAAAGTTCCTTAGTTGCCTGCGATACTCAATACAAGACAAATACAAGGATGGTTCTTGAATTGGGATTCTCCCCCTGCCTTGGACACGCCATGTTACCTTGAGCTCAGTTAAGTTCTACTCTTTTACTCATATGAATATATTTGTTATGCCTCCAGGCCATATCTGGTGAAAAAGAATAAATACTTTTTTTGGTGTTAAATTCAGCATAATTTACACTGAACTGCATCATACTTCTTCTTTTTAGGTGTCACCACAGTGACTTATCTGCCTCAGTCTCACCCTGTCCACATCATCCTCCTCTGCACACCAACCCTCTGCATGTCCTCCTTCACCACATCCATTAATCTACTCTGTGGTCTTCCTCTTTTCCTCCTGCCTGACAACTTCATATTCATCCTCCTTTGTCCAATACATTCACTGTCCCTCCACTGCACATGTCCAGACCATCTCAACCTTGCCTTTCTAACTTTAGCTAATCGTGCTTATATGATTCATTTAAATACTCTCCTCCACTGGCGGTCTCTATTTGTTGCACAGAGCTAGATGATAAGACTGATAGTGCCCTTATATGCTACTCTTTCCTGTTACAAATAATGATACAGACAGCATGGTGAGCTCAGATGAATGGGACAAAAGCATTGAGTTCAGAAGAAACAGCTACCTATGCTTATGTTGCTTTGCTGGATGTTGAACATCTTAAATTTACCTTCTTTTGTTTATTGGATGACTGTGAAAATAGTCTGCAGTGCATCTTGATTCATAAAGTATATGGCATTACAGAAAAGAAAAAAGGTTAGAGACTTGCTATCAAAGCACCCTTTCTGGAACCAAAGGGACTGTTGCTGCTGCTGCTGCTGTTATTTGCTCATATAGTGGAGGATTTTTTTTTTTTTTTAACTCAGCCCATATGGTAAGTGTTAAGGGATTAATCCTTACTAAAACCAGTACAAGCGTGTCAAGTTTCAGTTTGCTTTTGAAGTTTCTTCATATAATAGAGTTAATTTTCCAAAAACATGTTTGTGCTTTTTGCAGTTTACTTTTTATATAGTTATGCATTTGTATACATATTTGCACATTTCAGTCTTTATACACGCAGCTTTAAAACAGTAGTAATAATCTGCCTTTGTGTTTCACTCACATTTATCTCAGTCTAATTCATTCAAACCTTTGATCGGTTAAAGTCACATGATTCAAGGGAGCTGTTTTGTTTTTGTTTTTTTTCTGAAGCTGATCAATTATGGAAAACAGTACTGCTTAAGATCAATCATCTGCACTCATGTTGCCACTATGATCAAACAACCACAACAACCCTCACATTCCACATTATATCCTAATGGTATTAACCCAATGGTATCCCAACATATATTGGTGTTATGTTTTTATTGACAAAAGTATTTGCTTGCCTGCATTCACACGCATATGAACTAAATGGCATCCCATTCTTAATCCACAGGATTTAATATGATGTCAATCCACGCTTTGCAGCTATAACGGCTTCAGTTCTTCTGGGAAGACTTTCCACAAGATTTAGGAGTGTGTTTATAGGAAGTTTTGACCATTCTTCCAGATGCGCATTTGCAAGGTCAGACACTGATGTTGGACAAGAAGGTCTGGCTCACAGTCTTCACTCTAATTCATCCCAAAGGTGCTCTCTCGGGTTGAGGTCAGGACTCTGTGCAGGCCAGTCAAGTTCTTCCACACCAAACTCGCTCATCCATGTCTTTATGGACCTCTCTTTGTGCACTGGTGCACTGTCATGTTGGAACAGGAAGGGGCCATCCCCAAACTGTTCCCACAAAGTTGGAAGCATGAAATTGTCCAAAATGTCTTGGGTTTGTGAAAAGGGGGAACTCTTGTCCCAGAATGTCAGCGTCAGAGACTATATGTATTTATAAATAGTGCCTATTTCCTAAGAAGAGTGTTTCCATTGGAGACTCTGCAATCTGTGTTCTGTATAAGTGAACAGTCCAAAGTAACATTGACCCTGTTTCCATATATGCAGACCTATAGTGGTCAAAGAAAGGAAGGCATCTTTATACATTCAAGGACATTTCAGCCAAGATGAAACATTTTGTCCAGGAAATTTACATTCATGAATCTTTAAAGTTTTGGACTTTACCTGAGGCACAACACCTGTGCTGAACTGGTGGCATGTCTTTGTGGCACTTTGAGCCAATGAATTATGGCTGTTTAAGGCTGTGAGTTAGGCTGGAATTACACACCACTATGTAGGTCTCAACTGCTTTACCACTTCTTAAGAGGTCCCAGGGTGATTTTACCAAGACCAAGCTGACTTATTGAGTGGCTGCACTGTTACAGCTACATGGCCGGAGGTCCTATGGCTCAAATTACTCATGGCAATTGCACACTAAAAGCCTGTCCCCTGCTGCGCAATAAAAGGTGTTACGGCACATACGAACGCTCCTCTTCATCCTGTTTGTTTTCTCTATCTTCTTTAATGCTATTTAATACCTGTAAATGGCCTTTATTGGGTCGGGTTAAGTATCCCATCAGTATTTATTCTGAATCCTAAAAAATACCTTTTAAAACCGATTTAAAAGGGACTCAGTCTCTTTGTGTAGTTATCACTAGTTTAGCTCGCAGATGGTGGAAATTATGGGAGTGTGGCATATCAAAGGTCCTGTCTGATGAAGTGATGGTTAATAAAAGAGGGGAAAACAAACATTTTCTTATGTGGAATAAATTGCAACTAACCCAAAGTGCAGAGGACCTATCCTCAAAAGAAAAGAGGAAAAAACATGGTAGGCATTGCAGCTGTTGGGTGAAGTTGGCTAATGCTAATATGTTGTCAAGCAAGCACTTGATAAAGAGGCACTTAGTAGCAAAAATATCTCTTCAGAAAGAATGCCTACTTCAAAAGAGTGCTGCATCTAAACAAGAGGTAGCTCGCTTTAACCGTGTGGCTAGATGAAGGAGGTAAGTTATATACTAATGGACGCATGGCATACCTGCAAAATTAATTAATTAATTTAAAAAAAAGTTTTAGGCTAGGTCCAGATGCTGCAAATGGACTGTGAAAGTTGCCTTCATCTAACAAAATAATTCAATGAAAACTGTCGGCATGTCTGATGACATAGAGGCTATTTTGCACAGAAATGAACATAAGTGGGCATTGAATTGTTGCCTTGCCAAATGATGTGCCTTGGGTACAAAAAGTTTGAAACCACTGCTGTACAGCACTGTGATCTAGGCTAACCCCGAGGATAGTCAAGGAGCTAAAAACACACAAAGCAAGAATAAAAGAATTTCGGGTAGAAAAAAAAAAGATGGGGAAACGAGCTATGGCTAGGCATTGTGATTCGCTTAGAATGTGCATATACTGACTGGTAATCACATACTGTGATTATCTTGTAGCTTGGAGGTGTTTGATATCATTAGGGCTATTCTACCCATCTATTTCTATTTCCTTCTTCAGGCTAGGTGAGACACTATCTAGTTTGGCTCATCATCAGCCCATTACTATCCTTCAACCAGCCAAGCATATTTCATTTCAGTGCTACTTCAGGCTAATGAACATGTATCGATTTATCTAACAATCGCAGCAACTGCAAAGAACTGAATTAATTTAGTGTAATTGACCAACTGCAAGCAATAGACTGCTCTTGGTCTTGGTTTCTTTCTCGTACCCCCCCCCCCCCCCCCCCCCCACACACACACACACACACACACACACACACACACACACACTCTCTATCTTTGTCATCCCTGTGGCTGTGTAAGCAAATCCTGACATTAGCAAATCACAAGTTGCCGCACTGTGTAATATAAGCAGTCTTGCTCACTATGAGAAGGCATCAGATCCAACATGTGCTCTATATACTTCCTTCAAACCCTGATATACCCATGAGTGATTAAGCTACTTTATCATTGGAGAAGAATATATGATGTATATTTATGAAATTGGACTACAAGTGGAATATCTTCAGACTTAGCTGGTGGCTTGGCAAAATGTGCTTTCACACTGCACCCATGTGGTCACTATTATGTACTGAAAGCATACAGCAGCCGAGAAGCATTCTGAGCTGAATAAACTGCGAGTCTGACAGGACTGTTATATCCCTGAATAACAGCATCAGTTCATTTGAAGCTTACATTTCAGTATGTCATTTATGAGCCTCATAGATACACATTTCTAATATTACTTTCAAAGAAAGCCTTCCTTCTCTGTGCTTGTGCAACTGAAACCAGTTCCATTTGAGGAGCAGGGACTTAGGTCTCTGTTCAGCCAGTTTTAAACAAATGAGTTTTAATCTGTCAAATGCAGTTCACAAATCAAGTAAGCTTGTTAAAGGCTGTGTCTGTAGAGCAGTTTATGAATAATAATCTTTAAAACTGTGCCATTTACCTGCTGTACAGTAAGATAGTATGTTTCCTAGAAAGGATGAGGTGACTTTTTTAAAGAAATCATACAACAAATTCTCATGTCTTGAAATGATTACAAAGTAATTAACAATAAGGAAAAACAACATTTAAATTGACATTTATTTATTTTCCTCAAAGTGGAAGAGCCATGCTCCCCTTCCAGCACTACAAATTTATGGGATTCCTTGGTTACATGAGCATTAAACAAATTACAAAATAAACAGTACCCATTTGTCAAAGTCTGTCTCTAGTTTTAGAGACAGACAAATGGAAACATACAGTACGGCTATGGTGTTTAACGCTTTAATAGTCTCTGGTGGCAATTATATAGATTACAGCTATAATTGGCCCGTGGTTTTCTTTGAGGACATTCCCAGGCATGAGTGTGTCTGTAACTGGGTGTAACTGCTCTCCACCTCAGTGTGTCGCCTGCCTCGATGTACCAGCAGACATACTGCAGGCTGAGTCAACAGACCACACAGACTTCTGGGAAAACATTATGCAGCTCCATTAGATTGAAGGAACATGAATGTATATCTTACAAACATGCACAAGTAGCATCCTCTATGTTCAGAGCAACAGATTTATAGTGCTGTGCAAAAGTCTTCAGTCACTTTTCATTTCTATATATTTTCTTATAAGGCAAAAACCGAGTTTGTACAATTCTAACGAGCTTGAAAGTCAATATTTGGTATGACTACCTTTAACACAGCCTGAACTCTCTGAAGCAGCTTCCTTGTCTTTAAGCAGTCTTCAGGAATAGTTCTTCCAGCTTCTTGAAGGACATTCAAAGCTCTTCTTTGGAAGTTGGCTGCCTTTTGATCGGCCAATGTGGAATCACCAGTTATCCTAACAAGCATGTCTTTGCACTGTGATTGGAAGCCCGAATACGCAGAAAGAACCCACACAAGCACAGGGAGGATATGCAAGCTCCACACAGACATGCCCCAGCTAGCCAGCAGGGCAAACCAGGACCCCTCTTGCTATGAGGAAACAGTGCCAGCAGCTGCACTACTGAGCTGCAAAATTGTGAGCTAATAACACTAGTAAGAAGAATATTATTTTTTTTATTGTTGTTGCTATATTTTTAGGGGGAATGAGTCAGTTACTGGCATTAATAAATCCATAAGACCTGTTGCCACTGATTTTCAGTCCAGATTTTTAGCATACTTCAGCCTTTTCGCCCTGTTTCCACACAGACCATGGTCCATTGAGACCATTTCTGATGAGGCTTCAGCCAACAGTAGACAGATCAACTGATGGGCCAGACTCATCACTCGGGTTCTGTGTCAGGTCTTTGTTGGATTTTCTCCCATTTCTTAAGGTTGTGACTTTCAGATACCATCCATCTGCTGTAGATAGTTTCTAGGCCTGCCATTTCTTCCTTTGTCTTCCTTACTACCTTTGTCGACCACTTGTCCAGTTTTCTCACGTGCACACTGTGCGTTTGGCTGGGATATGCTAATAACTTTTTGGGAATCATGTTGTTGGTGCAAAAATACTATTTTGTGTCTTTCAAACTGTGCTGTCATAGATTCAACCAAAGAAATTGGAATAATTTGTGTTTTTGTGCCTGCTAGTAACAATGCATGTAAAGTTACAATTTAAAATAGCTTCTTTGCTAAGTTGCTTGTTATGTGTAGACACACTATTGTTGCATCCCTTGAGTTAGGGGTTTTTCTTATGTTTGAATAGTGGCTTAACAAACAAATGAAGCATTCCTCTGGAAATGGTGAGGAACGAGGACTGGACTGAAAATGACTGAAAAAGCAGTCAGTGGCCAATAAACAACCCTGAATGACCTTCAGAAAGCCTGGAGAACTATTACTGGAGACCACACAGTAATTGCAAAGATCTTCAAGCTTAATAAGGGGCAGATATCAGTGTAATGTAGTTAAAAATAACTGGTTAAGACATAAGCCCAAAAGTCAGCAGCTGAGCATGATTTACTGTTTTTGACTGCATTTATTTCTGCTTTTATTCAAATTCAGATTTCAATGTATGAGAATTTCTAAACCTACTGAAGCTATAACTAGGACTATAAGCCAGGTGGTTTCTAGGAAAAATGCATAATATACACATTTACCAGTAGGTGGTGGTATTGTTCAATCTATTTTTCACAAGGTTCACCAGCTAAGTCATAAATTTCAATATCATGTGTATGTATTAGTGACAATGGGATAAAGAATGCATGAAAGAGGAAGTGACAGAGAGCTGAAAACACAAAGTGGGCTCCAACTCAGACTCAAATGCACATGATAGAATACAGAAAGAAAGAAAGAAAGAAAGAAAGAAAGAAATAAAGAAAGTAAGAAATAAATATAGAAATAAAAAAAGAAAGAAAGAAACGGATACCATACCTAATATGATTAATGTATCCCCCCTTCCAGTCACATGCCTACATGCCGAGGAGGGCATGGATAACTGAGGCCAGAGGTCTGTGAGGGAGCTGGAGGGGCAGTTGGTGTTTGGAAGGCAGACAAGGGCACGCAGGGGCAGAGCCAGGAGGGTAAACTATGCCACAGAGGACAGACGGGTGGAGTGGACCATGATCCTCTGGGGTGGTTCGACCACCTGTTTGTCTGTCTGTCTGTCTGTCTGTCTGTCTGTCTGTCTAATCCGGGTCAAAATGGCGTGATCTAATGCTTAAGGTTGACAGCTCCAGTGTAAACTAAAACCCAGTCATGGGGTTGACCACTCATAAGCTGAATAAGCAATGTCCACATTTTATGTACTAATTTTGCATCTATATGTACAAGCTGGCTTTGTGATCACATAAAGGTTCAGTAACCAAAGTGTATCAGACATGGACAAACACAAAAAGAGGAAGAGATACTGTCACATCTGAACCTTCTGTGGGCCTTCATGTTGCCTGTACAGTATATGCAAAGGGCACTAAGTGCAAAAGTTTCAAGGTAACAAAATTAAAATAATAATAATAAATAAATTCATATGCAGACGTACCTACGTACAGAGTGGAGAGGATTTGTGGGAGCGCTGACTGAGGAGGTCATGGTTCAGATTCTCTGTTGCCGCAAAGGGCACGTGGGAGTCAAACCCATCGTCTGTCATGAACCTTATGCACACCCACTCAGGGCATGCACAGACAACCACAAAGTGCATTCATTATGTCTATATGGAATCAATATATAGACAGATAACCCCCACGCACTCAGACCAACAGGAATGGACCTACAGAAGGAGTCAACTCTAAATGCAGCTTACTGACACCAGAATAACTTACATACTGCAATGTTATGTAAACTCTTGTGAAAGTTAAGAAGTAAGAGAGACTGACTGCACCACAGGCAAGGAGAAGAAGGGCAAAGGTGTTATCCAAATGTGGGAAGTGTTATCCAAATGAAGTCAGGCAGATGGTAGCACTGACAAACGCATTGACAAAATGGCTTTCTTGGCAGAATTCCCAGTCATAACTATCATGTTTGTCACAAGCAGGAATATCTGTATACCTTTAATAAGGAATTAAGCATCTTAGGTGTCTGTTCTTTCATTGTTATTTCTCAAGCCGGTGGCATTTTGGGACATTAGGAATGTCACAATCTTGAATTTACACACATATGTAAATCGATCTTGTTCTATACTGACTTAGAGTTCGTTTGAGAAGATATTTTAAAAGAACTGCTGTGTGTGTTCCAGATCATTCAATGATCTGGGCCAAAATACATTTCTGATCTTCATGAATTACGTAAGTAGTAGCACTGTGAGAAATCTAAGGTACCTTGTGGTTCCATATGCTGTGCTCTGACTTACAGGATGTGACTGGGGGGCATTGCATTGCACTGGCCTTTAAAACCTCAATTCCTCTGCAGTCTGCCTCTGGCACTCTGAGGGGAGACTCCCCCGCTTCCAGGCTCATCTGTATCTGTTCTGGTTTCTTTTTCTCTCTGCATGCTGTGCCACCCACCCATATATGTTTTACATTATTTGCTGATCAATATGCATTTTTCCATCCATCTACTGAGCATTATGAGAAGCTGGAGCCTTTCCCAGCTGTCACTGGGTAAGAGGCAGGGTACACCATGGACAGGTTGACAATTTATCACAGGTTTAACAGAGTGAGACAGACAACAATTCATGGTTATGAGTCGAGCTATGCATGCTACTGGCATAAATAAATCAGCAAACTATTGTGTTCACCCCTGCCCCCCCATCCCATCCCACATACAATCAACTATTGGATTCTTATGGTTTTATTTGCACTCTGTTAGCTCACCTACCCTTGGCAAACTAATTAACTGTCTTGAGGCTGCCCTGGGTTACACTGTAAGTCTATGGTTAGGGCTGAATTGTTAGGCCCAAATCCTTTGTCGTTGGATTTAATAAAAAGAAAAAAAGCTAACCAAAGCCTTGTTAAACTGAGCCCTGCTGATTATCTTCAGCAGGGGTGATTCTTGAAACAGTTTATTCAGCACCCTATGTCACTGATCAAATCTGGTAGCCATATGATGAACCAGATCCAGTTTGTGTTTGTTTCTTTCATGCAAAATAATAATTTTAAACACAGTCAATGAGCAAAGAATAGGACAGTGTGTGTGTGTGTGTGTGTGTTTAGCAGCAGGGTAAAGTGTATATGAATGTATGAAAATAGGGCAGGACTTTCCCTTCATTCTGTTGCTCTTCCACGGAGAGGCCATAGTCCCAGCTCCACTCAGGGGGTTCCAGTAAGCGAGCCATGACACCAAACCCACCCGGAATTCTAGGAACGTTTTCCCTGTGGTTTCAGGTTACCACATACACACACTGAACACAGATCACAGGCACACACAACAGCCTTCACAGTAGTGGACTGTACTTTTGTTGTTTGTACAGAGCTGGTTTTGTTAGCTTTCACTCTCTCCTCATTCATTTTCATTTTAATATCACATACCTTTACAGTAAGTTGAGCAACAACTTGGACTAATTCTTAAACTTGCAACTGGACTCAAACCAGACATCTTGCTCACATTCTTACTCTGATGGTAAAAAGCACACACTGGAAACTTAAATTTATACACACATTCACACTACAACTTTACAGGGAATGTTGCCAATACTCACTCTGTGTCCCAAATTTAGGCCTACAGGTAAATATGACCTCATACAATATCCAGCAGCTATTCAGAAAATATACACTTGCCTAGGTCAAAGTCTAAATTTCATGTGCAAGGTCTGCTGTATCCATCAGGAAAAATGATAAGAGTGTTGCTAAAAATAGTTATGACAGACATTGGCTCTGCAATTCAAATTAAATCACACTGTGTGATGTTGTTGTGTGTTCAATGTATTCCAGTGCAGTGCAAAAGTCTCCCTCATTTCTGTATTTTTTTCTAAAAAAATGGGAAACAGATATAGTGCTTTATTGAAACGTGCAGATTTATTGAAACCTGTGCAAACATAAACGGAATAGTTTAGAACAAAGTTGTACAAGTTTACAATCTTGAAAGTCAGTATTTGGTATGATCACCTTTTTCGACACAGCCTGAACTCTCTTAGGCAGCTTTCTTGTAATTTCTTTTAATAGTTTTCAGGAATCGTTCTCCAGGCATCTTGAAGGACATTCAAAGCTCTTCTTTGGATATTGGCTCCTTTACTTCTAGTCTCTGTCAAGATGATCCCACACTGTTTCAGTAATGTTGAGGTCTGAGCTCTAGGGAGACCAATCCATGACTGATGGTGTTCCACTGTATGCTTTTCTATTCAGGTATGTTTTTACTGGATTAGCAGTGTCATGCTGAAAATGAAGCCACTGCCAATCACACACTTTCCTGATGGTACTGCATGATGGATCAAAACCCTGTTGGGTATTATTTTATGCCTTTCAAACTGTGTTATCTTGGCACTTTCATAAAGAAATGGGAACAACTGATATTTCTCCGACAGGCTGCTAGCAACAAAGTGCCTAAAGATTACTTGAGTTAGCTGCCTTTTTGTAAATTCAACGAAAAAAAATGGGAACAAATTATGGGGGGGGTTTGTGTGTGTGTGTGTGTGTGTGTGTGTGTGTGTGTGTGTCTGGCTGCTAGTAACAAAGTGACTAAAGATACTATTTAAAATTGGTTCTTAGCTAAATTGTTATGTGTAGACACAACACTGGTTCTTCCCTTGAGTTAGGTCCCTTTTATGCTTGAATGATTCATAGTTGGGTAGCGTTGGATTGCTTAACAAACAATAAATATGTAAATAAATAAAATCTTGTGAAAATGTTAAGGCACAAGGACTAGACTGAAAATGAGAGAAATTTAGTTTTTGCTTCTGGGGGGGGGGGGGTGATGTGGACATTGGGGGTGGTGCGGCTGTGGGATGGGTAGGGGCAGACAGGTCTAGATGGCTGGGCTTTGTAGCTCTCCCTTTCCCCCTCCCCTTCCCTTTATCTGCCCTGCCCTGCCCTGCCCCGCCCCGCCCCGCCCCTACACCACGGGCCCGTGTGGTGCGGGCTCATGGTCCGTCCTGCAGGAACAGTGCTCTGCCCTGTGTCTGGCTCTTTGTGGAGGGGTGGGTGCCCTTTTCTCTATCGGGAGGTAGTGGGGGCGGTGGGTGTGGGGGCTCGGGTGGGAGTCCTGGAGGTCTGGTCGTCCCGTGCTGCTGGGGCTGTACTTGGGCGCTCGGGTTGTGTTGGTTGGTATCCTTCCTGGGCTTTGGGTCAGTTCGCTGTCCCTTGGCTCACGTGGTGCTTTGGGCTCCACTTTCTGGTTGCCCGTGCTCCCTGGGTGGGACCGGGTTGTGCTCTCTGCCTCTGTTGGGTCTTGGTGAAGGCCCCAGGCACTGGTGGAGACATTCCTGCATGTTTCTGCCTAGGCACAAAGGTGTCCACTACTTCTTGGACTTTGATGCAGGTTGCAGACACTTGGGTTCTTCTCAACATCCGGGTTGTGATGTTTGGTCTCACCACACTGCCTGGTTTGGTTTGTGCTAGTCTCTTTATCCTTATTTAGGGGTCTAGATGCTGGCTTTTACTGAGGTGCATTTTCCTGGTTACTTCTTTGCAAAAAAAAAAAATAATAATAAATTTCTCTGATATTATGAGTTAAGCTCACTATGTTGGATTTGGGAAAGATCACATGCATGTCCTTACCTATGCATGAACACGGGCATGTATGCACATGCGCGCACACACACACAAAAAGGGCCAATGATGCATTAAAAGAATACCAGCCGACAGGTACTCAACTTGTAGCTGATTGCACAAATGGTATTTCAGTTTCCTACCAGTTCCAGGTACATAACCAGGGTACCTGTCAAGATTTTTTTTTCTTTTTCTCTGAGGCCCTTAAAAAAAAAAAAAAAAAGACTGAAAATGAGAAACTGCACCCAATGTCCAAAGGTAAACAAAACAGAAAAACAACAAGGCTTTTTTTTTGTCCTTTGTTCACTAGTTTTGTACACTGGAATGTATGCCAATCGGGACAGAAATTATTGAACACGCATTACTCTCAAACACACACAGAATAAAGTGACACGCTAACCCTCTGGCTGTGAACCAGAGAAGCAGTGCAAACTTTAAACAGGCTCATAGAGTCAATTAAGCCACAGAGACAGAGGGCTCTCCTAAAGCCACCACTTCCTGCTGCCACTGACTAATATCTTTCTTTCGTCCCTCATCTATCCATGAGTTCATCTCCATTTCAATCCACTTTTTTTCTTATGCATAATCCTTTCCCATCCTGCCATCACAAATATCCTCTACTTCTCATCCTTTCTATCCAGCCATGAATTTGAAGCCTTGCCAATGGGCAAGCACAGAGTTTAGTGAGTACACAGTGCCTACCTCGCCCAGTAGGAATTGCTCCAGTAAAACATGCCAGTCTATTGTGGCATTTTAATTATATTAGCTCAACCAACTGCACTGACTGGACACACTGTATAAGGGAGAAGCTGCATCCCTTCCATAAAAGTGATCATAATAAGACTGAAAGAAGCTGGAAGGAAAATTTACAAACATACAATGTGTACAAGGCACAGCATAAAATCAAAACTTGAAGAGACTGAAACTCATAAACACTTTTCATGCATGCGCCACACTGGCGAATAGCTGTATATGCCAACAGAATTACATTTGCTGACATCTAAAATTGTCCCCTTGTTTAGAAATTCCATGAATCCAAACTCAGAATCCAAGCATTTCTGCAGACAGTATAAACACTTCACAAATACTGAAATATGATCACTGTTGTTTTCTCTTTCTCTCAAGTGCGCACACATACACACCCACACCACAAAGACACAGCCCCAAAGAGAAAAGAGTCAAAGCAATGCAGTGTGGGTCATACTGAGGTCTCAGGAAGCAGACCAGGGTTATGGGAAAGGAAGGGGACACTGAATTAAAGCTTAGAACAAGTAGAATAGCAGGATTGAAGGCGTAAAAGTGGAAGCACTAAGGGGTTAGTTGCAGACATCAAATGTAAATGGTAAAGGTGAAAGGGCAGGTGTAAAAGCAAAAAAAAAAAAAAGTATAAAGATACAGTATAAGGTCAATATTTCCAAAATGCTCCAGTTTTTCTCTGAAAACAGCTCATCACTATCACAATTCCATTATGTTTCTTTTAACATATTATTTCAACTTCACATTTAAACTTCAACAAGCTTCTGCTGTTTGCTTACCACCAGAACACAGGTCTTAAGGCACATATGTGAAGCACACACAGACTCAGAGGAGGGAATGTCTTTCCTCTGCATACAGTCATTAATTTATAGTCCCCTCTTTCATTATCCAATTCGCTCGCATTTTTTGGAACTGAACTCCCCTAACCCGAGAGACAGACACAGAGAAGACTATGACTGGATGGGACTAGAAGGCCTGAAAAAAACAAGTGAGAGTATAAGGGGTGAAGGCTTTGCCCAGTGCAGCGCTCTCCCTTTTTATCTCTGCAATAGCAGAATGAGTTCCAGATGTCAAAATGATAAACAAATGGATTGTCATAACCTTATAAAAATGCAAGGCATTCAGAAGGATTCACATTGCCGTGTTGTATGTGCACCAAATCTTGAGCTAATTCCAAAACAGTAGAATCATTCTATATCCTAAGCATATTGTGATATAGTTAGGTGAGTGATACATGTATAACAATACAGTGTAGGTGATATAGTTATCTATTCTTGAAGGACCTTAACACAAATGAATAATATACTAAAAAGTGCCTGCACCCCTCGCTGCAGAATTTCACAGCAATGCAGCTGCATTTGAAATATAATTAAGCAAATTAGCTCTACATACACACTGCATTAAAAAAACACACACACACACAGGATCTTAATCTTGCTGTTACAATGAATATTGCTTCTCAAAAGACCAATACAGAGAGAGTAGGAAGTGCAATAAACACTGATTTCTGACTGCAGGCAACATGCTGCTGTGGTGTTTAGCACTGTTGCCTCACAGCAAGAGAGTCTGAGGTGTGAATTGTGAGATGGAGGAAGATGATCTGCTATGGTGACCCCCAAAGTGAAGAAGCCCTATGATAACTGGAAAAGGCTCGTGCACCCCTGCAACTCTAAGTTGGATAAGAGCTCATGTTAGGATTGCTGTCATGAGGATGCTAGCATGTTGAGCATCCATGAGAGAACTGCTGGCCTGAAATATTCTTCGTCATGTAATACAAATAATGTTCATCTGATTTTCAGGAACAGTCTAATTACCAGCTGGAGCTGGTCTTTTCAAACATGTATGGCTTTTCCCCTCCTTCATATTAGACCATTTATGCTCTCTGTCCTGCAGGGGTCACCATAATAAATAAACACACAGACTGAAATCATAAGAGTTCAGTAGTCGATGGCTAACCTTTGTGTCACATTAACTTCTTAGTAAGAGCAATTTTAAGCTAGAAGCACGTTCACAGAACAAATTATTAAACATTTAGCTGCCCCACCCATGATTGGACTAATGAAGAAAATGAAGAATATGGATAGATAGACAGATTACTGACTGCTGACTTAGATGGCTAAATTAACAAAAAAAAAAAAAATACTGCAATACCTGGTCTAACAGTTACTGTATGTTCTCAGAACTGGTGATATGGTTAAGTTGCTCAGTCTCCGTATTGCTAACTCCCTTGACTTAACCAGTTATTTAATAGTGGTTAAAACCTTCCAAATCATGTAAAAATATCCACTCATTATCTCTTAGCACATGTTAAAGGTTTTTTAAAAAGGCATGAAACAACTGGAATGGTAACTGGCATAATTAAAGTGAGTCATTTCTCTTTGTAGTAACACTACAACAGAGTGAGTGGCTGATCTAAATTAAAAAAAAAAAAAAAAAACTGTGGTCATTTTGGTTGAGCTTATTTTTCCGGAAAAGTTGGAGCGAAGTATTCGCACCTGTGTTGGTGTAAATATTCAGAGATTTTGAACACGTGCCAAAACACAATTTTAGTTGTTAAGTACAACTGCTTGCCCCCCGCTTGGCACTCTGTCATCAGTTGCCGAATAAAGACAGGAAGGGAATTTCAATCCCAAATGCCTTTGATGTGCTTTGAAGTATTGTAGCATACAGTACAAGTGTGTCTGTGTGTGTGTTTCCACATTTAGATGTGTGTATCCTTGCCTGAGCACATTATGATTGTGTCTGAATGAATGACTCCCCTGCTCTTGACTAGCATATGGATCCCGTGTGGACTGATATGTGAGAGTGTGTGGATCTGTGTCCTGCCCGTTGGGAAAACCCACTGAGCCCCTAGAGGCTTTGTGTCCACTATACAGGAAAGAAGACCATGACATCGACTAACACAACAGCACATGTCCATTTTGGATAATGCTTTATTTTATGCTTCTTTTTTTTTTTTTTTTTTAAACTTTTCTCTTTTTTGTTTCTCGCTGTCTTCCTCTCTCTCTTCTTCACTGGCATTTTCATGCAAGTTTCCCAGGCATGTCCGATAGTGGCAGCAGCAATGGCAGTGATGTCCAAGCCTTTCCCATGCAGCCTCATAGGAGGGTCTTTGTTCACCCTCCAGGCTTTGGGGGTCCCCACAGCAGGGCTGTGCCCCACTCCACTGACTTCACAATGGATCTTTATGCTGCCAAGGCTTCCCTCCCCATGATCACTCCACCGTGCTTCCCTCATCAGGGGCACACCAAGGCACAGGGGGCACCAAGGCACCAAAATGGCAACCCTTTTCATGCCCTGTAATGCATGCCAACAGTGTCAGATACAGTGAAAGAAGCTAGCTGAATAGTCACAGGCCAAGCTGAACGGTTTATGAGTGGTGCCAAATGTCTCAGTAGGGTACTGTTTTCTTATTCAAACCAAGAACACTTGACACCACAAGCAAAGTCCTGGCACTCACCAGGGAGTGTGTGATAACAAACTATTACAGCCCATTAGCACTGTTGTTGAAAAACCAGTACTCTTCGTAGTAAAATGACATGCACACACTCAAGTACACACAGACGGCAGTGAACAAAGAACTGACAGTAAATACATACAAGCAGCTCAACCAGATAAGTTAAACTTTCTTGTAATAGTTGAATTATAGATGGCTTGCCTAGTTTTTGCTTTCTCATATCAGAGAAGAGAAGAGAAGAGAAGAGAAGAGAAGAGAAGAGAAGAGAAGAGAAGAGAAGAGAAGAGAAGAGAAGAGAGAGAAGAGAAGAGAAGAGAAGAGAAGAGAAGAGAAGAGAAGAGAAGAGAAGAGAAGAGAAGAGAAGAGAAGAGAGCCAAACAAAAACAAATAAGATTTGGAAGCACACAAAGAGCTTTATCAAAATACTTCTAAGCAATGAGGATAATAAAAAAAGTTCTTCTTAGAATCTGAGTCATCTGTTCCTGCACATATTGTAATGTCGTTGCATGTACTCATGTAGAAAATAATGCATGCCTTAACCTGGACCAAAAGATCTGATAAGCATTCAATGGGGAAGTCATCATTTGGTCCTCTGTTTTCCTCTGGCAGAACTAATACTGGCAGCACAGAGCACTGAAGTTGCAATGCCAAGGGGGGCCAGTTTAAGGCCACCACAGTAGAGGCAGCGCATAATCTTGTCATAATTGTGGGCTAAGCTTCTACAGCTTTTAAGAATCAGATCCAGCAGTTGGAATCATTTGCAGACTTGCATTGGCTCAGTTATCTGCATCATTTGTCTGTTCTTCTCATGCTGATGGAGAAAATGCATAACCACACACAGTACTTCAGCCGGAGAGATGCACCCAAAACCATAAGCAGGAAAAGGGTTTTAGGGCCACACCTATAAATCAGCACAAACTAAATATCTCCTAATTATTGGAGAGAGAGAAAGGCACAGTTAACAACTCATAAAATGACTCCAACACAAAGGAAAGGAGTGCTTTGCGACCATTTGTGCAGCCTGCATTTATTCAGTGCAGAGCCTGATTTAATGACTTCTTATTTCCACAGTGATTAGCAAGAGCAAGCCACACTGACTCACAACATTATTCCACACAAGCACACAGACTAAAACACAGAGGTCCCTTTCTGTCAAATCTCATCTGTCGTGAGGCTAGGTATTAAATGTCTGTTTGAAATAACACCCACACGTCAGCATCTGCATGGCCCTGTAATGTCATTGTAAGAAAGAGAAAGCTCTCATCTCCAAAGCAACATGTTTCTCTTACCTTTCCACCACACCATCACTGCTCCAACAAGTGGACTCATCCACTGCATTCTCCTCATGACATAGGTCCTCTGGCAGCCCCGCAAAGAAGGACTTAAAGCCCTGTAGGTTCATCAAAAAGTCCCTGAGGAAAAACCACAAGTATAATTTTCATACAGACACCTCACTTCCATCCAAATCAGCAGACTTGAAAACTTAAAATTGTGTCATTAGCGGTCACATTTTTTGGGGCGGTTGATGGACACGTTTCTCGGCCATTAGTGGCACTGTGCTTTGGTACAGTGACATACAAGGCCAGCATTCATGTGATGATGCCGATGGAGGCAGGAAATGAATGGCTTTGAATGTGACCACTTTACTGCATCAGCACATTTCTCTCAATTATGCTGTGTGGTAACATCCTTGCTTCTCTAGATCTACCAACACATGTCATCAATATAGACACTGTCATCTTGAACAAAACAATGGCATAACATTTTGATCGGACACACATTGCCGCCACCCACGAGAAAGAGACTGAAAACATCAGCTGGTTCACACGGGGTAATCTGCCGAGTCCGTCGGTGAAACCAGTCTTTGAGATCAGCAAACATGTTTTGTAAGGCATGCAATATGGACCCATTTCCCAAAAGTTAATCACCTGTTAAATGTCAGCGATATCGGAACAGTCTATACTAGCACAATACTGTACTACCTGCCACTTCTAAAAGAAAAAATAAATGTCTCTTGGGTTCATGCTTACCTAGAGAGGGTTCTCAGACTATGTTTATTGTTCTTGGAGGGTTTCAGGGGGAATGAACTGGGAGTGATGGGAGTTGGAGTCCCAGGGAGATTGTTGCAAGCAAGAAGGATGCAGGGAGGTGAAAGGGGTATTGAGAGAAAGGAAACATGGGGCACATGGGGAAGAGGGAGAAAAGACAGTCATTTGACCCTGGAAGAGAGTGATTAATCATGCGCATGCAGAGAATGATTACACCACATATGAATCAATGCCTATTTTTTCCCCACACCACATCCAAATGAAGACAACAAGTTTAATGGAATGAATCTGTTAAGTCAGTAAACAAATGCAAGCAAACATATGCACATGTGCGAATATTTAACAAAACAGCAGAGTAAAATTTTTCACCATTAAAACAAAATATAAACATTGTTTTACTCTATTATTTGTCATATTTTTCAGCTGTACACTAGTCTCCCTTTACGGCCCTTGGTGCTCCCGTGTCTCTGATGTGGTCAGCACTCACATGTGCACTGGACAGTGTTGGCAGCATGCAGTGAGCTGGATTGTGTTGCCATGAATGGTGGTGCCAGTGCCAGGCCAGATCTGTCAGCTAGGCTGGCATCAGTGCAGTGATTCATGGTAGACAACACTGCAAGAGGGTGTCTGTGTGTGTGTTTTTTGTGAGTGGTGCTATTTAAGCTGAGGCCGGCTAGTGTGCAGAGTTGGTGGTATGGCCGTCTGGGTAAACAGGAAATTGCTGGTCCGTCAACATTAATCTTACCCACACTCCACCTCACTACCAGCTGCTGTGGGCAGAGGATGGTTGCCTCAAGGGCCAGGTGGAGGGCACGGGCTGTACAATCCCATTTCAAAAAAGCTGGACCAGGCACTACATTTACAGTGTGTGGGTGTGAATAGTATCCAACTAACCATATGAAGAAAGCAAGAAGTGACAGCTGTGAATAGACACTGGCCAGCCCTTTCAGGCCATGTCATACAGACCTAGTCAGTTTTCATTTAATTTAAACTTACATTCCATCTAGCAGTACAGCTAAGTAACAAGTAAAAACATTGAATATGTGCCTGTAAAAAAAGGATTTACAACAGCCAGTAGTAAACTTTAGAATCTGAATCTGACCTAAGGAATGAAGGTTCATAGCTTTGTCTTACTTTCTTAAGTGAGCTAACTGCCCCAGCCACTCCTTGGGTGAGGGTTGGGAGGGGGCCGTAGATGGAAAAGGAGAAGATAAGGTCATGGTAGAGGTTTTGATCTCTGGGCTGGTAGGATGCATGTGTGTGGGTTCCCCTGTTGATAGGCCACACACCTTGTCCACCTGTGGGGAGAATAGCACAAACAAACAAACACCTGAAAACTTGTAAAAGTATGGGAGGAACAGCAGGGAGGCTTCAGAATGACCTACCTATACAACTCAAAGAATCTAGCTGCAAATAAGGGAATACCTTTTATCAGATACCATCATCACCATTTCAAATGAAGAACGGCTGTATTAAAGTGAATTGTGGAAGTTCAGAGTAATGGAGAAAATGGGAAAAGAGTGGTCATGGAGTGAGGGATGTGATGAAAGAAATGGTTTGATGAGTGAGTTATTGCCAGAAGGGTTGACAGTAAATGTAGATTATTCCACTACTTCATGGAGGTGAATGTATGTGTGCACGCTTGGAAACATTGGCAAGTATTCCCAGTGGGCTATTAAAGCCAGCAGCAGAGAGGAGGAGACGGTGGGGTCATGAATAAAGGGGGGTGTGTGCCACAAACCAAGAGGCAAAATCAATGACATCTCATTGGCTTAAAAGCCTCTAGGCAGCATTATTAAGTGAGTCTCAATTAGCCAGAGAGACCGACTGTAATGGCTCTTACAAGCTGGACTGAACAATTCCTTACAGTGATCAGTGCATATATATACTGGTTCAACTAGAAAGATGAGTCACTGCACCATTAAAGGACATCCAAAAGGACTACGTAATATTTAGCAGCATAGTTTATTCATTAATGGTTTAGAAATGGGAGCCTTACAGTAAGAAACAGCAGGAGATGGTCACTGCCTCATTCTTAGTAAACGAGGCAACTTGAACTTACAGTAAAGAAAATTTAGACTTCAGAACTTTAGAGAAACAAATCCATCCAGGCAACATGTGTGTTTAAATTTTTGTTTGAAGGGGTGTGTCCACATGCTGGGGAAGAGTTTGGATTAGTCTTGAAGCAGCTGAAATATGTTAACAGTAACAAAATGTGCCTCACAGTCACACTAAAAATATCCTTTTCCCTCCACAGTGAGGCAGATGTCTCATGTGCCGTTCAAACGAAAGCTTTCGCATACCAACCATATATTCCTGAGCAACAGGCGCATCAGTAGCACAGGAATCAACAATAACACCATAACTAAGAATCTGATTTCTTTAACTTCTTCATTGGAAAGTTTCTACTTTACCAAAGTCTTTCCCTCCAAACTTTTTTTCTTAACTGCATTCTCATGTCAAATCCTCTCTTAAGGCATACGCTGGGCACGCGGATGGTTGTTTTACTGCATTAACCTTAACTCCCTTTGGACCCATAAAAAATGCTCACATGTGGTAGAGGGACTCAACCACACATGCACACGGCCACACATATACACATGCGAACACGACACACATGAACATTACACTGCAGTGGTGAGAAAAGATAGACCATAGCAACTGTTTTAACCATGTAGCCTGTCAACACTGAGCTAAATGCTGTTTGTGCGCGCTGCAGCGCTTCTGTGGACAGTCATTGGTCATCTCGTTTGCATACAGCTTGTAAATTCTGTATTAGAACGCAAATTTTAAGATTTCAAAATAAAGCTTGACAAATGAGATTATTTCATTGCTTGGCCCGAAAATGTTGGTAATACCAGGAATTACAACTGTAAATGTCACAAGTGTTACTTGGTCATTAATGTAGTAAATAATATGCCTCCTTCTCATTTAGCAAAATAAATATAGAAATGAATAAAAGAATAATCATCTATAAATCCAAATCCCAAGATTCATTACACCTATTTCAGACAACATAAAATCTCATGACGTCATGTCCAGACTTTAGTGTCTGGGAGGTCTACTGCACTCTGCATGTGTGTGTGTGTGTGTGTGTGTGTGGGTGTGTGTGTGTGTGTGTGTGTGTGTGTGTGTGTGTGTGTGTGTGTGCATATGTTTATAATACCTTGTGGGGACAATTTTCCTGACATATACTACGTTGTGGGGACCAATTGCTCCTTGTGGGGACTGGAACCTTATCCCCACGATGGGAAACCCTGTTTTTGGGGCAGGGGTCAGAGTTAGGGCTAAGGTATGAATTGAGTTTAGGTTAGGGTTAGGGTTAGGTATGTGATGGTTAGGGTTAGGAAAAGGGTAAAGGTAAGGTTTAGGCTGTAGAAATGAATGGAAGTCAATGGAAATTCCCCACAAAGATAGAAAAACACACTTGTGTGTGTGTGTGTGTGTGTGTGTGTGTGTGTGTGTGTGTGTGTGTGTGTGTGTGTGTGTGTGTGTGTGTGTGTGTGTTTGTATGAAACTGGGGAAGCTGGCAGGCTTTGCAACAGCCATGTGTGCAAATGGTTGAGCAGAGCAGTCTGTAAGGAAATAGTGTGATTATAGTTGGATGTTTAATCCTTTTTTTTTATTTATTATGTGAATTTTGTATTAGGTTAATGTAACCTCATTATGACTGACTAGGAACAATACTATTCTGGGTAAAATAATAATAATAATAATAATGCAGGGAGCAAAAGCCACCACATACCATGAAGGAGCTGCCGTAACAGAAACAATAAGCACAAAGTGAGTGACAAAAAAAGAGACAAAAGGAGCTTTTCACACTGCTCAGGACCCCAGAAAACCTAATAACAAATGTTATATATAAAATGTTATATGTTATATATAATGCTTTATATATATATATATTTAAATATTAAAAAAAATAGTTCAACACATGACAAATGAGGACAGTTCTACAGGTTATCACATCTCTGTAGTGGTGAGAAATGAAGGATTAAGACAAGCTCTAATCCTATCACTGTGAACTTTTCAAAGTGCCATTTCTCACCAGCGTTTGTATGACATTTTGCTATTCTCTGAGACAAAAATGTAAACATCTGCGTAAATTATGAGCATCAAGTGGAGGTCACTCTCAGTTCTGTTTGCATTACCCAATTATTTTTACAACCAAACGCTGTACTTTTAAAGAAGCCAGAAAAAAAAAAAAAAAAAAAAGATTGGAGAAAGGCCGATGTTTCAAAACAATAACGCTAACACAAATCATTTTTATGCCTAACTAAACATACAGTGTAAACAGAACACATAGTGACTGTCAGGAAAAATAAACAGGATCCTCTTAAGGATACTCTTGAGAAATGGAGACATGCTCTTATAGATTGGATCTTATGACCACATAATCCCGAAAGCCAATCAGATGACAGGCAGAATAATGACATGAGCTAAAACATGGCCATAAATCAATTATCTCATGACCTGATGATGGCGTGAGAATGGAAAACTCATTTGGGCACAGCGTGAGCCTTTGGTTTTGAGTGTTTGTGTGTATGTGTGCGTGTGAGACCACCTGCTTGCCCTTGTTATACCTTCACAATTTCAGCTATTTTGCAGAGCATTCCTTATATGATTGCCTGAGGACAGAGACTGATGGAGGAGGCAGACTGATGGGATGGATGTTCTTCACATGGAAGAGTTTAGGGCAATACAAGGCATGTATTCTATGTGCATTTGAGCTACCCAATGAAATTTGATTTCTACAGCTGCAGGTAGGGTGGATTAATATTTTTACAACTACAGTGCATACATACAGTATGTTTTACAGGTGTGGATTTACTGTTTAGCACATCAACACAGATGCACATGTGTAACTGTGCATTATTTACATATCGTCCTAAAGCAGGGGAGCGAAAAAAGAACAGCAAGAGAATCTCTTCCAAGCTAGCCAAGCCCATGTCCATCCCTGCTCTAGGGGAGTATTGGCTTACAGATAGCAGTGGTGGTCTTTTCTCCCAGTTTATTTATCAAAGGATTATCCAGTAAAGCTAGGAGAACTCTCTCAGCCCCCCTCACCCCAAGCACAATGCGTTGTGGGATGAGCACAACATGTCTGGTCAGTGAAGACCCTCACCTTCCAATGCAGTATGTGCTAAATGTGCATATACTATAAACATCACATGCCATTGCCTAATGCTGCCAATGTTTAACTCTAAGAAATATGCCATATTTGTAAGCTATGCCAAAGTCATCAGCAGTTAAATGCACTTTGTAGGTGGGCTCAGAACTTTATCATTTGCACCAAAGGCATGTGATTATTTCCTTTTCGTTGGCTCTCAAAATAAAATATAGAAATACAAAAAGAACCTGGGAGTGTCTCATCAGTTCCTGACCTAAGCTAAAGCAATACCCTCTTTTTAATCATCTCACAGAATTATAAACCATCACTCGCACTAAATCTCTTATACAGATACCTATTGATATTCTTTAATTCTTGGACTGTACTGGAATACCTCGACATGATTCCCTGTTCAGATTAATCCTCATTTATCTTATACTGGGCCTCGGTGCAGCCTTTTAGTTCATCAGCTGTCTGAAACTGCTGAGCTATTTCAGCAATTCTCCCCTTAAGCCAACATTCTTGTGATTGCCTGGCCTTTGAAAGGTTTCAAGAGCAGGCAGAGTGGGAATTTCATGTTCACAGTCAGAGCAGACCATAGAAAAACTGTCTGAACCTAAGCATTTAGTGCAGTCTGAAACCTGACCATTTGAGTTATAGAAATTACTTGTACAAAAGCTTACCGCAATACAGAAATATCAGTCATCTTAAATATATGCATTCACCATTGTAACAGAATCTATATGACAGCAAATAAGGAAACACATATTGACCATGTGGTTATAGAATGATTATAGAAAGGACTTGAAATTTCCTCTTTTTTTAATGATATCAGAAATGCTCATACATTCACACCATTATCCAATCCCTTCATTTAGGTTTAGAGATGACACGCTAACATGCAGTTAGAGAAGAGACATTGACAATGGAGAAGGAATTTAATTTAATATGAATGTTTCAATGAGAGTTATGTAACAAACTCCCAGGCTGGAAAAGCACTTGCCAGATCAAAAAGTAAAGCAGTTGTTACATTAATTGATTTGTTTCAGTGTGGTTTCAGACTAATGGAAAACAAAAATGAAAATACTTACAGTAGTACAGTCTTAGCATAACAGTGGGAATGCAACCAGCCACCGGTTAAAATATTGTTAACATGGCTGCATATTATATTTATTATGTTTTCCCCAAAGAAACCGCAAAGAATTTGTACTGGTGAGTAGCATGATAATGTTGAAAAGAAAAAAAGGAAAAAAATCTGCACCACTAATTGCTGCACACATGAAAACTTGAACAGGAAGGTTCATCATGTGTGCAGAACTGTTTATATTTCTTTTTTTACTGATTAAAAGTTAACGTTAGTGCTCATGAAAAAACAGAAGAAATACAGAGTCTCTGAGGTATCTTTTGCTCTGCCACTAAAATGAAAAAAAAAAAGTGTTCACAAATACATGACTTGCTGAAGATCAACACTAGGTACAATGTGTGAAAGTCTGTAATAACAATATAACATCATTCAAAAATAACACATAAACATGCATGTATAATATGGACTTTGTCTTTATTTTTGCCAGACTAGCAGCACTGTGGTGGAGGCCTTGTGGTTAATGAAGCAGGGCTGCAACTGGATACTTGCCAGTTCAAACCCTGACCCCTCTGGGAACATGTGGGTGGGTTAGGGGAATAAGAAAGTCTCTCTCTTCCCTCAACAGTACTGCCAGGCTGTGTTATATACTGATTTAACCAGTGTTATATACTGTTATAATAATAATTATTATTATTATTTTTATCATATAATCACTGCCATTGCCTAACAAGTGAAAGACACCCAGTTCAGGCCTGGGAAGAGACAAAAATCCCTTTGGAGTTGCGTCAGGAAAAACCTGCCAAATCAAATATGGGGAGCTACCCGCTGTGGCAACCCCTTGTGGATAAAGGAGCAGCTGAAAGTAGCTGTCTGTTGTTGTTGGTAATGATAACATAGCTGGGTCTCTGGAGTAAGCACTCTTTAAATGCTGATTATCCACAATAAGATGTTTCTATTGTGAATTAAAGAGACTACTTTGTGAAGAATTTGTTATTTCCATAAATTGGAATACATAAATGATGAAATGCTATTTGCTGGTTAAGGTTAAATGAGATCTGCTTATAATGGTAAACTTCCAAGTTTTGAGTAATAGACAGAAAGCAGCATTTACATTTGTAATGACAAAATAGAGTTTGTCTAGGACATATATAAGTGAAAGTTAATTTAAGTTAAAAACATTATTTATGCTAGTCAATTATTTTATATTATATTAAATTGATTTTAATTTCAGTGGTTTTTCTATTCTATTTTAATTGTGTGTGCCTAATAAAGCACTTCTATGTAAATATATTTAGCAGAAGTTGTGGAACTGTTATAGCTGTTATCATGTTACCTGTTGCACAGCATCCACCCTAATTTTCCTAGAAAAAGTCTAATGAAGCTGGTAAAATCAGTAGTCATTACTCACAGAATGTTGGACATCTAAAAACAATATAACATAACAGATGTCTACATGCATAGCCTATACCAGTCAACTTACAAGTTTACGTAAATATATTAAAATGAATGTCATCCTTCATTTTGTTCATATGTATGAAATATTTTCAGTCCTTTTGGGCAGGAAATATCAATGCTGGTGATGATTAGAGGTGCAAATTATAATGAAAAGTGCATCAAATATAAATGCATCTGTCTCACAGATTTTAAAAAGGGTTTCATGATGTTTTGGATTCATCTACTACAGTGTATCCTGAAATCATATGAAAGAGAAAGAGAGATCATATTTCTGCCACATTAGTTTGCCTTTATTTGCTTCCTATTAAATCCAGAATTGAATTTAAAATCCTTCAGCTCACATACAAAGTCTGGAATGATCGTACCCTATCATATTTTACAGACCTTTGAGTATCATGCCATAACAGAGCACTTTCCTCTCAGACTGCAGGCCTACTTGTGGTTTTTAGAGTTTCTAAAAGTAGAACGGGAGGCAGAGCCTTCAGCTTTCAGGACCCTCTCCTGTGGGACCAGCTCAAAATTTAGATTTCTTTACTCTTAAGATTAGGCTTACTGTAAAACCTTCCTTTTTGATAAACCTTATAATTAGGGCTGGGTCAGGTGGCCCTGAACCCTCCCTTAGTTATGCTGTAATAGGCTTAGAAAAAAACTTAAAAAAAAAAAAAAAAACTTGACAATTTCTTTGCTTTTTCTTCTCCTCCAATATCAGTGCTGATGCGACAGTATCATCTGAGTGGTGACACCTGTTGTTCAGGAAAATACTCCAGCGGCTACGTGTCAGCATATGGATGTGTCTGTGTGATTACATCAAAAAGCGACCAACACAGCAGGTGTATTGGGGCCTTTAGGCTGCTTGGGGGCTTCCCATGATGTATTATGCATTTTTTACCCATTCCTCTCTTTTCACTCCCCATGTGGATATATGCCACTACTGCATACCATTAACTTTTGTCTTCGCTCTCCCACAGTTTGTGTTTTCTCCTTGGCTCTCTGTGCTTCTCTTTTCTCTTCTCTTTTCCTGTCAACCCTCAACCAGCCGCAGCAGATGGCTGCACCTCCCTGAGCCTGGATCTGCCAGTAGGCTCTTCCTGTTAAAAGGGTTATCTTCATTCCCAGTATCACCAAGTGCTGCTCATAGTGGATCGTCTGCTTGAGTTTTCTCTCTAATATGCTAGCATCTTTACCTTGCTATTTAAAGCACTTTGTGGTGATTTTTTTTTGTTCTTGTTTTTGTTTTGTTTTTTGTGAACTGGCACCAGTTAAGTAAAACTAAATTGAACTGAAGGAAATATTTGGTTTAAATGTACAGTAGTTTTAAAACAGAATGTTAAATAATCAGCTCTTCCTAGCACATTCAGCTATAGCAAGCCTCTGCCTACTACAGAAAGATCTCTAACAGCACTGACTGAAAACAGTGTAAGAGGATTTACAGTGTTACACTTCTCCCCTTGTTCGCCCTTCGCCTCTCTAACAGTCCCGCATTGCCGTCTTTGTAGGCCTTCCTTCATTCTGTCTAAATCATTTGTGTATTCTTTCTCAGTCTCTGTCAATCTGTCCTACCCTCTCTCTTTTCTCCGTTGTCCAAATGATGTCAGTGCTAATTAAAGAGAGTTGCAGTCACTCATATATCACAGGAAAAGGTCCTTCAGATTGCAGTCTTAAAGAGCACGCTGAGTTCCTCTCTCCACACTGAGGCGTGTTTACCCTGATTAAATCACTCACAGATGATCTAAAAATGAGAGCCTCTTGTTTTTTTGTTCTTGTGAAAATGGGTGTTACTGTGGAGTTTGTTGACAACATTTATCCATAACTGTAAATAAATTTACGGGAATTACAGACACAGAATGTGCCAAGCCCGTCTCAGTGGATTCAAGTGGTGTTATATATAGAGACAGAGAAAAGAAGGCAAGTAGAAAGAGACTGGGAAAGTCAAGTGAGTTCATCTTGTCTGTCTCTGCAATATATATTGGAACATACAGCCACGCAGAGAGAAAATAAGCATCTGAATAGAAGCTGGGAGTCCATGTGTTCATCTGAAGGCTTCAAATGGGCCAGCATTTACCATGAAAATCATAACACAGATGCGGCAGGCACTTGTGTTAACATCGCAACAGCTGCCCTGTGATATTATTATGGTAGGTAGCTCAAAATAAAGGTTTTGGGAACCACTATAAAACAAAAACATTCAAGTGTGATTTTTGTGTATTATGTGTCAGAAAATGTATCTATGTGTTTATTTAATTATGATAGATGTCAAATCTTCAGGTTAAGCCATGAGAAGGTATTAGGCATTTATGTGTTATAAAGAACACATTGATCAAAGAGGCTCATCAGCAATCCCAGCATATTTTAATCAATATGAGGGGCAATATGAGGTGTTCTGATTTAGTATATAATAGGCAAGATGAAAAATAAACAAACAAATGTAATTTCATTATATTATTGAATGCCACTATTCAAATTTACCATCTAAATCTAGAATTGGAGAAGCTACAGACTGTGATCAATATAGCAAAACCCTGGGATTACTGGTTCCTTTATTAGACTCTCGTTTTGTTGTCTGTCTGTCTTGCTAGTCATTTCCTGTTCTGTATTAAACTCCAGTAGCAGGTCATGGGCTCTGAAATCCCACACTAGTCTCCCTTCGACAGACATTTCATCAACATGATCAACTGTATATTAACAAAATGGTGTGGCTTTTGAAATAATATGATTCTATCAAACTATCAATCCAAAGTCATGGGTCACGGGGAAAAATATACTGAGTGCAAATGCTTTGTGTTCAGAGCCAAATTTATTCCACCCCAAATCAATCATATTGTTGTTATCACTGCATTTTGTTTATACAGGAATTTTTTTTTTTTTTTTTTTATTGTGGTGTTTGGGGCAGCACGGTGGCGTAGTGGTTAGCACTGCTGCCTCACAGTTAGAATACCATCTGGAAGGCCTGGGTTTGATTCCACCTTGGCCCAGGCCTCTCCCTCTCTCTGTGTGGAGTTTGCATGTTCTCCCCGTGCTTGCGTGGGTTTCCTCCGGGTACTCCGGTTTCCTCCCACATTCCAAAGACATGCACTTACTGGGGTTAGGTTAATTGGCTAATCTAAATTGCCCATAGGTGTGAATGAGAGCATGAATGTGAGTGTGAAAGGTCGTTTGTCCCTCTGTGTTGGCCCTGCAACAGGCTGGCGACCTGTTCAGGGTGTACCCTGCCTCTCGCCCTATGACAGCTGGGATAGGCTCCAGCCCCCCCGCGACCCTTAACAGGATGTGCGGAAGCGAATGGATGGATGGATGGATGTGGTGTTTGAGGGCTGCTGCCTATAATCAGCATCTTACAGTGAGAGAAGATGAGAGTGGGAAAAATGTGTGAGGGTGACTGAGGACAAAATGGGCTGCATCAACCATCATTAGCTAATGGACTGCTGAGTAAGTCAGTCACTCAGCTTGATGGTTAGACCTGGTGCCAAAGGCACACACAACTGAGAAAGATGGTTTAAGCCTATAGATTTGTCACGAGTGCATTATGTGCCAGCAAAGATTTGGCTAATAGCCTGAAATATTAAATAGAGAAACTATGTATAAAGGTCTGAGCATGTGTACCACATATTATTAAAAAGAGCTTCTCAATTGTTTTCATCAACATATCTCACAAAAATTATGAAAATTATCTGAGATAAAAAGTTGCGATAGGCACTTACTTGTTTGTTTTTTTGCTTTACCTCTTTTTTAAACAGCTTTCTTTGAGAACTGAGGAGCCCAGTTCCTGTATGTGTGAAAGCAAAATGTTTTCCCATTTTTTCCTCAATATGTTATTATGGTATATAATAATATTTTGATAGTTAACTTGTTTGGATCGAACTTTGGTTATAGAGCCATGCTGTTGCAACGTGCAGAATATACTGTAGTTTGCTACTGTCCTGCTACAATAAGCACGACATCTGAACTACAGCATACAGTATGTTGCTCCTAAGCCTGTTTACATATTTTCAGCAAGTGGGACTTTTCGGAGAATACTGAATAGTGTTCCTCTTGAAGCCAGAGAAGGTAACTTTCAGTAAGATTTTTTAGCTTTTATGAGTCAGACCACATAACAATTTTCCACTTTACCTAACTCCATCCAAACCCAGAGAAGGTGATGGAGTTTCTGGATCTTCTTTATATACGACTTTTTCTTTGCATGACACAGTTTTAAATTGCATTTTTGGATGCAGCAACGCCATGCGTTTACTGGCAATTTTCAAAAGTGTTCCTAAACCAGTGCAGTGATGTTCACCACAGAACTGTGTCTATTTTTAATTCAGTACCGCCCAAGCCCACAAACTTCACCATTGCCATGGAGATTTACCTGGATTCTCTGTTTTAATAATACTATGCATATTTTACTAAAAAGTATAGTACTATTCTTAAATAGCTGAACTACTCAATGAGGCAGTCTTTCACAGGTGGGTCAATCTCGCCCCATCTTTACTTCTCTCTACTCTGCCTCTCGGGGATGATCTGACCTGTTGTCAATTAACCTAATTAGTTGTGGGATGTTCCACAGGTGTGTTAGCATGCTGAACCCGCCCCCAACTTTTTTTTTTAATACTTGTTAGTTGCTATCATGTTCAAAATGAGTATATTGATTTTTCAACAAACAGTTGCATGTCTCTGTTTCAAAATGTAACTTTTAATCTTTGTTCTTTTTCCAATAAAATATAGGCTTTAAATCATTTGCAACTCATTCAGTTCTGCTTTATTTATATTATATACACTGTCCCAGCTTTTGAAAGTGGGGTTGTATTTTCAAACCAGTTCCTTAATTTTATTGTGGCCTAGTGTAAAAGAAAAAGTGCTTGCAATGTAAACTTCTGCAGTCTACTGAGGTGCCGCGATGGTGAATGGAACGCTTCCAATCAACCCACGAGCCCTTGTTTCCATTATCTAAAGGCCCAGTCTGCTATTATCATTCCTCCGTAAGACTGTAATGAGAAGGTGGGGTAAAACCAAGAAGCGGATAAGGTAGACCTGCATATAAACTGCTCTAATATGGACCACTGTTGCTATTTTCTCATAAGCATACCATAAGAGCTTAGTAAGCAACTGAGTCACTGAATGAATGTGTGAGAAAATACATACTTCTGTGTGTTAAGAGTTATCCTAGTTTGGCCATCATAACCGAGTAGAAGATATAAAGTTTCCCTGTAGGTCAAATGAGACATATCACTGTTTTTTATAACAATCTCAGGCTGAATCTGGAGAATCTTTAAGACAAATTAAACACAGCTGTATTCAGAGGGAGAAAGCATTAATTCATTAATTAGCGCTACTATTTGCATCAATAAGAGTAGTTGTTACACTCATTTTCCCTTTATGGTTTGTACTTGACATAATCCAACTACCAAACTACCAAAGTTCATAATCACTTCCCTTCAACCCACGTTTACTCTCTACATCAGTAAAAGCAGGAGCACGTTTAAAGAGACCTAGGTTTCTTACTGGGCTAAAAACGTCACCCTTCGGCAATGCTCGGTATATGTGTTTGTGTGTGCGTGTGTGAGTGCATGCATGCGTGCGTGCGTGTGTGTGTGTGTGTGTGTGTGTGTGTGTGCATTTGTGTGTGTGAGTTTGCATGTACAATATTTGTGCTGTGACCCAGGTCCCCCTATGTTGTATAGCAACGTATGTTGGAGACCATGTAGTCTGCAGCTAACGGAGTAAATGAAAGAGCAACCACAAATGGTTTGGGACAGCATCCCAGAAATAAACCACACAGTCACAATAATTCCTTTAATAACAACTCCATATAATATTCTGACTGGGCAAAAAAAAAAAAAAAAAAACAAAGTTTGTTTTTTGAACTCGACTTTAGTTAAGCACATTTTTGCACTTGCCCCACAGTAACATTTTTCAATGGGTTCAATGGGTATTTCTTTGAATTCATAGGTCTTTGATTGTGTGTGACTTTCTACGTATGGGAGTTCATGTTTTTGCTTTAATCTTGGAGAACGTTTACCTAAAGCACAGAAAATGAGAGTCACTAGTATCCAAATGTGAGTCCCCCTCCTTTTCTAGCAGCAGTTGTTGTGGATATATATATATATATATATACACACTCATGTGTGTGTGTTTTAGACTGATTTTCTTTTTTTTTATCCAATTGTATGGCCTAGCTGGAACCCTTTCAATTCTGAAATATAAGCTTAATATATAGCTTAGCATAGGTCAGTCTTTAAGCCTGGCACCCCACTCTCCTCTGTTATGCACACATAGAGCAAGTTCTAAACATCCATGCAAGTTAGGCGTTGATGTAAAACCATTTAGGTTTTATAATGTTCCTACAACTAAAGAACCACACTGCTGGTTTCACATATTGAAGCATATAAACAAATTATTTACTTTGTACTGTATATTAGCGCCAGGTATTTCTCACCAGAACTGCTGTAAATATGAAATATGCTTTTCTTACCTTCATTCAGTTCAGTTCATGCTGGTATATTACGAAAACTCTTTACAAAGACATTACTAGAGAAGACTACCCAGTGTGTATCATAGCTTCTGTCCTACTTCTTAAATTTCCAAACTATGTATATTCAGTACAGATTAACCATAATGCTTGCTCTTAAGATAACATAAAAAAACAGTTTTGCAGTAGGTTTAACGGTAGGATTCAATTAAGAGCAAGAGTTTATAAAACTCTCTGTATGCTGTTGATAATATTAACTTGTGACCACATGTAACAAACCATATGGTAGCATTTATAGCACGCAAGTGCACCAACTTGCATGCTTTATCCACATTTTGTCTCGGGTTCACCGTAGTCAATGAGGAATAATATTTCCACAGTCAGAACGTAAACAATGGTGATGCTTACCTGCCTCAGCTAACATGGTGGGGACTAAAGTTCTTTTTAGTATAAACATTATTTTTCTCTTAAAAGTTTCAGCAACATTAACGTAGTAGGGTTCTTTGTTGCACTGGTGGAAAAAATAACTCATAACTGAGAAGCAAGCTGCAAAACCTTTCCAATCAATATATTTAACTTTGCCAAGGTACATGTATAAAACAAAGATGTTAAAAAAAAAAAGATTTGGAGGCTTTTTCTTGTGCATTAAAGCTTGTGACTGATGTTTCACCAGTTTGTACTCACCGTGGCAGTAATGAGTGGACCATGGAGCTGTGCATAAAGCAAGGCCTCACTAACGTGCTCTCTGACTCTCAGCATGGCTAGTTCCAAACTGTGGTGTCCGGCCATGGCATGGGTAAGTTGCTCCAACAAGCTAGTATACCTCCTCCAAGGCTGATCCAACTCTGACACGCAAGCCAAGCAGCCTCGCATTACATTCAGACAGTAGCCCGAGCAAGGCTTGATCAATGTCAGACCACTGCAATGGGAGCAGTACAACATTTTCACTAGGGCCTTTATACACTCCTTGCTCAGTCTGGCATGTTCAGTTACGTTCACGACCTCCAGACCTTCTTCCAGGGCCAGACCGAGTTGTCGCCCAGCCCCCAAAGCCTCAGCCAGCTCCTGGGCCATGACATCTGTTTGAGTCCCAAAAGGTTTGACATCCTGCCTGATCATACGGAGACAGTCACCCATTTCACTGCCCATCATTATTCTCCCTTCAATGCCTGGATTTATAAGTCGTGCATACACAAGTGGGAAGATGTTGTTAAAAAAATGGTGAACTTCTCCCTCCACAGAGACATTACCTCCACGGAGGTAGTGAGAAAGGGAGGAAAAAAGCTGATTCACATGGGGCAGAACTTGGTGAGACAGAGATGGGTAGCTTGCCTCCAACAGCGAACTCAGGTGGCCTTGAGAGAAGGATAAAAGGTACTGGAACATGTCTGCAAGGATACCAGAAGAGAAACACAGAAATAAGAGATAGAGGGAAAGACAAGACAAAATGTAATTACTATCATCAATAAATCATAAATGACATGATCTACATGACATGCATAAGGTATTCCAACTGCAAAGACATATCCAAATGCTGAGCCAGCTAAGCTTGGCTTATGCTTATCAAGTTGAGCTGAGAATTGCAGTTGGATAAAGTTATGGAAAATATTCCCAAAGCATGCATGTTTTAGAGAAGATGTCTCTGCTTTTTTACATAAAGTGAGAGACAAAGTGGGGTTTAATAGTATGCTGAGAACTGCAATCAGTCCATTTTCCAGATTATTAAGTACAGACTGGACTAGAAATGGTTAAATTGTCCAGGTTGTTTTTCCCGGTGATCAAGTAAAGCTGTAAAGCATTCAAATATACCGGTTAATACAAATTAACCAGCTTATTGTATGGCCTAGTTAAAACCAAATAATTTTTTTCTTTCATTTTATTAAACTAGCTTGTTTCCCCATTTTACCACCAACTGATATGATTTCCTGTTGAATATGACTTTAAATATGTTAACATTTATCATTTCATATTGAAATTTAAAATGATATTGGAATCTTGCTGAAAGTTATTTAAACTGTCACCTCTACTGCACAGCTGACCCTGGTTGTTACACAAAAACCTTCTCTACACATCCACTTTTCCCCTTCTCCCCTGATCTCCTTTCCGCCATCTTTCCACACATTTTTTTTTTTTTTTCATGTAAGTGTGTGGGTTTCTGTCTGTATGTTGCAGACGCAACACTCCTCTCTTGGTGTGTGTGATGTCAGCTTGAAAGCATGACTGAACATGAAGGAACAGTAGCAACTGTACAGAAACTGAGACAGGAGAAAGAGGGGGCCAACACACATATCCCCAGTGCAACAACCACACACACATATGTACGTAGATACAAACACATAGAGATGTATTGACTGAAAAGAACATTAGTCTCCAGTACTTGTTAGTGCTGTATGTGGTACTGACAACAGATGGACAACAGACAAAGAATTAATTATGTATTTTGGACATTTACTTTTTTATTTGTATTTTTTTTTTTTTATAAGGCATGGTGTTAACAAGCATGTTGATTCATCAGACTTCATTCACCAAAGCAAATCTATTTCAGAACTTTGTGCGTGTGTGTCTTGTGTGTGTCTGTGTGTGTGCATGTCCAGCCCCTCCCAGCTCACAGACAGAAGGATAACAACAGTCATGTCCGCCTCAACAGCTGCACTAATATGACCGCTGTCTGTGACACACTGGGACTCCCCACAAGCCAGTAAAAAGCACAACTCATTTGTAACACACCCGATAACAACATCACTGTGATCAGGGCTGCTCCCGCAAACATTTAAAGTTACTGCTTATAAAACTGGCTTTGAAAACCAAAGAATATGTGACTGAAAAAAGAGTGAGAGCCATGGGGGGAAAATGGTCTGTTAGGTAATATGGCTGGACAGCTAAAGAGTGACAACTTATGATTTGATTGCGTGCTGAAAGCTGTCAGAAAGACCCTCAAAGAGGTCCTATTAAGGCGAGACATAGAAGAGTAACAAAAAAAATAAATAAATAAGAGACAGGGTGGGCAAAAAAAAGAAAATTCACATGATTGCCAAAGAAGTTTTAACGGCGCAGTGTTAGTACCATTTCACTGTCTTCTAAGCCTCTGGTGCTGCAAAGTTGTTATCAGTGTGAGGTCTGCCTACTTGCCTGCCAGTCAAGGCCGCAATGCTTAATAGCTGCAGGACATTTATACCACAAGAGGTAACCACAGGGTTAGATTACACAGCATTACATAGTGTTATTATAGCATTATCATGCTCAGAAATACCATGGTTTAATCTTTCTCTCTGTGAGACAGCGAGTCTTTTCTACATAAGAAAACAGAAGATTTCTCAAGCCAAGAGGTGAAAATAAAAAAAAAAAAAAAAAAAGTATGGCGCTCTCAACAGCACCATAAGTGGATGGAAATCATTCCGTGGGTTTATGACAAGATCACTGAATCCTTAAGACATTCCATACTTGTTAAAAGAGCTTTTCATATTTGCCAAGAGAGTGACACGGAGAAAGAACACGAAAGAAGAAAAAGGGAAGAGAGTGGGAAACTGCCAGGAAAAATGGAATAAAGAAACGACTGAACTTTTAAACAAGGAAAAACAACTACTGTACAACTCGACTCCACCTTGTGAACATGCACTGACATCTGGATTCATTTGGCCCCTGGGCCCATAGGATTTCCCTGTCTCTCTGTGGCTTTTACTTCAAACCTGTCCATGTCCCAATATATAGAACCGGAACATGAACCCACCTTTCTTCCTTTCCACACTCTATGAGTGTCATGTTATGTTATACCTGTACTCAAATAAGGTCCCAGGGGTACAATTTTATATAATGGAGGCCACAAAAGGCCTAATGCTGTGACAGCAAGAATGCTGGATTTAACCACTGGTTCTAGCCACGGGAATAATTTAGGAAGGAGGTAAGTGCCTTATCTGCCACCATCTCACCTCTAAGCACGGTCTTCTTTGGGCATAAGGTGCCTTCAACCAGGATGCACAGGCACTTGTTACCCCATATATAGTGTAAAGTGGATCCCACGAGTCCTTTTTAATTTTTTTTTTAACTTATCAGTGATTTTCTGTGCTCTGTAAAGTTCTCTCCCATGCTCAGAAAGATTTGGATTCTCATTCGGTGATAAGTCAAGCACAATTGTTGTGGGTTTCTCTGCATTACCAGTTCTGGGAAATACATTGAAAAAATGAAAAAAAAAATAAAACAAACCAGCCCGCTTTTTAAGTCGCAACTACCATTGCGTGAAACTCACTTGGGTTTGATTGTTCTGTCTAACCACTGTACCTAAATCTGGATTTGACCACACTCAATTCAGACACACACTCATGGGTGGCTATCATTACTATGTCACAGCCTCCCATCCTGTGATCCTGTTGGGAAATAAAGTCTTACTGGGTTATTTTGGAGGATATTTTTTACGAGGCAATTATCTTTAATTTGCCAGGAAGTCCTAAAACACTGAAATTCAAAACACATAATTGTCAAGCTAACTATATGGGAATAAATGAACAGGCCTTATTTGTCTGTGGCCCTGTGGTATAATCTGACATGTTCTCTATTTGGAATAAACAATGTATTAAATGTGTAAAATAGCAACCAGTGGCAATGCAGGAGGCCTTTGCCCTATAGTGGCTTAAACTGAGTATGTATTTATGATTCTGGAATAAGGTATTGCACCACATCCAAATGCTCTCTGAGATTACTGGATTTAAATCATAGTTATTTCCACTTTAGATTCTGTATGCCAACCCTTTGTTTAACTGTCTCAATTAAACTTAAAGCGTCACTATGAAACTGCCACAATCACTGAGTCAAAAATAAGCATAGTGCTATGGTTTTGTCACAGCAGGCATTTCTTGCCTTTGCTACCCAGTTGTTACTGAATGGTTAGATTCCTCAGTCTCAGTCTCAGTCACGATGCATTGTGTATTCTGACACCTTGTTATCAGAACCAGTATTAACTTTTTTGGCAATTTGAGCTACAGTACATTTGACATCTGTTGGATCGGACCACACGGGCCAGCCTTCACTTCCCACATGTTGAGTCTTGGCCCTACCTATGAACCTGTCACTGGTTTACGACTGTTCCTTCCTTGGACCACTTTTGATTGATACTCAAGCTCCCCTGTGACCTTAAACTGGATAAGCAGCCAAAACAATGGATGGATGAAATCAATGTATTTTTGGATTGTGTGAAAAAAAATCCTTAAAAGGTATTTTGTCCTGTTAAGGCATGTCACACACCGGATGTGGCATGCTTGAAAAAAACTGTGTGACCTTACATCCATTATAAAAACCTGAGCTAGAGGGTTTGTTTCTACATCATAGGTGAGATTGCATGATTTTGATTGTTGTGCAAGCACGAGAGAGAATCTATATATTTGCTGCTATATCTATTTTCAAGCACCTCTTTATGTGACCCTGTAGATGTGGGTGTGCTTTGCATGTGCTTGGAGATGTGGTAATACAGTGATAATGAGACAGGAGACACTGTTCTCATACCATGGAGTTGTGGGTCATTCCTATCTTGGCAATCAGTCCTGACTGAACCTGACCAACCATGTTCTCAGGCAAAGCATTTTAATCCTACATGTTTGGATTTCAAACAGGTCACCACACAGTTATGTGACATAGAGACACGTGTGTAGATTACATATCCTTGTTTTAATTAGCAGAAATACTGTATATAGGTCCATCATCTCCCATGCAGCCCTATTCATCTTAGGTTACATGGAAGAGCAGGCAGTGTCATACAATCTCCTAATTTAATGGTAATAGACTATTAATAAGTCCTTGAATTAATCTGTTGATTCATCATACTTGTGTAGCAAAATCATACATCTAACATCTAAACTGGTAGCATGACTCAACTGTCAAACAGCAGGCTCAGATATGCTGCTCACACAAGTTTGACCTACAAGAATTGGAAAGCTGCGCTCCTGCCAAGAACACTTTGAGCTGAAAAGCCCCTTAGAAACCCACATACAATCAAAATGTATGTGCACATATTGTTGCTGATCTTTGGCCCCAAGTCCTAATTTGTTTGTCTTGTCCTATCAGGACAAGGAATAATGAGGTGTGTGTGTGGGGGGGGGGGGGGGGGGGCTTTCTCTATTAGCATTATAGGAATCTAAATGGCAGCCTTGCTATATCAAAAATCTCAAGTAAGGATAGAAAAATTAACAACAATAAAAAAAAAAACAAGTAGGAAATGTTCACAGTGCACTGACCTATAATGTGGCAGGAAAGAAGAGTGAATGAGGAGACTGAATGGTGGTGTTGGTTGGGGGGGGGGGGGGCTGCTTTCTGCTCTGGCAAAAGAGGGGAAACATGATCGACTGCAGGGAAATGAGCAGATGAACAGATGAGAGAACGACAGGGACAGAGGAGACAGAGCTCAGGGGCTGTGGGTGAGGGGCTGAGGGAAGAGTGGTGGGGTGAAGGTTGCTAAAGTGGCTGGTACCATAAAGGGGAAATGTAGACAGTCAGCGCTGGTAGGGACTGTTGACAGATTGACAGACAGAACCTCTGGTGCTTACCATTAAGGGGGCCATAGCTCTTTAGTCATGCCCCATTTCTCTTTTATATATTGATATATAGAATACAATGGTGAATATCTAAGTGCAACAAGTGCAATTACATATGTGACCATAGCAACAAAACTCAGTTTACTAGTCAAAACTACAAGAAATGTGATTACACAATATCCATTTTGATTGATTGCATGAAAAAGAGCGACCAGTATGTGACACGTTTTTCTAAGTCTGGCCTAGACTGTGCCAAATTTAGCACTGCTCCATGAAGAAAATTAGCTAACACGCAAGTTTCAGATTGTGAAATTTTATAAAGATGTGAGAAGGAATGAGTAGGGTGCTAACAAGGGCCTGCATAAGTAGAAGGTATGGGGACATTCATTTATTGAAATACTCAATAGAAAGATGATTCCAATACAGCATAACATTTTCAACAACACTGAAGGCTACTGCTCATCTATGATCCATCCACTCTTTTTTATAGTGCACAATGAATGGAGCCACTTTGCAGTTTTCAAATGACATCAAACAAAAGTGTGCTTTATTATTTTTTGAGATGTAAAGCCTCTCCGCGAATTGCCACCATATCGTGGTGGAGGGTTTTGTGTATCCCAGGGATCCCAGGGGCTACATTGTCCAGGGGCTTTTGCAACCTGGAAGAATCTCCCAAGGTAAATTGGTTCTGGTTGAAGGGCCAGACAAAGAGTATTTCAGATGACCCTTATGAGAGGAAGTTCAAGGGAAGTTTACTCTGCTTGGGATAGGGTTACTGGGAACCAGTCTTCTGGAGAGGGGCTAGACTCTGTTCCAGTCTGGAGTTGCCCTTGGTGTCTCTAGCAGTACTGAGGTGGGTATCCTTGTATCCCCTCTGCTTGGTATGTTGGAGTTTTTACCAGTGGACAAGAGGGATATTTCAGGCTAGGTAAAGGGTCCTGACCATCATTTGCACTTATGTTCCAAATGACAGTTCAGAGTACCCAGCCTTCTTGGAGTCGCTGGGCGGGGTGCTCAAGGGTGCTCCATCCAGTGATACCATTGTACTATGCTGAGACTTTGTGAGTGACAACAGTGAGGCATGACTGGGAGGAACAGTCTAATGTGAACCCGAGTGGTGCTCTGGGGTGGTCCTTCTGGATTGACAGACTGGGGTGCTGGTTCCCATCTTGAAGAAGGGGGACCAAAGGGTGTGCTCCAATTATAGGGGGATAAAACTCCTCAGATACCCTTGGAAGGTCTATGTCAAGGTGCTGGAAAGGAGAGTTTGGCCATTAGTCAAATAGATTCAGCAGGAACAATGCAGTTTTCGTCCTGGACGTGGAACGCTTTCTCCTCTCAAGGATATTCGAGTGTGTGTGGGAGTTTGCCCATGCAGTCTACATATGTTTTGTGGACTTATAAAAGGCATTCAAACACATCCCTCGGGGTATCCTGTAGGGGGTGCTGCAAGAGTAAAGAGTGTCTGGCCCATTGTTATGGCCCATTCAGTCCCAAGATCACAGATACAAGTGACGGATATGAGCTTTTCCCAAAGGGTGGCTGGCATCTCCCTTAAAGATAGGGTGAAGACTGCAGTCATTTGAGAGGTGCTCAGAGTAGAGCCACTAATCCTCCACACTGAAAGGAGCCAGTTGAGGTGGTTCGGGCATTTAACTAGGATGCCTTCTGGTTGAGGTGTTCCAGACATGTCCTACCGGGACAAGGCCCCAGGGTAGACCCTGGTCACACTTGAGAAATTACATCTTTTGGCTGGCCTGGGAATGCCTCAGTGTTCCCCCAGATAAGCTGAAGGAGATGACTGGGGAGAGGGAGGTCTGGGTTTCTCTGCTTAGGCTGCTTGCCCCACGACCCAGCCCCAGATAAGAGGAAGAAAATGGATGGTAATGTCAGTGTGACTAATACTAACTTGTCTTGCCTAAGCCTGTTAGTTAAATCTTGTTGCCAAAAAAAATCATACTAAGTAGAGTGTTATCATTCATGCCCAAAAGACTGACTATTGTTACCATTAATGCTAAAATATTAATATTCTCATTATTGCTCAATTAGCCTTTTTTTCTTTTTTTTTTTTTTAATTATTATTTTTTAAATGAATGGTTTTGCTCTGAGTTTTTGCCAAAAGATAAAGACTTGACAAGATTTGCAAAAAGTCATTTTAGGGGTTGATCAGTGGTATATTAAGTTTTGTTGTCCTGTATACAATGTGCCTTGAAAAATCACAATACACATAAAGCATTTCATTCGACATTCAAAAGCTTGCATGACCAACCTCTCTGCATATGCAGTATCCTCTTTTTATTATATGCACTGTTGTGAAATTATTACTTTTGCAGAAAATTATAGGACCAATGCAACAACAAATTAGCTGCTTTTTAAAGACACGTGTAAATCTAACAGAGTGGTAGTGGCATTTTCTTAGGAACCTAGCTAAATGGATGGTTATCTGTAGTTTGTGACAAAATTTTAAAAAGGCAAGGCTAGGTAATAAATCATTACCTAAGTAGAAACTGTTGAAGACTAAATTGGAGACGGCTAGAGAAAAAGACTGGACTCCAGATATTCATAAAAAAATGAAAGGAAACATTTAAGCTAACATATGATTAACATGAAACAGGCCCTTGCACAGCCTCTGAGGTGTTAAACAAATCCAAGATGAAAGGAACTCTAATAAAGAATTTTCCACTTTTCGAAGCAGGTGTGGCCTCTGTTTTCATTTATCAGCTTTATTATAAATCAGGTATAAATCAGGGAGTTGTTAACGTATTGTTTAAATTAGGGGCCAAAACTGGTCTTTAGCAAGGCCAGACTCCTTATACTATGGAAACAACACAAAATGCTTCATTTGCTGACTGAAATAAACCAAAGGAAAATATTAAATAATCAAGATAAATGCATAACAATATTTGTTAAACAGCAAATTCCATCATAATCCCAAAACCAAATGGATTGACAGTTTACCAGATATAGATTGCATTGTGCTTGACTTAAAGGCAGACTTGTGTAAAACCATTTTGTCCTACAATATAGTAGATACAGTCTGTCACAGATCATACAAAGAGTGCACAGCTGGATAAAGTCAGAACACCATTCTGATCATTTACTGCAACTCCTCCTCTAATACAATGGATGAATGACTGGGGAATTAGTGAACAAATCCCACTGTGGGGACTCGTTATTGGTATAAAGAAGCCACACAGGCAAAAAGGAAAGAGAAGAAGCAAAGGAGTGTCCATGACAGAGTGTAATGAGACTTGAATGTGGAAGTGATCTGGTAGATCATTCCCACACTGAGCTGGTAAAGAGACACAGGAGGGAGACAGCAAAGTCCAATCAAATTTGGGCTGAAGCAAACGTGTGAGTCATACCACAGAGACACATGCATCACTATGCTGATCCACTTATGCATTAAAAGCGTACATTAAATACAGGCCTTTGTCTCCCACAGGCACCGGATGAAAACAGCTCACCTTCACAGAAAGTCTGGCCAATTTGAAAAGTTCAACACTTCATTTTTCTCCAAGCTCACCAATATCCCCTTATGTGTGTCAGCATTACCTTATTATCGTCCAATCCACAATAATTTCCCTCAACAATATCTACTCATTAAACTGAAGAAACATCAGCGATATTAAAGTTCTTTGGCAAGAGTGCTGGTTAAAATCTCATAAAGATTTTGACTTACAACAGCTATATAAGGAAAGGTGCACACATATTTACATGTAAGGGGTAAGCTTTGTATCTGACTGACCACCCTGAACACTTCTCTATAAAAGTAGCCAGAGCAATCTTTCTAACCTACTAAGTCTAGTAACATTTATCTGTCACTGTACAAATCTGAATAGCATGCAGTTGCATTAACAGACTGGGATCATGCAAAATTATGACCCCACACCCAAAATACCTGCCAAAAAACAACAACCAAAAGTAATACCCACACCTCAGCATACTTCCTAGGAACTTTGCAGGCTTTTGGCTAAGATGTCCAGTGATTTAATAAGAGAGAGGTGGTCTGCATCCATGATCAGACAGTTTAAGAGGATAGGTTTTATGGAAAGGCAAGCAGGCCACATAGATGGCAATATGGAAAGGTGACTCAGGAGGCTCTGTCCTTCAAAGAAGTTTCAAGTAGTCTCTTCTTTTCTCCACGACCTTGATCATCATAGTATCAGATGACACAGTTTGGTTCACTCTGCCACTGTGGTTATGACTGAATGAAGTCATGAGAAAAATAATACAAAAGTGACCTATGCCTCAGCTGTCACCTCAGCAATGTGACTTATCCTGTGTCTGAAAACAACCACACACACAGATCTCACTCTTCACACACACACACACACACACACACACACACACACACACACACACACACACACACACACACACACACACACACACACACACACACACACACAAGATCAGCCAGTGAAGCATGAGCACAGCAGAGTCAGACATAAGAAAAAAACATAAGAAAAAGCCAGGCTGAACCTATCAGCAGCAGAGTACAAATCCACTCAGCCAGACAGACAGAATGTATTCCAGAAAAGCCAAATTCTCTTGGACTGGGAACAAGCAATGGGAAATATGATTTTGTCTTATTATCAAGAAATTTCCTTGGTATCAAGCTTATTGTGCTCTTAGTCTCAGAAATAGTAATCTCACCACTATTTCTAACAGAAACGTAAGAAATAGCATTTATGATGAATTTCAAAAAAATCATTTGTAAGGGGAAAAAAAAAAAGGATTTTTATCCGAGGTTTACTTTTATACTCGTATCTCAAATTCTGGCAACGGAGCTTGGCAGCAGGCTAATCTAGATAGATATCATGTTTGTTAAGGCATTTGATGTAATATTGTGATGTATGCATGCTCGGTGAGAAAGACTGCGGCTAATGAAGAAAAACGAACGAAGACTTTTGGTTTCAATGAGACAGTAGGGAACAGAAATGTGTTTATGGTTATGGTTCTATTTTGTGGAGTGCACTGCTGGCAGCCATGTTATCTTTAAGACATGAGAGCTCTCTGCAGCACACGTGCCAGCCAGCAAGTTCAAGACATTGGCATGCTGCCCACTTGGGCCCAGCATGCTCTTGTTAAGCAACCAATGCTGACAAAGCATGGTTCCCAGAGAGAGAGAGAGAGAGAGAGACCCAGGAAGATAAAAAAGGAAAGTTGTCAAGAGGGCAGCAGAACATAGTGACTCTACAGAGCAAATGTCTGTTAATTCAGTGGTTTTAAAGGCATACCACAATGCACAGACACCTGACAGAAGCACACTCAAACACACCTGTGCACACTTTACTGAACTCCTTCCTTTAACAGCAAGCCCTCCCTTCATCTCATTTCTCTCTGCTCTCACTTTCAACGCCTCACTCCCCGCTCTCTGGGTTCTCACACATTCATGAGGTGAGAAGGGCAGATGAAAAGCAGAGGTAATTAGGAAAGATCTGAGCCTGACTTTAAGACTTTATGGAGCTTTGAGCTTCTCCCTTACTCCTCCCTGCTTTTCTTTGTTATTCCCCCCTTTTCCCCAGTGAGGCTGAGTTCTCCAAACTCTGAAAGCATCCTGTCCTCATGTGTCATGTCTATTCAGGAGGCTAGAAAGGCATTACAATAGAAACATGCTTAGTACACGTGCATGCTCATGCACATGCACATGCACGCACGCACGCACGCACGCACACACACACACACACACACACACACTCCAAAATACACAATGAATTTGCTCCAATATTAAGTCCATAAATGCAGTTTCTCTCCACCCTGTAGACTAAATGAGACATGTAGGGACTGATTCCGGATATCCTCCCTAATTTGAGCATGAGCTCATAGTCCCGAGCAATGTCATCCTGTGTACAGCCGTCAGCCTCTAGAGCAATAACCCTGTCGGTCAAAACATCTGCAGAGAAATATACACACAGACATGAAGTGAGAGAACAAAAATGATGATGTGAGAGAGGACAGGATAAGAAGATCAGGGCAACATTATGGAGAGACCTTCCAGACAAATGCAGAGATTGCAATAAAGATTCTGGGACTTGTATCTGATCTGTGAATGATGCATGAAAACAGAATGTAAGAGTAAAGTGGCTCATCCCTGATGCAAAAGCAATAAATCATCACTATTTCATAAATGAATCAGTTGGCTCTTCAAAGGCTGCATTGTGTGGACCACCCAGGATGATTCTGACAGTTAAAATAAAGAAAACAAAAGCCTTAAACAAACATTTTAATTAAACTACAATGCTCCGGGCTAGGTATTCTTGTTTGCCTGTCAGAGCTTAGAGATAGGAACTGAGAGACATGGGGTTGTGGGTGCAAAGAGCAACTGACATGGAAACTACTGACTAAAAAGGCAATCAGAAGAGCTGTAAATTCCCAAAAGTCAGGGAGACAATTACCGTAGGCTGAACTAAGCCACCTGGATCGACAAACAATATCACAGTGAGACTTTCTTACTATCTTGCATTCCCATTATCTATTCTTCCCTCCATTTGTCTTCTTCTGCATTCTGCCTTTAAAAAGTTGAGACCTTCAAGTGTCTTAAAGCTTTAGATAGTGGTTTTGATCACACATATGCACAGAAACACACACACACACATATACCCAGAGATACAAACACACACTGTCAGCCAGGATAGGAGGTCTGGAGAGTTCCTGAATGATGAAACAAGGATCAGCTAATTATGTCACCTCAGTGAGAAATATCATCTTTCTTTTTATGGCATTCTGTCTCTTTCTTTGTCTCTCACTGTCACTCTTTCTCAGATTAACTCCTTGTATCTGAAGGGCACATACTGTGACGTTCAAAATGCACAATACTCACATTGTATGATCTTTAGGCCAAGAGTGTACATTTAGCTGAAAAGTATTTGTCAGCGCTTGTGAGGACAACTTGAGCCTTGAGGTGACCATAGTGTCTAGTGAGGGTGGTAAATATTGTACGTGCTTACATGTCCGTAGTGCATATGTATACGCTTATACATCGACACACAATATCCTGCGCATGTAACATACACATGTTCAAAATTTCCTTATTACATGAACATTAATGGCCTTTAGCTGTGAGTCAGCCCCCATCCATATCGGTGTCACTAGTGATCAAAAGTGTCAGCATTTTCCTGACATCTGCCATCCCGGCCTCGTGACTATATAGCCAGATACTTACTCTCTTGCTCATCATTCCCACCTGTCGTTCACACTCTCTCTCACACACACATAGACTCGACACACGCATACAAACACGAGCACAAACACATGAAATTCATTTTCCCGTTCAACAGTTTGCAAACAAGAGTTTCCCGCCTGCTGGAGTGAATTGACTGGTAACAATCCTAGTAACAGGCAAGAAAACATTAGGCCACAGAAATGTTTCCAAGCCAGATCACACCAGATCGTATTGGCTAGGGCAGGGTGACAGCCGAAAGCCCTTGATGGCAGTTTTAAGCTGCCCGAGCTTAGACTGGGCTCTGTGGTTAACATCTACCAACCATCAGGCCCCAATGACCATTCCCTATCAACTATGACATGGATTAGGAGAGCCTGTTTGTGCTATGTTTGAGAGCGGGAGACCAGCAGAGCTGACCTGGGTGTATCTGTGAGAATCCTGTGGGGAGGCTTAATGGTAGGAAGAATGAAAGATAAGGAGGAAAAGAGCAGTTGCCTAAAAAGAAATAACTATAGCTAGAGCATTCAAAAAGCCTACTTGCACATTTCCAATAGTAAATATTTAGGAGCGCACAAGCGAACCTGTTTATTCACATCCTTACAGGATCACAAGCACACATGTGGTCTGAATTTAGGGGGTCATGCTCGTGACATGTCAACTCCCACATATGACAAAGCACAGTAGGAAATTTAAGGCTGTCAAAACAAACAATGTCCAACAAAAGCACAAACGCTGCACATGCAGACGCACTCCTCAAACGCCCCATGTAATTTCCAGTGGGCATTTCCTTTTGGCTAACCTTATCAATCAGCAGGAGTGATTTGAGTTCAAATAATAAATGCAGCAGTGTACAAAAAAAAAAAAACACTCAGGCACAGCACTTGTTGTGAGACTTGCTGCATGCAGCTGGGTGTAAACAAAAGGAAAAAGGAGGAGAAGCCCATCCACAAAGTTTTTTACCATTCAGAGTGTGAATAACAGCACCATCATCATAAGCCAAATTAATATTCTTTTTACTTTGGTATATGAGACATTTGCTACTTCACATTCCACTAAAGGCAGTCAGACAGCACAGACTGTCCTTAGAAGGCCGTGAAAATTAAAGGCTAGTGACATCATCATTTTCAGCACCTTCCAGTTTCTATTGTTATTCCATTGTTATTTTCCATCTTGGCCTTTTCTGGATATGTGAAACACCTGATCTCCATTCATGAGACAGGCTCAGACATGAGGTAAGAATGCAAGAATATTAATAACGATGAAAAGGACAAATGCCAGAGACGCTGTTCGAACACAGCTATTTCAATTAATTGGTTTATGAGACTGCTGTGAGAGGGGTTTATCTCAAGAAATATTTAAACACCTATGAAATAGCATGTGTGAAAGTAGTGGAATTTCACATCACTTACAATTCAGTATAAGAAACATTATGTGACATGAATGTACTCTTTCCAGATGACATTCATAAGTTAAACATGAGTAGCAGTTTCCATGGCATCAATGTCCATGACTGTTCCCTTTCCAGTTATTACTCCATTTTTTCATATTAGACACCAAGACTAGCAGTGGTTTTTTTTTGTTTTTTGTTTCCTTTATATCTAAAATCTGGCCAACACTGCATCAAAGCACTTTGTGGCCATATAAAACTAATTGCATGGTACTAAAATTCCTGTAGCACTAAAACATCCACGGCATGTTTCCTACTGTGTGGCATTGTACTGGAGTTTTTTTTTTTTTGTTTTTTTTTTTTGGGGGGGGGGGGTTGGTCTGTTTAAGATTTTTTTTTTGTATTTAAATGACACTGCAATTAGTGGAGGAGGGAGGTACAAAGGCCTTTAACTAGCTAGAGCTGGTTGATCAACTTCTATCTACAGCAGATATATGCAGTACCAGTCAAAAGTTTGAGATGAATTAGGACGTGTGTGTATATATATATATATATATATATAAATAAAACTACTGTTTTTTTTTCAGGGATTCTAGTCATTTTGCTGTCCCAGGAGCAGGATTGGAAAATTCTATAGCAGGCCATCATCCACAAAACACTAGAGGCTAAGAAAAAGACCTCCATACCCTCTTTTCCTGTCTACCCTCAGTGATCCTTCATCATATTTGTGCTGCTGCCAAAGCCACAGAAGAAATGGGAGCATGCCCATTTCCTCAGTTACACTTGCCTGCACGCCAGTTACCACGGTCCTGGGAATCTGAGTGAAAAAGCTTTACTTACAAATAAATATTCTTCCCTGGAAATAAGCAAATAAACTTAGATATTTGCTTATTTTATTATTTAATCTGGATTCAAGTACAGGAAATAAAGTTCAGACAGAGGTTACCAAAAGCTGGGTCAACTTTTCTAATTAGATACTTTGTAGAAGCCAGCCCTCTGGAGAATCAGCCCTATACAATGGCAGGTACAGAGTGCTGTAAGTAGCTATAGACCATACATAGCTGAAAAATAACACCATATCAACCCACTGACTCATACTATCTATGTTCTTATTGAGAACAAAGTTTCAGGACAGTCCAACCCTATCTTGACCCCAAGTGTCCATGAACTTACCCTGGAAGGCAACTTCATGGGTAGAGATGAAGTGCTTAAGCTTATAGCTTTGGGACTGAATGTTATGCAGGGTTTGTCGTTTTACAGCAAACTGGTAGCTCTCCTCCATCTTCCGTGTGCAGCAGGATGGACCTTGGTGCTTACAAAGCAATAGATCTGCATCTAAAGAAGTCAAACAAAAACAGGTTTAGTTTATTTCTCTTTTTTATGAAATCAAGATTTATAGCCATATATATATATATATATAAGCCATAACTCCACTGAGAGGCAGAAGAGCCCAATGAGGGGCAGCGAAAGTCATCATCCATGTTTCCTGATAAATATATCGTTGGTTCAATTTGATATGATTTAACGCGTCATCAAGACATACATTTGTGAAGTGTAAAGATACTAAGCTTTACATGCATACACATAAACATGCATACAAGAAAACAGTGGGAACTACTGCAAAATAACTCCTGGAGTATTAGAGAGAATACTCCAGTTCATGAACTAATACGCTAAGTAAAACTTTGATTAAGAGAACAGTTCAATCACAGATGGTTTAGCTCAGCTAAAACTTTGTAGTGCTATGCCAGTGTAACCTGCTTCTCACCAGTGCTTTATATATTTTATAAATACTATCATTATATCACAGAAACCAGCTTAGCATGGTCAATTAAAACTGTCCTTTCCCACATATTGATTTGCACAAATGCACATGCACAGGGTCAAGTGTACAAGTCTGGTATGATAACTCATTTGCTGGGGGAAGGGCTGAACAGGAGTGGTGGGAGGCAGGTGTTGTAACCAGAGCCTAAAGCATGGCCTAAGGACAGACCACAAGACCAGTGCCTCACTGTCCAAATCCTGCCATGAAACACAATAGGGTTTCATTCTGAATCCCTCTTCCCCTTCTCCTCCCTCCCTCCCATTTGCCTGGCATATCCTTGTGAGGCCTGGGTGTCTCTTAATTACCCAGTGAGGCTCCATTTGTTCCCATCTCAGAGCCAGATGAGTGAAGTCATAACTGGCTGTCCTGCCCCTTACAGCTCATTATCTCTATCTCTGTAGCAGTCCACTCCTTCTGTGTTGACCCTGGCTATGATTACATGGAGCCTAATACTGAGATTCTAATCACTTTAAGAGCCCAAATCAAATAAAAATGTTCCATATAAATATTTCAAAGTGGGTAAACAGACCCAAATGGATCAAACATTTATTTGTTTGCAGAGAGTTGATTTAAAACTTATTGAAATAAATTTGTGGCAACATGCACATCTCCTCTTCCAGAAATGGTGGACTGAAAGCTGACATCCTCCTCTGCTAAATGTACAAAAATAACCTCTCCGAGAATTAAAAAGTTACGAGAAACGCAGTAACAGCAGTTCCTACAGTGAACAGAATCCACCTTTAGTGAGCTGATTAAACTTGTGCCAAAGAGTTGACATTTCAGATGAAATATGTTGGGACATGTGAAAACAGTGACTCTATAACGTTTAAAATCTGCGGATGTCTTCAGTGTAGAAAATCTGTAGATTTTTAAAACAAATTGCATGCAACAATAAGCTCAAGCTATTAGTTTCACAGTCATTGGTTAAAGTTAATTTCAGTAGGATCAGATCCTAAAATCAGACCCATTAAATAGCAATTTTAGTGCCATTTATTACTCTAGGTAAGTGAAATACTTGAATTAAGTTACTTAAATCTTGCTTTAGGTGACACTGGAAATACATCAAGTTTTGCAAAATTTCCCTATACAGTATATGGTGTATGTCCTCTCTCCTCTTCTGTCCGTGACCCTGCTCTATTCGCTGGCTGGCTCCTTCCCTCCTTTGTGTTTGCGTGTTATCTGTGATATGAAAGTAATATCCAGGGACTCACAGTGGAATCCAGCCTGGCCTCTCCATCCCTTGCGTGTAGCTGTGTGGAGTAAGTGATACTCAGAAAGACTTTGGCTGTTAAAGCCACCGCAGCAGTCAGGACAGGCTGACTGTGTCCCAAATATACTAAGCCATTTTTTTTTTGCAGTCATCAGAGCCCATGCCAGTGCTTGTCTCCCATGTCACAGTGTGGAACAGACTTTAGTCTTTAGTAACTTTTTAAAATATTGAATACATTTTTTAATATTAAAAGCAATTTGGTGCTTTCTACATAAAAGTAAGTAAGTAAGTGGGTAAGTAAGAAGCGTTTATTTCACAGACATATCGTTACATAGTGCTGTAAAATCAAAATAAAAAAAAAACCAAGAATAATCAGAATAAAAGAGAAAAATGAAATGCAGTTAACAGCAAAGAAACCCAGTTAAATACACAAAAAAAGAGAGTAAAGGAAAACAGATAACTAAAAGCTATCAATAACTACATGACTATCAATAAGAATCTCAACAAAACACTTAAAATTGTTTTTATAGCTGCTTTTCAAAGGAGTCCATAAAGTTAAACAAATGAGAAACAAGGAAATTGCCAAAGTACACCAGAGTTACCAATGTCTACAATGCAGGACATATTGTATGTACATTTTTTGTAAATGAATTGTTGACTGTCTTGTTTGTGAGACTTTTTAAGCATAATGCATTTGTAATTGCTGCACAGAGACCATTCACACCTGTTAAATCCACCTTATTCCTCTGTTTCATTGTTGTATGACTGCTAACGTTACGTGACTTGGATGTAACTTGGATTTTAAAAGGCTGTTTAATGACAACATAAAATAAAATCTCTAAAAATTCAGAAACACAAAGGCACATTAGGCAAAAGCAACAGTTGATAACTGCGACAGCCAATTTCCCCTATTATTCTTGGCAATCTACTCAGCTCTGTCAAACCACTTGAGAATCATGACTCAACAACAATTTTCCAGTCATGCCTCAAACTTTCAGCTGGATGGATTTATATGGCGCATGGTGTCAACATTATTGCCTTTAAGGCATTCCTGCATACAGTCAGGTCAATAAGTGAGAAAATCTTTGCAACTTATAACTTTACGTCTGTACGTCACCGCAGGGGATTTTGAATCCAACAAACACAATGTGACTGAAGTGCAGACTTTCAAATTTAAATGAAAGGGTTTAACTAAACTGCATCAACTGTTTAGGATTTACAGCCCTTTTTATTTTATTTCATCTCTGTAAACTCAGACATGGATCCCTGTTTCACACAGCTACACTATATTGGCAAAAGTATTCACTCATCTGCCTTCACATGCATATGAACTTGCATATAATCCATAATGGTTTAATATGATGTCGGCCCACCCTTTGCAGCTATAACACCTTCAACTCTTCTGGGAAGGCTTTCCACAAGTAGTGTGTTTAGGGGAATTTTTGACCATTCTTCCAGAAGTGCATTTGTGAGGTCAGACACTGATGTTGGATTAGAAGGCCTGGCAGCAGTCTCCACTCTAAATCATCCCAAAGGTGTTCTATTGGGTTGAGGTCAGGACTCTGTGAAGACCAGTCAAGTTCTTCCACACCAAATTTTTGCATCCATGTCTTTACCGACCTCGCTTTGTGCACTGTTGCACAGTCAAGTTGGAACAGGAAGGGGCCATCCCCAAACTGTTCCTACAAAGTTGGGTGCATGAAATTGTCCAAAATGTCTTGGTACTGTATGCTGAAGCATTAAGAGTTCTTTTCACTGGAACTAAGTGGCCAACTCCTGAAAAATAACCCCAGACAGTACGTTCCCATAAAAAGTCCGGGGAATGTGGGAACGTAACAAAAAGTGTCTGGATTGACAAAAAAGAGACAGGGAAGCAAAACTGTTAATGTAAAAGTTTCATTAACAGTTCAACTAAAAGAGACAGATCACCTTCAAAAGGAAGAAAATCAAATAAAACACAGAAGTTAGTCACTAAACCAACAGAGTAAGGCCTCAATCATCAAAACACCCTCCTCTCCACAGAGCAGGAGTAAGCAGTCACAACACACACAGTTCACAAGCTGTTTCACACAGGCTCTTTGGCACTGGAGCTCTCCTCTCTCCAGACTTAAGTGCACTGGCTTAATTGTTGAGTTGAGTCAGCTGTACAAAAGGGGTGGCACCTGAGGCTGGAGAAAGCAAGCCACACCCACTAGGTCAGAAAAAAATCACAGCAGGCCCTGCTAGGGCCATAACAAGCATAATCCCCCCTCCACCAAATTTTACACTTGGGACAATGCAGTCAGACAAGTACTGTTCTCCTGGCAACCGCCAAACCCAGATTCATTCATCAAACTGCCAGATGGAGAAGCGTGACTACAGAGAACACGTCTCCACTACACTAGAGTCCAATGGTGGCATGCTTTACACCACTGTATCCAACGTTTTGCACTGTGCTTGGTTTAGCTGAGGCTTAGATGGAGCTGCTCAGCCATGGAAACCCATTCCATGAAGCTATCTACACACTGTTCTTGGGCTAATGTGAAGGCCACATGAGGTTTGGAGGTCTGTAGCAACTGACTCTGCAGAAAGTTGGTGACCTCTGTGCACTATGCACCTCAGCATCCGCTCACCCACCCAGTCATTTTACATGGCCTACCACTTCGTGGCTGAGTTGCTGTCATTCCCAATCGCTTCCACTTTTTTTTTAATACCACTAACGGCTGACTGTGAGATATTTAGTAGTAAGGAAATTTCGTGACTGGACAGGTAGCATCTTATCACGGTACCACGCTGGAATTCACTGTGCTCCTCGGGGCGACCCATTCTTTCACAAATGTTTGTAAAAGCAGTCTGCATGTTTGGTTTATACACCTGTGGCCATGGAAGGGATTGGAACACCTGAATTCTATTATTTGGATGGGTGAGTGAGTACTTTTGGCAATATAGTGTATCTTGGTGTTCACTGACTACTGATTTGCCCACACTTGCAACTTCTTTAATATACTGCAGTTTTCTATGCTGAGATCCCCTAGAGTTTATTTATTTATTTATCCTTTTTTTTTTGTATCATTACATAATTGTTACTTTTTGTTTGTCATCTTTGTTTGTTCAAAATGCTGTTTCAGCACAATTAATTGTTGAACCTTCCACATAATTCTGCATATCAGTGACTCCAGTCCTTGATTACTCATCAGTGATACCTTTTCAACTGTTATACCCTTCTAAGGACAGATAAGTGTGTTGCTCATGGGAATGGGTAAATACTTATGTACTGATTATATTCTTTAATGTAACATGTAACAGTGCTGAAAAAACAACTATAAAAATAATATTAAAATGAAAATTTATGAGAAGTGATAAATTCTTGTGTCAAACTTTGCATGTAACCAGGCAGTGAAATAAGAAGCATGTGCAGCATACTTGGGTTCAGAAATACAGCAAAATTGCTTTTGTACATTATATTTTGTCTACAAGTTGAAGGTATGTATCTTATTTTTTGTGATTTTAGTGTGATTTTATACACAACACCACTGCGTTAGTGCCTAATCTTCATACTGCTCATTCTGCCAGGCTGAACTTTAACATGCTCTCGTCTAAATGTCAGCTTTGATTCCTAATCCCCTTAATTGTTCTCAGGTGACAAATACCTCTGGGGTAATTTACCATATTAAAGCCATGGCTCATGGGTCTTGACTTGTTAGTCATGACCCCTTCAGCAACATCTCAGCACCTTTCATTGAACAAGCAAAGAATTCTGAGTGGAGAAACTCTACCATTGTTTACCACTGTTCACATGGCACTCCTATGTAATACTAAAGCATCACATCTGAGTACTATGGTGTATAATGCTTAGAAGACACCCCTTTCAAACATACATGCACCATCTCTGGTACTCACAAAATTATATATAGGCAGGCTGTTCACATAGCCTCAGTTTGGTATGGAAATGTTGTTTGGATTTGGGATGCACTAATGAGCAGGTGATTTGTGGCTTCCTGATATGGCTTTTTTGATACTTTTTCCCGAGAACAAGAATAACTTTGTTAGAAAGTGAGTAATTGATGCAGTTACCCTTATCCTCCCTCAGGAAGTCAGTTCCCTTTGAAATCCCAAGATCCCCTGAACATTCAGGATATTTGCTCTATACAGATTTGGATAGCCCATGTTGAATGAAAACACATCTCAAAAGGGTCTTTGCCACATACCTGCATTTCTGGACTACCTTGAAACTCCACTAGAGTGTTTAACTTTCCCATACCCCAATCTGGAACTGCCTATAGTGACTGGCACAGAGTCCAAAACCACACTAAAAGGCACAGGTTGGAAGGACAGAGCAGAAAGAGAGATGTTAGGCTGGCAGGCAAATAGAAGCGACCTGATGAAGCAGCATAATATCAGAAGGGCAGGTTTGTTTATTTTTCTGTTGATCAATAAGCATTTTCCATGTTAAATAAATTAATGAAAATAACAATCTCTTGAAAATGTTTTAGAAAGAAACTCTCATTTAATGCACTATTTCTATTGCTAGAATACTAGAACTTTTTTTGTTTATTAAGTACTGTTCAAAAGTCTTGAGCCACCCGTCATTCTTCGTTTCAGAGGAGAGAGACTTTCTTTAAGTGGTCTTCAGCAATAGTTCTCCAGACTTTCTGAAATTCTTTCTAAGTTTTTTTCTCTGGACATTCCAGTCCTTCAGTCCAGTAATTGTACCTGACAGTTTTCAGAGGACTTTTTTTTTAGTTCGTTAATCCACTTAGCAATGACCTATAAATCAAAAAAATAGGCACTTAACTCAAGGGATGAACTAGTGTTGTGTCTACACAATTTAAAGAACAATTTAAAATCTTTAGGCACATTGTTACAAGCAGCCTGTCACAAAAACAATAAGTTGAGTGGGTGAGTGTCTGCAGCCATCTGTAAAACACAGTGGAGGCTCTGTCATGGTTTGAGGCTGCATTTCACCCAGTGGTGTTGAGGATCTCGCCAAAATTAATGGAATTATGAACACAGAAACGTACCATCAGATTTTGCAATACCATCTGGAAAGTGTGTAATTGGCAGCAGCTTAATTTCTTTTTTAGCATGACAATGATCCCAAACATACTGAAAATGCAGTGAAAGCATACTTAGACAGGAAAAACATGCAATGGAACACAATGTGTCATGGACTGGCCTTCCCAGAACCCAGACGTCAACATTATTGAAGCAATGTGGGATCATCTTGAAAGAGAATGGAACAAAAAGGCAGCCAACATCCAAAGAAGAGGTTAAAGAAATATTCCTGAAGCCTACTGAAGAAATGACAAGAAAGCTTGCCCAAAAAAGGCTGTGTTGAAGAATAAAGGTGGACATACAGTACCACCCAGAAGCACAAATCCCCTTTGGGGTTGTGTCAAGAAAGGCATCCGGTGTAAAACACTGCCAAATAAAAAATGCGGCGCTACCTGTTGTGGTGACCTCTTGAGGCAAGGGAGCAGCCAAATGTAGTTTTATACCACATATTGACTTTCAACCTTGTTAGAATTGTGCAAGATCTCTTTTTGCTTTACATACTGTATTTCCATTTAGTGTATGTTTATAATACAAATTGCTCTACCAATTTCCCATTTTTCTAGTAAAATATAAAGAAATGAAGGGCTGTCTCAACAGTACTATACATGGTTATGTTAGAGCAGTAGATAAAATAATAACATAAAATCACATTTTCCCCTACCACATAAGTGAGTCGAGAGGGTAATGTAGACCACAATCAACTGAAACACAAGACTGGCATAGGCTGAAATCCAATAAGAAATACTGTGTTAAAATCTACTCAGACAGGGTAATCTCACCTTCAGTCTGGACAACACTGGTAAGGCTTGAGTGTTAAAGACCATGAGAGAGTCTTATTTTATTTTTATGTTTTTTAAAAACTCTATTAAATGGTTAAGAAACTGCCAGATAGAGAATGCACCAGTACTGAATGAAGTCTGTATGGAGTAGGTGTCCTTCATGTGTGTCCAGGTTCAGTAAGAGAGGAATTAACATAGCCAGAGCCAATCAAAGACTATGGTGAGCTTGCCAAGTTCTTTAACACCGTAAACCGTTAAGGATGTGACAACATGTGATAACACACTGTGGTCCCGTTTCCCCTTCTATTAAAACAACCCCACTCCTTTTGTATTCAATTTACAAGACACTTTCTCTCAAAAACAGTTACTGACTCAGTAGAGTGGTGGTAGAAAACTGGAAGGAAAAGTGAGTGTGGTATGTATGCAATCAGATAAATCATGATCAAATAGTTCCTTTTAAAAAGGTTTTAAATGAGCTGTAAAATGCTTTGATCATATCTAAAGAAATTATCCAAGAATCCAATTCATCAAGTTATGTGTCTGGGAGTAGCACTTCTTGCTGTCTGCTTTCCAAGCAATCTATCTCCAAAAGGGCTATATCAGCACGCCATAGTAATCACAGTATGGAGTGTTTGGCTCTCCACCACTGCACCTAAGTGGCCATAAATCAGAAGGATAAGCAACTTCATGTCACTGATTATCAGAGTTCCCTTGATGATGAATCTGGCATTGAGACAGTCACCCTTTACACTGTAAATTGTAGCCAGGGGGATAAATATTGTCAGGAAAGCAAATAGTTTGGTAATACAATGCCATATTGGCACAAAATAAATTTTAACACATTAGGAATCTACTAAAGTTTCCTTGATTAATGGAGGTGGTTCTTCATGTTTCCTATGTTTTACACAGAGCTATTGCTTCATTTATGAATGTTTATTTTCACAATTAAAGAATCTGAGCACTTTTTACACCACAACAATGAACATGAAAACAGTAAAGCACAATCACTACTTAATGCACTTGTGCTTTCTTTGTATACAAGAAGTAAAGACAAAAATTCTGCATAAAATATGTATACTGTAGAGTGTATTTATTTGAAACAGGATCATCCAATTGGCCGGATACCTGGCTGCCACACTCCTGCCACTTTGTGAGAAATCAGTTCACCACACATGAAATGTGGCACTGTATCCTAACACAAATATCAGACTGTGAAAAGCACTGAAGTCCTGCCACTTCAAATTTCAAGAGTTGCTTTTGTTGGCGTTTGATCTGAGAACTGAAGCAGAGTAGCATAATTGTGTACACATACACACATATACACCAACTCTCACACTCTAACAAACCCTTCCAATGGTGAGCACTTTGAAAACAAGATTGCAACAAACCCAAAATACTCACTCAAGGAAAAATACAAAAAAAATATGTTTTTTTAACTTATAGTCCAGACTAAGGAGTTATAACTGCCTCATTCTGCAAACATGTCATTCCTATAGACATAACTGTGCCTTAAAAATAAAAATCTTACAGTTAAAAAGAAAGACCATTTCATACATCACATTTTACTGTATAACTGTCTTTTTATGCTGACGTGGCAGAATGAGGTATTTATATAGCTTCTTTGAGCAGCTGAGTGTGCAAACATTTGTCACAGAAGTCTTGTTCCAGGCTGCTGACATGCTTGGAAGGTCCTTCCGTTGTCATTAAGAGCTAACTACTGCTTGCAAAGGAATATTCTCTGTTGCTAATAGTGACACCCTGCTAAACAAACATATCAAGTGGTTTGGATGCACCTCTTGGTATGTTTACCACTCAGCTATCAGTTGCTCTTCTCCCAGTTACAGCATGCAGACTCAAACTGGGTGATACTTAAGCTGAAATCAGCCTGCATGTGAGCACTGCAGTGAGCATTCTGGTCTGCAGCAATATACAGATGTCTTATGCCAAAGTCCAGGCACAGAACATATCGATTTTTGAAATGACAAGATAAAGATGCAACCTGCAGCAGACATGTATTACAACTATTTTATGAATAATAACAGTGCTGTAATACTAATAGTATCACATACTATTACCAGTAATTTCATAAATTTGCAGTGTCTTAGAATGACAGTGACTCATGAGGCCTTAGATGGACTTAAGACTGGTCAAGAGCTGTCATGAGGAGTCTTCATCATTGCACAATTCCACACAACCATCTCTAGGATTTACAGAGAATGGTCTGAAAAAGAAAAAAATATCCAGTAAGTGACAGGTCTCTGGTGAAAATGCCTTGTTGATGCCAGAGGTCAGAGGAGAATGGCCAGACTGCTTTGAGCTGATAGGAAGGCAGCAATAACTCAAATAACCACTTGTTACAATCAAGGTATAGACGAGCATCTCTGAACATACCACATATCGAACCTTGAAGCAGATGGGCTCCAGCAGTGGAAGACCACATCAGGTGCCACTCCTGTCAGCTAAGAACAGGAAACTGAGGCTACAATTCACACAGTCTCAACAAAATTGGATAATAGTAGATTGGAAAAACGCTGCCTGCTCTGAGTCCCAATTTCTGCTGCGGCATTCAGATGGTAGGGTCAGAATTTGGCATAAGCAAGGTGAAAGCATGGATCCATCCTGCCTTGTTTCAACAATTCAGACTGGTGGTGGTGGTGTAATGGTGTGAGGGATGTTTTCTTGGCACACGTTGGAGCCCTTAGTATCAGTTGAGCGTTACTGACCCACATCCAGCCCTTTATGACCATCAGGTTAACACACCATGTCACAAAGCTTTTTTCTTTTTTCATTATGAATGTGCAGCCAAAACATCTGCAGCAACTGTGTGATGTTGTCATATCAATGTGAAAGAAAATGTCTGAGGAATGCTTCCAGCACCTTGGTGAATCTATGCTCTGAAGAATTAAGCAGTTCTGAAGTGAAAGGGAGTCCAAAACAGTACTAGCAAGACATACCTAATAAAGTGGCCCTGAGTGTGTATGGCAACTAAACTGGCTTAACTTAAAATAAATACCATCCTTGATTAATAGTGACAAAGTTTCACACTAAGCAAAATTACCATAGCTGGATTACCTTCTAAACTTGCCTATAAATGTCTCCAAAAAACAGATTTTGAACCAGTGTTTACCTCATAAAATAACTTTTTTTTTTTCAGTGTGCAGGAGGAAAGCACAGACCATAAAACCTTTAAGACATTTAAAACTGCTTTCAAGCACTGCTCAGAGAAACGTTTAACACTGGACAAAATTAAGAATCATGTTAGCAAAGGCACAGAAAACTGCTGTTGCTACATAGAGAAATTATTCATAGAAAATGCTGCTTCTAAGTCCATGTGCACACAGGCTTTAAGACTAATGTGTGTTGCTCTGTAATAACGGCAAATGAGTCCGGAGATTTCAAATCAATCACTGTTTCCACTGTTCTCATTATATGAGACTATTTGCATCACACTAGATGTGCTGTAGCTCAAAAACCCTGTCTCAGCTGGATGACTTGTGGACCTGCAAATTATAGAGAAAATTAATATGAGACAGGACTCAGACTTATAAGAATAGCTTAAACGTTTACATAAAAACTGAGAGATATGTTCTGGGAAGAAAACATGCTCAAGATTGCACAATGACAGACAGATAATTGATTTACACACTTATGGAACTTACAAACAAGTTCAGACACATTTCACTTACGTTAAGCTCATTTCAGATTTGGCAGAATCTCACACTGTTTAGAAACTCATTTTTGGGAAACTGGACACCAAATCCCATCAAATTATTATATACACATGCTGTGGTCAAAAAAAATATTAAAGTTTCCTCCAACTATCATGACCAGTATGTTAAAAATAAGATAAGTAAAGTCAAATAGCAATAAACCTGCTAGCTGCCGTCACTTTATTGAACTTTTATGAGACACGCGTGCGTTTTATAAAAACATGTAATCGATTTCAGGAAAGGACGTTCATTAAAGCTAAAGGTTTAGTTGATTTCACAGCATGGTGTTTGCTTTGTTGTCGTGATTTGGCTGTGTTTTAAGACAAAAAGCTGTGCTTCTGGCAAGATATATGATGCTTATAGTGCGCTTCAGCCAAAATGCTCCTCGCTATAGGTGCCAAACCCACTTGCTCACCTGTGACAGGTGTCTCCGGTACACGGTTCAGCGGCCCGATCTGGTGCAGCTGGAAAACGGTCCTCACTTCATGACAGCTGTACGCGCCCACGTCGATCACTTTCACGACAAATGTGAGCAGCGACAAAATCCAAAAGCATCCGACAGAGTTTACGCGTGGGCATATTCCTCGGGACATTGCCGCATCTCACTCCAGGTATCCTCGTGGATAGCGTACTGTAACCTGACTGTAAACTGTGTGACAATGTTGAAAAAAGACGGCACGTGTGTATAATGAAGCGACGATCGGTTTAAACATCTGACAAACCTTTCCGTCTGGTTTTCACATTATTGATGACTGTGACCGTCTCACAGTAGAGATTCTGGGACTTCTCTTGGACAGAGGAAGAGTGGTGTGGGCTAAACCCTGTCTGTCCCGCGTTTAACACTTTGCAGTGGTCGACTGCATGCATGCCTATTTCCAAAGCCTTGCGCACTTTCCCCTCCCTTGCCGTTTACTTCAGCTAAGTGCCCTTACTGAAACTCACTACAATACTCCTATAGGAAACTGACGCGTCTCTGTCTTTATGACATTCTAAGTTCTTAGAATTAAATGTTTGAGATGACAGTTGCTATCAGTGCTCTAACTTTATCAGTACTCGGGATAATATGTAGGCTATATTGACCTTTCACCAGCACACTCTGATCTATTAAGAAACATTAAACGAGTATTGCATGTGGGCGTAAAGGTAGGCGTAAAACCAGACACTCTGTTAAGTTTTAAAGTATAGCAATTGGCTGACAATTGATTCTACCTGCATTAAGGAGCGCTGGGATAGAGCTTGACTTGTTTAATTTACATTGGCGCCATCTTCTGGCGAAAATGTTTAGTTACAGGCGCTTAGTGCTCTGAAAACAAGGGAAACCATCTGCCTGAAAGGTGAAGTTCTAACAGACAACTGTGTGGCTCCATAATGTAGTGGTTTACACATTTGCCTAACAAGCAAAAGCTCCCTAGTTTGAACCTGAGAGGAGACACAAATGCCTCTGGGGATGTGTAAAATTCAGCTAAATCAAAAATGCTGCAGTGTAAGCAAGGGTGGAGCCGAAGGTAGCTCATTGTCAAATGCAACCTTTTCTTTAATGATGACATCTGCTGATATTTTAAAGCCAATAGTTTCCATGGGGTGTACTTACTTTTTTGGATTACCGTATATAGCCACAGTGTAAATGTTACCATTTTCAGAGCAGCTCAAAACTTGAGGTCAAACAAACAGTTGCTAGCTGATGGCTTGACTTTGTAAACCAGACCTATAAAGTCAGCAAACTAAACAAAAGCTTAAAAGGTGATGACTATGACACCTCAGGAACAGTCCAATGGGAGCACCTGTATAGAGTGCATTTGCCATGGTTGCTGGGCATCGTTCACAGATCACTCAACAATACACAAATTCCCTATATCATACTGTACGTGTGTTACATAGGATACCTGCTCCCACTGGTAAGGAATTTCTATCGATTGTTATAAGGCATTCTATATGTACTTTTTATATTTAGTCTGTGTGTCATGATCCAGGTTGTGACCATATAGTTGAGTTTTTCCAAGGAGAGCAGCCTCTCAGCTAAATCAACTCCATTTTCAGATAATTTTTTTTTCTGAGGGCCTATCTCTAAAGTCTAGCAGAAACTTTAAAGTGATAGGTCCTCAGAAAGGTCCTTAGAAAATTTCTGTAAAGTTTTACATGAATGTAAATAAATGTAAAACTTTACATGAAATGAAAATTCTTGACATGTCTTCTACATCATTTTTTACAAAGTATTGTTCACATCAGCAGATGTTTTCTTGAGTATAGAATGTCAACTCTCCAAATGCTAGCATGTTTTAGGTCAAAGGAGCTCAAACAAACCCCCAATTTTGTTTCAGTACCTACAATTGTATTTGTGAGTTCCTACTTTTAAACTAGGTAAGATCTGACTACACCATCTCAGCATAGACAATGTTTTATATAAGCAGTTCCCGAGGTTTCCTTGGTTTATTTATGTACTTATTTATTTTTCACCAGACACTTTATTAGGTACACCTGTTCAACTGCACATTAATGCAAATATCTAATCAGCCAATCACATGGCAGGAACATAATGCATTTAGACATGTACACATGATCAAAACAACCTGCTGAGGTTAAAAATGAGTTTGAATGGCCTCACCAGTGCTGAAAAATATAAGATCGGTTGGTGGTCTGGTCTGATGAGTCTCAGTTTCTGCTGCAGGGTCAGATTCTGGTGTAAACAATATGAAAGCATGGATCCACCTTGGCTTGTATGAATGGTTCGGAATGGTGGTGGTGGTGTAGTGGTGTGGGGGATATTTCCTTGACATACTTTCGGTCACCTTAGTACTCTGCCAGCTGATCATCTTTTAAATGGCACAGCCTGCCTGAGTATGTCCATTCCTTTCTGACCGCATTGTACCAATTTTATCATTGCTGCTTCAGCAGGAAGCATGCCTGCAAGGTGTACCTAATAAAGTGACCAGTAATTGTATTTATTTTTAATCATTGATATCTGACTGTTGGCCTGAATATGGGTGTGATTCTGACGTCCATGATTAGAATGTGCTCCATTCAATTCACTTGTTCTGAACTGAACAACTGGATGAAGGACTTATTTGATCCCCAGTTAGGAAAAAATTCAGACAATATAGGATGGGCCAATTGATGCTGCACTGGTACCATTTCCTTCTTGTCTAGTTCATAAACACAAGCAGCACTCGCTCATTGTTGTGTGAAGCATCATCTAGTAAAACAGAGTAGAAGGCTGCATGTATTATGTATGCTGTTAGGAGAATTATTGATTCAAAGGTCATGTTTTGCCCGACTAACATTATGGATTCTAGTTTCACGTTACCATAATTTTACATGATTACATTTTCCCTGACTATTATATCTGCAAAAGACACAGCACATATACTAGGTACGTAACACTGTAAACGTTTTTTGCACATCTATCTTTTTTTGCATTTTTTTGTTTGCTTGTAATAATAGGTCATTCTGATTGAAGGGGGCACTGAGAAAAACGCAGTAGGTTTAGCTATAGCTGTAGCTGCATGTCTCTTGGCCATACTCACCTAATGAAAGGCATTTTTAACTAGCCTTCAGGTTTCAATATGTATTATCTACACATTCAAGAAGACTGAATGAATCGTGAATAATGCATCCCTATGAAATTGCTTGAAGTGAAGTTCTGGTATGAAATACACTGCATTTTATAAAGACGTTTAGCAGTTTTGGTTCTGCCTTTGTTCTCAGATGTCTGAGCCTTGCTCAGAGTCATCAGGAGTAAATTGAAACAACTACTAGATGCAAAATTAAAATTCTACATTCTGAATTTCTGAAATACAGTGATGGTTAGGACATGTTTATTTTTTTTTAAATATACCAAAATATGTGCAATATGAAAACATTTTTAAGCCTAGGCTCATGTATCCTTTTCTAAACTTATGATAGTTTAAGACAGGCAAAAGGCTCTAATCATTAGCTAAGTCTCAGAAATAATACTATTAAACTGCTCAGACACTTTAAATAACACCTGTGCAAGCTAGCTAATAAATACTGCCTGTAGCTAGCTAAGCTTTTGCAAATATGCTGGCAAGTAGCAGTCTAATAACAAAACAGGTGGGGGAAAAGCTCTGGGAGAACCTGCCGTCATCTGGAGAAGCTGGCGGCTATGACTGCTGTGATTGTCAGCAAACAAGGGCTTGTCATATATACCATAAATACTTTATTACAGCTACAGGTGTTGCCAAGCTAATTTAATGACCGCCATACAAGAAGAAAGGTGAGTGCTGAATATTTCCCTATTAGGGATAAGCTATTGCATTCACACACAAATACACACACATTTGCCCTCTCTCTCTCAGTTTTTTTTTCTTTTGTTTAGAAACATATAGTGAACTGTGTTTCTTTCTACAGAAAGATTTGTGAAGAAGTGTGAAAAGGTAAAGAATGGATTTCTGTTGTTATTAGTCAATATGTATTAATGGTTCCGACGCGAAGTGATGATGAATTTTTACAGCAGATGGCGCCAATCACCCAACTTATCCTCATTCAGATAACATTCAGTTCCGTTTACCCCCAAGTTTTCTGTACAAACGTGTATGTCATTCCCACAGTCATCTCATAAGACATGATAAACAATATCAGCTGTTGATTACAGAGGAACAATATGTTCTAGTATGTACACCGTAACTACAAACCTAATTTTGACCAAATCATGGTCATGACAAAAACTGTGATGCATCTGATACCAGTTAAGTCAGCTCAGTCCTTCGACTTTGTGAAAGGATGAAGATGCTACAGTAGTTATAGAGGAGATTCTTCATTTGTCCTCTCTCTCTCTCTGTGTCTGAGACCAGCAGTTAGTACACAGTCTGTGGGGGCTTTAGCCCATCAGTCCTGGCCCTCTAAACTGGGGATTTAAGGGACTTACAGGGGGTTAAACCCCCAAGATTGGAGCCCTCAACCGCCTGTTTGAGAGATTATAGTCTTCAGTCTCTTATTTTCACCTCTCTGTCTTGGTGGAACAGCGGGACGTGTGGAGGGTGGTCATTAGCGACATGCCTTAACTTGACATCTCTAGAGGGAGGAAGTGTGGATAAATGAATGTTGAGAAGGTTGATGAAGATTTAAAAAAAAAAAACTTCAAACTAAGGAAGCATTTTAAATAAAATATGTTGTGCACTGAGTTGAAAAAAGGTGTATGCTGTACTGTATGTACATATGAATCATGGTCGTATAGTAAGAAATAACAATAATAAACATTTATGTTAAGACTTATATAAAAAAGAGGCCCCTCTTCCTTTTTTTTCTTGCATGCAACTTTACTATAATAATTAAGAAAGAATCAAGTAAACATTATGTTGGATAAGAAAAAAACTCAAAGGGGCATTTTAATGAGTAAATTGTAACGAGTTAATCATAGCATAAGACGTGCAAGTCTATAAGATTTTAAATACATATAAAACACTGACATTTACTATGTTATTTTCTGTTGCCCTTCCATTTGGGAGTGGTCAGATGTCTGCAGATTGCTGGTCACAGCATGAAGCTTATGCTCTATTTCTCTCTCAGAGATGTGAGGAATGGAAGTAAGCCATGCTGCATCTTTAATGAGAGTCTGACATCTTTAGTGCCACTGTCTCACTATCTGTCTTACTAGTGCCTTTTTCATCCTCACCTTCATGGCACTTTCAGAGAGCACAGAATACAGAGAATGCCACAAAGCATCACCGACCCTTTCAAGCATCTGAATGCCACCTCACACACTTTTTTTAGAAGTAGATGCCTTATTCATCACCACCACCCATCCCAGATAGCAAGAAATTGCACCTAATAAATCACTGAAAAGAATTAAAATGATTCTGTTTCCTCAGTGACATTTAATTGATTGGCATAATGGTTTTTATAGACTCTTCATTAGCCTGTTACAGCACTGAATCAATGCAACATCATTACAAGCATGATTGAACTGAGTACCAGACATCTGCTGCAGGGCACATTGGTCTCTATTTGTACAGTCATTAATGTGCTTCGCTACACACATGAACTGGAAAGGTTATATATTTTACAAGTGACTTCAATCTGAATGACTGACTACATTTCATTGGCTTGATACTAAATGAAGAGGATATAATCTAAGCACTAAATTGACAACAAACAAAAGGCATCTATGGTTCAGTAATTCTGCAAGTGCCATTTTTTGTAGGCAAATATATTTAGTCTTGCAATCACAGTAAAAACAGCCAGTAGTTTCAAATTGCATTGTATCTTCCCACAGTATATTAGCCCTGATAGAAGCACACAGTGCAAAAATAATACATTTATTATCATAATCTGGCCACATTACTTCATTTAAATGCAGCAAAACTTGATTTTCTATTTAGGTATTCTTAATGCATTTGTATCTAAGTCTTTGTGTGTCTGTAAGCGTGCGTGAACTGAAAAGTTAGAGGAATTGTATCCTATTTCACCCTCCACTGTGTCCCAGAGGGAGTGTCGTCCACTGTTCACAAAATAAAGTACTGTTGTGCACGTGGTGGAAAAATTTGCTTAACCCACTCACCCCTGAGATTTCCTTACAGTCTGTGCTCACTGAGCTCTGATAGGATCTAAATACTTCTTTTGAGTTTGTACACACAGGCCAGGCAGTAAGGTCCGAGTGGCTTTTTTGTATATGTGCATGTGTATGTGTCCGTGTGAGCTGGGCTAGAGCAACTTGCTTTGTGCATGATCAGTCAACCACATCCCTCAACAGGCAGGAATAGGGGGTGACCACTTTATGACAGCTGATTTTTATCTTAGTGAGGTCATAGCAGTTGTCTATTTATGGCACGTGGCATCTCATGATTTCAAGTGAGTGCATTTCGCCCTGATTTTCCTTTACTAACTTCAAAACAAATGCCTAATTTGTTAATCAAATACAGGTCAGCACAGCAGGCCAATGAAACTGGTGGACTCACCAGTTCCATTGTTGCCCTTACCCACCTCCACTCCCTTCCTGCCCCTCACATTTTTTAGCAACAACTAATCTATTTCTCCTCCTTAAACTGGCCACCACATTTGTGAAAAATTCATTTTGATGCCCCCAACCTCCCACTACACCAACCCCTCTTTTTCCCAGTGGGTGAGGGGGGGTTGCTTGGATGGATTAACACCATTGACACAAAAGGATTAGCAACCAGAGATCTGTTGTTTTTGTCAACCCTTCCCTCCATTTCTCTTAGCCCCTCCCCTGCCCCCCAAATCAACCTACCCACCACCATATACCATACTCCCAACGTAAACAACCAACAGCTCTACTGTAACCAATACTTATCCCCCAGACAGTCAAGCGGCGATACACAACAGCCACAGCAGCCCCCTGACAAACACGCAACTCAGGCTCAACTCTGTCCTTGCTTTCATCCTGCTCATCTTTTGTGGCCGCAGGGAACACATCTCTACACTGGATTGCTTGTTTTGTTTTTCTATGCAAAACATATTTTAAATTTGCATCAGCAGGTCAATGTGTGTGTGAATGGGAAAGTATTGTTTTCTCCTTTTGTGTTTCTTACCTCCATGCATTTGTTCCTCTTTGTTTTGCCTACTGTACATGTAATGAATGCACTTGAAAGCAACACAGTGAATTCACCGCAAGTGTTTTTTTGTGTCCTGGTGTTGTTTACGAGCTGTAAGAGAGAGGGGGGCAGCAGGGAGGGGAAACGCAGCGGTTGCCAGGGGAAGAGGAGGTTGTGTCTAATGAGGTCACACCCTGGCAACCTGGTGACTCCTCCCACTCAGTCCCCCCCTCCCATCTTTGCACTTGGTCCCCTTTGACTATGCCCACCCACTGAACCCCCACCCCCACCCCCCACCCCCCGCCTTCACCCTCTGACAGAGAGAGCTCTCCCTGGTGCTGAAAGAAGAAAAACACATTGAGGCTTCAGTTACAGTTCAGTCGCAAAGGGAAGGCAGGCAAGACACACGAGACAAGAGCGTAAAATGACTAACTGCAAAAAAGAGACTGGGGTATGAGTGCTTGTGAAGATGAGTTGAAAAGCATGCAAGATTAAAAAAAAAAAAGAAAAAAAAATCAGGGTAGGAATAGGAAGGAGAGAGAGGGAGAGAGGATGACGCTCTAGTGGAAGGTGGCTACAGTAGGCAGTGGGCGTGTTCTTCTTGTTGTGATCTATAGTTGGGAAGCCCAGTGTCATCTGCTTAAGCACAGAGTGAGTGTGCAGACCTATCTGACTGAGCGGGACGGAGCGAACAGGCAGGGAATGCCTTACCTGGAAATGCACATCACTTTGCTCTACCTCGGTCTCAACCTTGAGGTCACTATGGATAAGGATTCCTTTCACTAGGGCAGCCCTTTGCCATGTTAAAGCAGAGAGCCATTCTGGAAAACAAGCATTAGAAAGACTTTGAGTGCCCTGGTCTGCAACTGTAAGGGGAGTTTCATGTCAGAGCATGTGAGTGTGTTAGTGTGCATTTGTGTGAGGCATGCGGGTGCGGTCAGCTGTTATGCTGCGTCTTCCTTCCAGCTTTAGCATGTGCAGATGTGTGAAGAAGTGAAGCTGGCATCTGGTTCGAACTGTGGAAACATCTGGATTGGAGCTGTCGCATCTCCCTTTTTTTCCCCAGGGAAGGGAGCACTGGGCCGGTTATCCAATGGCCCAGCTCCCTTCTGATACCATCCTTATCCTGGGTCGCAAGTGCTCTTTCTAGCAGGCAAATCAGTTGGACCATACAATGGATGGAAGTTTATGTGGATTTAAGTGGAATAGTGCACTGGTGCTCCAGCATAGATCAGAGTTCATTAGTGTACAGTGGACTCGTCAGGGGAATACAGACCTCACATTGGTCCACAAACCAGTAAGGAGACAACCCTATTGTAAGTATATTCATAACAGCTTTTTCTTTTTATCCACAGCAGTGACCCACAAACCCACAAACCACTGACAAGAAATGCCTACTATTTGTCTAATGCTATACACACCATACTATGCACTCTTGTCAAGTCCCTATTAAAATCCATGTGTAAAGAGATGCCAAGTGTTGCACCAACTAAACATTAGCTTTAACTTGGTCCTAGAATGCACTGATGTGTGTGTCTATGTGTATGTGCATGTGTTTGTGCGTGTGTGTGTGTGTGTGTGTACATGCACAAGTACCCATGCATGTTATCACCAGATTCTTGGCCTTGCCATCTTCTTTGACAGTGTGTCTCTAAAATATCCATGCTGTGCTTCTCCTGTGACATGGTTGCTTGGAAACAGAAATGGTGTGCCACCATGATTTAAAGCAAAGTGTACCTCTGTGTTCCAACTGTTGCAGCCTATGTCAACTAGGGCAAAGGGAGGTGGAAGAGATGAGACAGAAAACGAAGAGAGAATGCATCATGTCAAGGCACTGAGCAAGAAGGGAAGGGAGAAATAAGCTTTGCTTAAAAAAAAAATCACGGAACTGACAGGTTTTATAGAGATGAGGAATTAAAAATAGCATTTTGTATCAATGAGTTGAGGGAGAACAATCCAATGAGAAAGGTTTGGTTGGTAAAAACACTGTGATAAACAAGCTGATTCCAGTGCAGAGTGCTGCTGCAGGCTTACAGGGATTAGGCAGGCAGGCTTAATTCAGCTCTAACACTGTTTGAACTGTGCCTTCCCATTGCTGCACCTCTAACTGGTGCACCTCATTTTCCCTCAGAAACTGTGATTTATTTATTTATTTCTGCAGCTGTATGTGTTATGCTGTGCCTGTGCACTGGCGATAAGACCTGATAATCAGGAGAAAACATTTCTATACCATTTGACCCTGGGCTTCTTTGCCCTAGTTTGAACTTTGCTCTTGAGATCCTGATTCTGTCTTTTGGCACTTATCAGATCTCTCCTCTTGCATGTAAAAACCTATGCTAAACAGTGTCAAGAATGCATCATGGGGAGTGGAACTGACAGATAAACCCACTGAACTAGCCTGCATGTTGGACTTATTTATTGTCATAGACCAGCACGAGGTTGAGGGATGCTGAGGGATGGCCAGACAATGGCCGACCTCTCAGTTGGCCATGCAACCTCCATCTGGCTGCCCTCCAAGACCCCCCTTGCTGGCCTTGCCTCTCTACGCACACCCACATCCACAACCACACAAGCACACACACGCACACACACTCACACAAATGCACATGCAGACATATATCGAGTTATCATGAGCCCCCTCCCCCTCCCCACGCAAGCTCACACTCAGTGCTTCTCTCACACGTAAACAAGCATGAGTCTTAGGCTGATCTGAAAAAACTGACCTACATAAAAACATGCTCTGTCTTCTCCTCTCCCACCACTGCCCTCTTGAAATTCACATTCGGCTGTTGCATGTTGTACATACTATGTTACATGCGGTCGCACTTGTTTTCAGCCAAGTGGATCCAGAACATGCATGCACACTGAATCACATCATGAACTGCTTCTTTCTGTTCTTAGACTTTAAGTGGCTGCGAACAATGCTTTTATAAACTGATTACCTACCAGACTTGAATCACTGAATGACTGCACCAGTGTCGAGATTTCACTGAGGAGGCTTCTTCTCCCTTTTTTTTCATTAAGCGCATTAGTGTTTTCACCCACTCAAAAAGCAGAACTCAAGTAGAGAGCCATTCTGGAAGAGAGAGAGACAAGATTGATGATATTTGTACACGCAAAACCGTGCATTGTAGTTTTCATTTGTGTTGATCTGATTGCTTCCAGGAGTTTTATATTTTCTGAGTCCAGCCCATATTACAACTTCCAGAAGATGAAAGCCCTTTTTCAGTCTCATTCACACACTCGCTTGGTTAAAGCCAGTAATTTCAGCCAGAAAATGTGTAAACACAACTGTGAAAATGAGCAGCCGCTACTGTTCCACACTGAAACAGAAGGTTATGAGTAATTGTCGCTAGATAGTGAATCTTGGCTCTTTCCATGTGCGCGCGCGCGTGTGTGTGTGTGTGTGTGTGTGTGTGTGTACTCGTATGTACCTGTGCACAGTGAACAGTGGAAAAAGATGCTGTAAGCCTCCAGGGAAAATACTTACTTTTCTGGACAGAGACATGATGCAAGTAACACCACCAACACGAACCTTTTATAGGCCATGAACTCCACAGCAACAGTCAGACACATTCAAAACAACGGCAATATCACATAAACTCAATGTGTTACATTGATGTGTGGCTAATGCAATCTTGCTCCATCCATCTATTTCTCAGGGCTGAAAGAATAATTACTGGCAGGCCCATTCTTGTGTTTTGTGCTTCTTCTAGAAAAATAATTATGACTGATATGTCTTATCTCCTCATCAGAATGCAGTGGAAACACTTGAAGAATGATGAGCTCCAAAGAGGAGGAAACTCTCAGTTTTTTCCAATATGTTGAGGAGAGTGGCCTGAGAGCCTACAACGGCCTGGTAGCTCAGAACTTGGACCACGCAAGGAATGAGAGAAACAAGATATTCCTGCAGGAGAAAAACGACAAGAAGAGAAAACAAGAGGAAGCCATAAGGAGGTAAGTGCTTGCACTGCAAGTAGGAAAACAACAATAATCTACATTTATAAGGGAAAGTTGAAAACGTACCATTGTTTAGTAAATTAAATTCAACACTGATGTTACTGCTACTGTAAATGCAAGCATGTCACTGGGTTTCAGGAAGCATTTAAGGCCACTGTTTGATAGTGGTTTATAGTGGAGGCTGGGAACATGGGAAAAGAGAGTGGGGTAATGACATGCAACAAATGGTCCAGCCAGCTGGGAACTGAACCCAGGGACTTGCTGCTCAGGGGCATTTGGGCCCATGTGGTATGAGCCCAAACCACTCTGCTATCGGGTATCCCCCGTTTTAGGATGAGGCTGTAAGGAATTGGGACAAGTGGCCAGAGGGTTTGTTAATTTGCTATGTTAGGAGTTTACAAGTGTGGATCAGTGCACCCCATGATCTGTGGAGGATAATTAATTTTTCACTTTTAGACTTATTTGGGACTTGTCCTTGGATGGAGGTCATCACTGCTCTATTTTTGAGATGGCAAGCTTCTACAATTATGAAGGAATGGGGTGGGTCAGGACAGAAAAATGTTAGAAAGTTAGGAAGTGAGGGTGGGAATTAGGCTGATGATGAAAGTATTTGTTGAAAGATCATTATTTAAAACCATGTGGAAACTTGGAAATATTTTTTTTTTCTTCTAACCAGCCTCATGAAAACTGTCACATGTGTAACTGCACCTTATTACATACATTGTAATGAATAAGTCTCTAGAACATCACTGTGCGGCATCCTGAAACAGAGTAAGAGGCGCTCGCTTTAAACACGTGCCTAGCACGTGGAAAAAGCACGCTTGCGTTGTGGCGTAAAATGAGAACCACTGGGTGTTAGAGTCATTAGGGGATGACACCAAGATATTTGGAGGGATTTTGGAAGTCAGTGGGGTGAGAACATGGACATTTGCAATGCTGTATTCCCCAAAAATGGAGAGCAGAACTTTATAGTCATGGCATACAACAGAAACATTATATCCATCGGGCATTACAATAAGTAATATGAAAAACAAACATCAGTTTACCATAGATAGCTTATAATTTATGCACTCCAGTGTTGTCGTGGATTCTAAAAATATTTTGCTTGCTCTAAGTCTGTCTGGCTCAAAGTATTTTAGTAGCTGATGGTACTTTTAGTTGCTCATCAAATAATTAAGGTTGGTTTTGAGGGCTGAGCATTTAAATGTGACCAGGCTTTTTAACCCATTTATCCAGGAACACTTTGAGCCCTGTCATCTTTCTGTCAACGCTCCATGTATCTCCAAAGAGCTAGCATTAGAAAAACAAAGTGGTATTTTTAGAGAGCATTCAGAACTCTGTCTTTCCCTCTATTTTTAACTTACCAGCAAGATCTAATTATTCTCATTGTTATGCAGTCCTGTACAGTAACTTGGTGAATGGGATATTGTGATGCCTGAGGAAAGTGCTATCCACTCTTCACTTTCTTTTACATGTTGCCAAAGCTAAAACATTAATACACAGTCACTGGAGGAAGAGTCTAAAAAAATAACTGGATTTTTTATGAGGCCTATAAGTAGGTCAATGAGACGACCCATTTTTACAATAACTGAATGAGTGTGAGAGTGTGAGAATTTGTGTGTGCATGCTGTGTACTACGTGCGTGCATGGGCATGAAGAACCGGAAAAGGGAATATATTAGTTTATGAGAAAGGGTTAGAAAGAGCAAACTGACAGTGTGATTGTGTGAAGGAAAAAAGAGCTTGTTAGAGCAAGTGTGGGACAAATAGGGAAAAAAAAAAAATGTTAAAGGGAGATTAAGTGCGAGCTCAGTTGCCGGAGATGGGTTCTGCCTGGTAACAGCTGGAGCAACCACAGGCCAATCAAATCAGCACGTTGGGCTTGAGTGAGGCGGGCCTTCCTGCCTGGCACTATCTCACTCTGGGTTTCTTTTATAGTATTTTATCAGAAGAAAAAAGTTATCCAGAGTCACAGGCACACAGATATTCGCAAATGTATTTAAATGTGCAAGAGTCTTCATAACGACCCCCTTCCCAGACACAGCTCACACACACAGAGACACACACTTTTATTTACTTATGTTTGCATATGCATGCAAATTCCCAACGACTGTTTCCATCTTTTCTTGCCCTTTGTGCACACGTGCATGCAGGCACAACCAGACTTTTTTTTTTTTTCCCAGTATTTCTCAGTATGTCATTTAGTGTTTTTGGGGGGTTTTTTTCTGATGTGTTTTGCTGTCCCATGGTGTCACAGTGAGAAAACCAGAGCTGCTCAAAAAAAATCAACCCCACCTGCTCCTGCTGCACCTGTGTTCTGTCCTCTAGCCAATCACTGGGCAAATTTCCTATAAATAACCCAGTCACCGGTACTCCAGTCACACCCAGCCACCCCCACACTACCAACCCATGTATATAAGAGTGTATGTCACAGCAGATGCACACCCAAAACATAAAAGAGATTGTGAATACTTTACTGCTGACGCCTGTGGCTGAATCTTATTGATGAAGATTTTCTATTTTCTTTTCTCCAGACATTATTATTATTATATAGAAAATAACATAAACATATGATTTGTTATTTCATTTTTAACTTCTGGGGTTGGCCACTCTGCCTTATTGTTAAACATTGCCACTGTGCCTATACAGGTTGCTGCAGGTACTTTTTTGGGGGGTGGGGGTGGGTTTTATCAACAGTGTCATCTCAAAACAAACCCTGTTGTGGTTGCCATATGCACATGCTCATGGCGTGCACGTGTGCTTTATTATTGTTGTGCAGTGGCAGCTGGTTTTGTGTCTGGTTTCTATGGGTACCCTGTTGCTAGGCAAAGTTAAGCCCCTGACCAATGAACCCCATCCATTGAGCACCTTCTGTTCAGCAGCTGGCTGGAGAGGGAGTCATAGTCAGCAAAGTCACAGACTCAGGGGTCACTCATACATATATACACATCAACATGCATGGTTCACAACATGAAGGCACACATGCAAATTAATTTGGTCCCATGCCATTTTTTAAAAAAACAGTTAAATCTCTGAAATTAAGCTTAATTCTCTTTTTCTCTAATGCGATGCTAAAACACAATAAGATCTTGAACTCATTTTCTCACCCATTTACACTCAAGCACACACTTCCCTTTATGCCATTATCACACAACACTCAGGCATCATTAACGCTCCATTCAAGCCAATCACCTGTTTTAAAGGGATTGATTGTGTGTGCTTGTGTGAGGGTTATCAGTCATATCCAGGGTTAAACTCAAATCAATAGTTTGCCCTGAAAAAGGCCATGCTGTCAATGGCACTAACACATCTGTTATTGTTAACGTAGTGCTCTTGCCATTTTGGCCACCTGCACACAATTAAACACACATACACTCACATGCGATCACTCGAACGGGGTTTGATGACTCTGTGCCAGGATAGGGAATGTGCTGTTTTAATGGTCTGTATTTCTGTTTCTTTATCTTTTTTACTCTTTGCATCCCACATTTACATAGATATTACTGGTCCCTTGACCCTTCTCTTTCTCTTCCTCTTTGGCTGTTTTAGAACGGGTGAAGACATAGCAACTGAGGGCAAGCACTTGCGTATGGGCTCAAATACCATGCCAGACCCCCAGGAACGCATGCCCATGCCCCACCTGCACCCCATCGCCTGTGGGCAGGGCTTCTCTGTACGCTCACAGTCCCTTCACTCTGTCGGTGGTGGAAACACTGGGGGTGGAGGAGAAGAGGAAGTGGGAAGTCCAACCTCTAGGAAGCAGCCCCCGCCTAAGCCCCGGAGAGACCCAGCCACCAAGCTGAGCATGTCGTCTGAGGCGGTGGACCATAGTCCCATGTCCACCTGCCGCGGGGAAAGATGTGACGGTGAGTGGTGGTGGCACTTCACACCAATCTGATGTGCTATATATAGCTGATCTGCAGGGCCCTCTTCAACATTGCTTCGCCCACAATGACATGACATTTAACCATTCAGTGTATACTTTTCCATAGGTGTAAACTGATATAAAATGAAAGGTGTAAATACAATTGAGGATGGAACCATAATTAAAACAGATTTTGGATATGCTACAAACATGATAGCCTGGAGCACATGTATAATAATAAATGAATAACTAAAGAGCCTGATAGATCTGTGCTACACTGTATTCTGGCAATCATGGTTTGTCATTTTGTGAGGGCTGACCCACTCTAGCATGCTTCAACAGCCTAACAATAAATGGACAGGTCAGAGCAACTGACAATACCAATATAATACCAAAGAGAGATAAAGAAGGTAAGGATAAGCTGTACCTCTGTTTGAGTGATGGTTTCCATTCTCATATTCTGTTTTTCTCTTATTATCAGATTAGCAAGTGGTTGTTTGCATATTTCTGCTTTGCTCCACAGATAAATCAGGTAGCATGTGATTTAGAGTTCAAACCTGCAGGGCTAGAAATGAAAATAATCGCATTTTAATGCATATGAATGACTGGTACTTTTATGTTTGTGTATGTATATATATATATATATATATATATATATATATATATATATATATATATATATATATATATATATATATATATATATATATATATATATATATGTGTGTGTCTTTTTTTTTATCTTTAGGCTTTGAGAAAAATACCCTATGATATCATGTTGCATTTTAAGGCCTTGATGCATTTTTCACAGTATTTCAAGAACCTTAAAGTGTAAAAGATCTTTGGAGCACGTTGAGTTTATTTATGTGTATGCATGTAGTTATCAGGTGTTACTGTACATACTAATTAAATGTTTTGCTCAGTACTGTAGGTTTCAGCTCAACAGATTAATAACAGTGCTGTTCATAGAAGGTTGTTGCTCACATAGCCACTAGTCACTGTCACTGTTCTCAAGTGTCAAGTGCCTTGACAGTTCTAACCTTGCTTTGCTCCATTGAGTCAATGTAAGACCAGTTAGATTAATTTGTCTGAACTTTATTAAGCTTAAAGAATGTTTTTCTCAGCCGTGACAGAAACACCTTTTCTCACGGCAAATATAAACAACACAGTACTGTTTCAGGAAAAACTCACAGTACTTGTATTTTGCAAACTTAAATTGATAGCATACAATAGCCTTTTCAGGTGGTATTAGTAACAAAAAGATTTAGAGTTTGCAAGAAGGATTGACTCCAGTTCAGTTTGAATGATTTGCTTCCAACATGATGTTTAGGGAGTCACCCTGCCTGGCTCAGATTGGTGGGGATCACTATGTGCGCACAGATCTTCCTGGGCACCACGGCAACCATCTCACAGAAACAAGACCCCCTGCAGCCCAGCCAATCACAGCATCACTGTGCAGCTTGGGCCAATGAGGTTCCAAAGACGCTGAAAACTGAGGCTGCAGAGCCAATCAAATTGAGAGTGTGGGGGTGTCCCTGGCTGAGGGGAGGGTTGCGTGCTCTGTAGCTGGCGCTTTAGTGGGGAGGGGAGGAGCTAGCCAGAGTAGAATTCATTCAGGAGGAGCGACTGACCTAGATTCGTTTTCCCCAGGAGGAGTGGGAGGGGGGAGGGTGCTGCGGGTAAACATATCCGCTGCAAGGGGGAGGTGGGGTAGAGGGAGCAGTAGAGAGAGGAGAAGAGGAAAGGACAGCGATGTTTTGAAGGGGTGGATTCATCATCCATGCTGAAACAGATCTCAGCATTAACCATGGAAACCTGCAAGTGTAGTAATGTAATTTGCAGCTGTGGAAAAGAGGCAGAGGAACACCACTGTGTGCCCATTATTGTATGCACATATATACACATGCATGCACATACCCACACAAAGACAGGAGAAGAGCATACGCAGGAATGTGAGCGTGACATGCCAAAACATATTTGGGCTGAACCAAATCTTGCATTAGCACATTATTAGTAAGTGTTAATTAGGAGAAAGCATCAAGCCAAAAGGCCTCAGTATATTCCATGCAAATTAGCACAATTCATATCAACGTGACTAAATGTATAGCATGCAAAATTACAGAACAAAATTGAATATTTTGATTTAATTTTTAATCTTTACTTTTGATTCATATACTGAATCATACACCTGACACTGAATTCATTTCTTTTTCTCTAATAATATTCTTAACAAAAGACATCTACACCAATACGCAATATACTGTATTTAATTATCTGCAAAAAGAAAGAAAAGTTATTCATTCAGATATTAAAAATTGGAAAACAAAACAGACACTTGTAAAGCTGTACTTCAGGTTGAGCTGTAAAATGTATACATCTCTGTCCTAATTCCTTTCTCTTAATGTGTAGGCATGTACAGTGTGTGTTTGTGTGCTTGCATGCATGGAATATGGGTGGTGAGCCATACAGTTACAGGAAGTATGAGTGTGTCTGGGCCATCTGGTATATGAATTATTAAAGGTATAAAATTTGCAGTTTTAAAAATTTTAGACATGGTCCAGCACTTCACTACATTTATCTCCTACTACCTGTCAGAGTGAGGGACAGTTCTACCCATCGCTGTTCCTGGAAAGCTGAGGTTTTTGTGCTCATTCCTAACAGTTTCTCTAAGGAGGTCAGCCAGTAAATCGGTGTCATCTTTGACCAACAACTGAATTTTGAATCTCACAACTCAAAGCTCATACAGTCTTCTTTCCTTCACCTCAGAAAAATCAAACCCTCACTGTCATTAAATCATCTGGAACCTTTAGTACACAATTTAACCTTGATTACACTCCCACTTTAATTATTGTAACTAGCTTTTCACATTCATCTCTCAGTCTTCCATAGCCCATCTCCAGTTGGTGCACAATTCTATATTCTAATTCACGTAATCTTTTGTCCGTTATTTTGGGCCATAGTTTACATCTATTTGTGTGTATGGAAGTGTGTATGTTGTATTGAATGTCTGATCATAATGTTGATTATGTGTCTGTGAAGCACTTTTTAACTCTGTGTTTTGAAAAGTGCTATACAAATAAAGTTATTACTGTCATTATTAGTATTAGTATTAGTATTAGTATTAGTATTAGTATTATCCAAACATCTCAGTATCATTCCTAGAAATAGACTGAGAACAACTGGGTAACATAGAGCTATGGCTACTCTTTGTAAGCTACTGTAGTGGTACTGGAGTGTATTGCACAGCACTAGCTGTACAAATGCCTCTTTGCTCCACATCTAAAGAGATTCGCACTGCAAAGCTACGTCACCACTATCAAAAAGAAGCTCAACAGTGTGTGTGACCCAGATAGTATACTCACTTGCTCCCATATATGTGACCTAGAAACATGCATATGCCTCAACCATTCCCCCATATCTGATTCAAGATATTGCACTCAGCAATACATATAGACCTACAACTGACCCACAGGACTAAAATAGCTTTGTGTTTATCTTAATCATTAATGGCTAATAGATTACAAAAACTTAATTTCATCCAATTCAGTACTGTATCATAAAGGAATATATGATTTGATCATAACTCATACTAGAGCAAATTAGATCTTAGACTTACTTTCTCTCTCTTCTTGAGCAGTTCAAGGATGCAGTGAGGACTGCAGGAGGGTGCCACCACCCAAACCCAAGAGGAACCCCAACACACAACTGAGTGTTTCCTTCGATGAATCCTACATTAAGAGCCATGGAGGCGGTGGGGTTTGCCCCTCCAAACCCCTCCACCATGTCACTTCCCCAAGCGAATGCAACCCATCACCTCCACAGAGTGATGAAAGCCCAACAGATGACTGTGAAGATGAACCTGTCTATATAGAGATGGGTGGGATTGATGTTGGAACACGGGAACCCTTGAAAAGTGAGGATGAGGAGCCAGGAGAGTCTGTGTACGAGGAGATGAAGTACCCAGCTCTGGATGACATGGAGTACCGCACTGACCCTGTGGGATGTCGTTCTGCGTGCCCCACTCCGGCACCCTATGAACCTGAGCCTCTCAGCCGCTGCTCCACACCTCGAAACATTCCACTCTGTGACATTCCTGCACCCTTTCCCAATTTACTCACCCATCGACCTCCATTGTTAGTGTTTCCACCAGCACCTGCCCAGTGCTCACCTAACTCAGATGAGTCTCCCCTCACTCCTTTAGATGTAGCCAAATTGCCCATGCTGGAGAACCAGTCGTACAGCAAATCCCCCACCTCTTCCACCGAGCCACCCTCCTCTGCACACATCCGTAGGGAGCTCACAGCCACCCCAACTCTCACTGTTTCTGGACGCTCCTCTGCGCCTCCTCTACCCTGTACCCTTTACAAATCCTCCTCATCATCTTCCTATCAGCGTAGCCACTCTGCTTGTCCATCGCCGGTCAGCATGGGTCGCTGTCTCACCCCTCTCAGCCTCATGCGTACACCTCCCTTTGATGCTCCAATGCCATTCCCTGGGGGTCTGCCCCGAAGTGCTTCTGCTACCCCACATGGCAAAGGATCACCACCTCAAGACGGTGTAGGACGACTTCACGGGTCTATGCAAAATGTGTCAACAGGCCGCTCACGGACACCCACGAGCCCACTGGATGAACTAACTAACCTGTTCACAACAGGCAGGAATATGCTAAAGAAAAATGCAAGTGGAAGAAAATCTAAGGAGCCTGGAGAAAGTAAGTCTTAAAGTCTTATGAGATGCAATTACAAAAGGGTACAAATTACAAAGGATTGCAAAGTATTTGGGACTGTAGATAGATTGCAGCTGCATCCCCACTGAACAGTTCTGCACACTGTCTACTGTACACACATTTATTTCACGCGAGTGACAGATTTAGTGAAGCGATTTAGTTAGAAAGCAACATTAGAAAGTAGGATAACAAGCTGAGGAGTGTGTCACTGTGCAATGTGTACTGTGTTGATTTGGCTGCTGTAAACCTGGAAGAAAATATATTAAAAAAAAAACACTTTTTAATTTTTTAATCACTGATAGTGTAACTCATCCACGTCTTGGTTTAACGAGTTTGATCCTGCAAAATCAGAAGGTTGTGCATATAATCGTGTTTGCAGTGCATTTTGCAGCCTTGCCTTTGTTTAATCTAGACGTGCCAAGCCAAGTCTGATACAGATCGTATGATTTAATCTGAGAGGATTAGAGACTAAAGCGGACCGCAGGTCTCTCAAACCGACTTATGGCATTAGGCCATCAGGCAGCATTACTTTTAAATATGTAAACATCAACATTTAAATACAGATATTCATGCCACACTCTAGAAGACGCTGCCAAAATCTGTGTAGCTGTGTGAGGGAAAAAAACTCATAGCTGCACAATTTGAATTTACAAACGATAAAAGATATAAAACTATAAAATACTTATATTTCCAGTCACATGGTGAGTCTGGTGCCAGCAGCATTTTCAGTCAGTCCCAAATTGGCCTTCTCATTTTGAAGCATATTTCAATCTTTACTTTTCTGTTAAAATAGCAATTGTTAGCTTGAAAATTATGAAATCCAATCTGTAAAATTTGTCTTCGGCCATGAATCATACCAAATAAACATCAGGGTGATTCATAAAGTCATGAAAGTCAGCATAGTTTTGTAGAGGCATGTCACATTTTACTTGAGAAGTGTCAGTAGTGAATTAATATAGAGTATCTAATCATTTACAGTGGAGATGACATGCAGTTAACCTTCTACTTTCCATATAACTCCAGTGTTGCATCTCTCTTCATACCTGAGTTTCACAATCTGAAATAATTTAACAACTGAACTATTTATTTTATTTAAATGCTCCAAAACTGAGCATTTGTGCATGAATCATAAATGATTAAAAAAAAAACTACAAAGAATGCACACATCCATCCTTACTCAGTGCTCTTAGCAACTACAACATAGCAACAGTGGAAGGAGGAGAAATCCCTGTTTCTTATTTGCAGATTCCCTCCCCGTGGGTAATGCAGCCAATCACAGCACAGGGCACGTCAGACTACAATGAAGCTCCTGATAGAGATAGTTATGCCTCTGATCTCAATCCTACACCTGATCAGAGGATTTCAGATTCCCTTTTCTGTCCAATCAGCACACACATACGTAAGCCAATCGGGCAGCTGGAGCAGCTGCGTAGATGGGGATGGTGGACGCTGAGAGAATTTATTTTTTGCCATTTTGACTGTAGTGAGATATATATATATATATATATATATATATATATATTCAAGCTGGTGTATAAAGGTACCAAATTAGTATACATTTTCTGCTTATTCCAGAGATTAATATGCATTGCACTTATTATTAGCTGCTGAATTATTGTGATTGCTATACTGTCAAATATTGCATTTAGGTACAGGATTACCGTTTGATTTCTCATCAGTGAGCCTTTTGATAATACTTTTTTTCTACACCCATATGGATTGTAAGCAGTTTGGTTTTTAAAATCAGTTATTCTCTATTTCAGTCCCCATGCAAATGCCACATAGCACTAAGATGCACAAACATGCACTAATGTGTGTTGTGAACATGAAGGTTATGGAGGAATGCAGGATCATTTAGTTCTTTCCCTTTCTAAGGCAACAGGGGCAGCAACAGCTACCCTGACCCACTTACCAACTGGTTAATCACCACACTTGCTCTCTTTTGCTTTCTCCCTCTTTCACAGACACACACACACACACACACACACACACACACACACACACACACACACACACACACACAAATCTACAAAAAACTGCATGTATGACACATGCAGGCATGACTACAATGTACTGGTAAAGCTTATGCAGAGGCACAACCTATGTGGAAATCAGTCAAGCACATATTTTTAAAATGTAAGCAGTGATAAAATAATCATCATCATCTTTGTTGAGCTTTCCTAAATACACACAGGTTGCAATATTCAGTATTCAGCAGTCTGAAAAAAGTGTCAAATAAATGTATCTCTCACTCTCTATATATAATTTTATATGCCTGTCAAACATTTTGTTTCATTCAACTCCAGGGGTTTACCACTCCTACCACAGCTTCTTCAGTGGGTAGTGAGTGACACCTAGTGTCACCTTTTTTGCATTGCAGTAAAAAGTAGAACTATGATTATGATAAAATTTGCTCCACTCCTTTTTTCTTATTATTATATTATTTTGTGTTATTTGTGTGTATTATAAAAAATATCCAGTTAATTTTTATAATTACATAAAAAAAAAAAAAAAAAACTGAAGATTTATCGATTCACCTAATTGTGTGTTTTTAATTTTCCCCCCTTTTCTTTGGCAGCTGAGCCCAAAAGTAAGTCTCACAGTGAGTCGAAGCGAGAAGGCAAGGAACGTCACAGTCACAGTAAGGAGTCCAAGCGAGACTCCAAGGAGCGTCACAGCAAAGAGTCTTCACATAGAAGAGACAGAGACAAAGACAGAGAAAAAGACAAAGACAGAGGGAGCAGTAATGCAGAACCTCTGCCCCACAGACGGAATAGTAAAGACCGTACTTGTAGCAATGTAGATACACAGCTTGTTCGCAGGGATAGCAGGGACCAGGGTTGCAACAATGCAGAGCCCATCCCTGTGAGGCGGGACTCCAAAGATAGGGGCAGCAGCTCCATAGAAACAATCCCTTTGATGAGAAGAGACTCCAAGGACAGAGGGATTAGCAATGGTGACCTGTTACCAAGGAGAGACAGCAAAGATCGAAATGGGGGACATGGAATGGAGTCTTTGGTGAGACAGGAGAGCAAAGACAAAGACAGATTGCTAGATCAGCCACCTGAGCTGTTACCAAGGCAAGACAGCAAGGAAAGGACAAGAAATCCTGCAGACTACAGACATGAAAGCAGAGAGAGACTGGATCAGCCCCCTGAACTCTTACCCCGGCAGGATAGCAAAGAGCGAGCCAGAAATGGAGTGGACTCAAAGCACGAAAGCAGAGACCGGCCACCTGAGCTTCTTCTCCGACAAGAGAGCAAAGACAGAGTTAGAACTGCACCAGAATATAGGCATGATAGCAAAGACCATCGTCCTGATTTGTTATCCCAACAGGAGAGCAAAGAGAGAGAAAGGAATGATATGGAGCATAAACATGAGGGTAGAATAGACCAGGTACCAGAGATCCTTTCCCGACAAGAAACATCCAGAAGCAGCAACAGCAGGGACAGGGTTGGGTCCAACTCTGAGTCCAAGTATGAAGGGAGAGATCGAAGCTGCCACAGTAGTGGAGATCTTCTTCCTCCTCCTTTACCCAGGCAGGACAGTAAAGATTTGAGCAGAACTGGCCTTGAAGTGAGGCGGGACAGCAAAGACAGAAGTTTGAATGGCTCAGAGCAGCATCATTTTGATATCAAGAGCACCAAGAGCCCTTCTGCAATGGAATATAGGTGTGATAATAAGGAGCGAGGATACAGATCAGATGGCACACCCCGACGAGATAACAGAGCAAATTACACCACAGACCAGTCAAAAGCACAAGAGAGGAATGGCAGCACAATAGCAGGACAGCATTCATCAACAACAACACCTACTCACCATGGAAGATCATCAGGTAGCCCACCAATGACTATAGGAACAGGAAATGGTGAGTGGTAGGACCTCAATTTTAAGATGGCATTAGACATTGACAGTGCATATAACTATTCAAATGGCATACTGCTAAAGATGATTTTTCATTCCTTTGTAGATTTGAAAGCAGCATCTAAGTATGCCCGCTCACCGTCTAAACCTGCTAATCCTTCCCCAGTGGGAACTCCACAAAGGAGAGTAGCAGAGACACATCAAAGTCAGGTATGCACATCCAAGTCTTTCTATGTTTTGTTTTGTTTTATTTGTGTCTTTACCCAAAGTATTAGTTTCTTATTTGCCCTGAAAACTTATTTCTCAGTCTGCAGTAGAATGATTTGGACTGTTAAGACATTTTGTTCTCCTTGGTTGTCAGACTGGTTTGAGCATTTTAAATCTAAGCCCTTTCTTAGCAACCATTCCAGTAAACTGGCTACTCAACTGACTGACCAGTTAATTATTTGACATAACACTAATTAATAACACTAATTAGAGATTTTTCATTATTCATCTAATAAAAAATGATAAAAATTACATTTGTGTTCTTAGTCCTCAGTTAAAAAAACAGTAGAATCATTAGCATACATTAAAATTGAAGATATGTTTAAAAAAGGAAAATCATTAGTGAAGACACTCAAGTGGACAGCAGGTTTCACAGCTGTCTTAACAGATATCCTTTGTGATTCACTCCTCATCTTCTGCTAGACAAATCTCTTTTAGTTTAAAAAAAAGTGATTTATTAAGTCATAACCTACAATGAAGTTCAAGAATATGGCAGGTTCGATTTTAAGGTGTGCAGAGATTTAGTGACAATGATTCTTGTTGAAATAATTTTTCTAATTTTTTTTTCTTTTATTCCCTAAAGCTAAGAGTAGATGGATGAGTTTATCATTTTTGTGGTTGTTTGACTACAATAAATCAAATCTGACAAACTACACCCGTCCACCCCTGAATCCATTTCTTGTGTTAAATGATCACTTAGTCAATTGCAAATAACATTCTGAAGAAATTAGAGAGAAGGTTCATTTATTTCACTTGGTACATTAAATTTGTTCCTCAGATGCCCCAGATGCCATGGATATGTGGAGACACCACTATGCTAGAGCAGATCGAGAGGAAACGCACCCTATGCATGGAGATCCGTTCCAGACAGCACCCACACTTGCAGAGATCTCTGGAGAGGCCTCCTCCTCTGCCAGACAGGAATGAGGACAGGCACCAGGATCGAAGTCAGTGCAAACAGGAAAGTCCATCCGTCCTCCCAAGCTGGGGTAAAAACAGTGGGACCAAGAAGATCCGTCCACCCCCATACCCCACCCAGACGACGGTATTCTGGGATACGGCCATCTGACATTAACAAAACATTTAGAACACACAACCCACAGTTACCCACTCCCTCTCCTTGCTCCTTACTGATTCCTCCCTACAAGTTCATGGGCTTCAGGGCAGCCACTGAGAGGGCAAAAGGGATGATGCTCACTGATGTCAAAGGACGATGGTGGTTACCACAGCAATATTTCTGCTTGTTCAGGTTGTCATGTTTCTAATCATCACTGGTGATATTTGATATTTTTCTATTTTCTGTGACTGGACTCCTGTAATGTAATTAGTAGAGTAGATATTTGATGATGAATAGATATTTTCTAAATGAGATGGCGGGGAACAAAAGGCAACTTAAAATATGTATAGTAGATGTAGATGCAATCTAATATTTGTTTTTATGTTATTTTTGTTCAGGTTATTTTACATTTGAAAACATCTATCAATACTTGTACTGTAGTTGCATAATTTTCTTATGCCCGACTTATTTTTGTTTTTGTGCTTCAAAGCACTAAAATGAATGGACTATTTAATTCTATCTATATATACTTTACATTTTCACTGTTGTATTGTAAGTTGAGGAGTTAATGTCAACGTGCTTTAGATTCCAGGGCTCTCCGGGCCTGGTCCAGTATGTTCTAGAATGTACAACAACTGGTCCTAGAACAGAAACAGAAAACTATGTGTGCTTCAGTTTGTATTTTACAGTAAGAAACTGTGTGGTCACTACGTCAAAGCCTTTTAAAGCTGTTTTGCAGGAAAACCTGTTGGATGGCATTTGTAGAGGACAGAGATAGTGTGTAATGTTTTTTTTTTTTTGTTTTTTTTTGCTGTATTCTAAAATACACTACGAGGGTGGGTTGAGGAGGTAGTAAATTAGAACATACATTATAAACAGGATCATTTCCAAGACCAGCCAAAGCCTGTAAAAATGAGATATGGGTGTGGTTGCACTTTCGATGCTTGGTAATTTAAAAATGGGATTAGTGGCAATAGCTGGTGAGTACCAGTACCTTTATATTGCCATGCACACTGCAAGCACCGTGACAGTGTAAATACTTGATGCCAACAACCAGCCCGTACAATCAACACCTGAGCTTTTAGAAGATTTCTTAATTTCACTGCAGATTATAATAGCCATATGCACTTGCTTAAGAAATAACTTTCAAGATTATGCTTATATATATTTTTTGAAATTGTTGGGAATAGTGAGTTGTGCCATGTAAGTTTTAATTTATTGGCTGAAAGGTAAAGCCTCAGGAGAATGGCTGTGCGTGACATGCAGTCATCTATATTTGGGTGTCTCTGACGATGTTTCCAATCCAATTCAATGGCTGGCAACCATTTTAGAGATCAAATTATTTAAGGACCTATCACATGACAACAGCTCTGACCAGTCAAAATGATGGAGGTTTCACAAGGGCCTGCAAATCTGTTAGGCTTTTGAAAAAAGTAAACTGCACTAACTCTCATCTTCCTTCACATTAAATGAGGCTGGTTACAAACACATTCATCTCCCCCCGCTCTCTCCCTCTACCTCAACCTCTTATTTGCATGAATTTGATTGGTTCTCTTTTGCACATTGAAACGCAATGTCAACATTGCTGAAATAGTGTGGGTTTAACAACAGCCCCAAGAGTGCAAGTGCAGTACCCCCCTCTTTATGAGAATCAGTGGTTCAGAAACCTTCCTTGGTACCAGTTTGTGTGTGAGGAGAGAGAGCTGTGTATGTGTGCGTGGGTGTCTGCGTGCGCGCGTGTGTTTCTGAGTGTGTGCCAAGCTACACTGTATGCAAGTTGCTAGTAAAAAAAAAAAAAAATGATTGTTTTAAGACATTCACTTTGCCCTATCATGACGTTGGTGGGTGAAGGTTGGAAATGTAACAATGATGATGTACAATCTTTTTGTGTGTATAAACGTGCACTGTGAAAAGGTAGAGAGAGCACCGCACTGTCAGTCCTCTGTCTTATTGCACTGAGTGTTCTCTTGTTTTGCGTAATAAAAAAAGGAAAAAACATGTTTGAGGAATAAAGTACTGTATTCTGATTGTCACTTGGGTTCTGTTGAGAGAAATAAATAAATATGGACTTGAAACCTGCTATGGAAAAATGGTATCCTGTTGAAATGTTTCTTTTTTTTTCTATGTTAAGATTTTATTTTATTTTATTTTATTTTATTTTATTTTATTTTATTTTATTTTATTTTATTTTGCATGTAGGTTGTATTTTCAGGAACATGGAAGACTAAATATACTCATATTAAAAATTTTAAAAAATATTTTAATCACGGAGAAACACAACTTAAACATTATAAAAGGAAAGCTCTGAATATTTCTCCTGAAGTTTACAGCACAATCATAGCACATAAGTAGCTGTTTTAGCATTTAAAAAAAAAATACAGCACCTAAGTGAAAATAATGATAGTAAGAAAAGTTCAATGTCCAAATGTTGAGGTAAATTTATACAGTATTTATTTTAGTCTATTTTTAGTGTCACCAAACATCATAATATACAATGCATCTTTAACCCTGAGTGATAATGTGACTAAGGTTTCAATAAATGGGTAAAAAAAAAACATAATAATAATTGTAATTTAAATACCACGATGCTTATCTTAGACTGCGGCAGACATTACACTGGCTGGTCTTGTGTCGCTGTTGGTCAGTTGCTTTGATGGTGCCAGGACTGGCGGTGATAAACTGCTCTGCTGGACTCACAGTAGTCAGCCAAAAACTGTAGAGGTTGGCAAAGTAGTGACAGGAACCCCGTGCACCTTGGCACTCAATGAAGGGATGAGTTCGGAAATCCTTAAGGCAGCTACCAGTAGAAGTCAGTGACTGACCACCACCATTATTACCTGCTCCTGTGTGCTAAAGACAGCAAGCCAGTAGGTACACAGTGAGGGGAGTTGACAAAAGTTTTCTTTCCAACCACACTAGAATGTTTTTCTTTGTTGGTTTGTTTGTTAATAGACTTACCAAGAGGAAAGAGTACCCCACCCATAAACTCCTCCATCCAGGTGGGCATGAAGGGAATGTGTGATTCTGGCTGTGAAAAGTCACCACAGGTGAAATAGTCTCACACACTACACAGCGGCTGATATGGGCCACAATATCCTGGCCAAATAGTGGCATCATGGGTATGGGAGCAGTTGTGGAGAGCCAGTAGGATTTGTCATTGCGACTAGAATAAGAACAGGTAGCTTTGTTGCAGTAGGAGAATGGCATGGTGGAGAAAACAGGGAGGCAGGAGCCAGGCTGACCTGCAGGGGAAAAGGATTTAAAAAAAAAAAAACATATATATGATAAAAGGCTTTTTGAAATCCTTATATGCTGGGGATAAACACATTTCAAGAGATCCACAAAATGACCACTTTATATTGCATTTACCCAGATCCTGTGTGTAGGCCTTTTCTTGGGCTTCCAGGTACATGAGACTGTATCCTACCCAAAGCTGAGTGGTATCTGCTGGGCATTCTGGGACCTGAACTGACTGGCTGTGTATAACTAACAGAAATCCAGCATTTATTATCCTTCTGTGGCCTGGATCACCTGGATCGCCAGATGTGCCTGGGATACCTGAAGGATAGAGTAGATGAACCAAGAGCATGTGTGTTACATGGAGAAAGCATCAAAGTGAGAAAAGGGCAAATATGAAATCCATAATTCTATCTGTAGACTTAGGTCAATGGTCAAAATTTTATCTAGACTTTTCCACACCAATTCAGTGACTCGTCTAAAAGAAATTTGATTATCCACCTTGAGGTCCAGGTAATCCAGGTAAACCAACATCTCCTGGGTCTCCAGCTGGACCTTTATGACCAGGAGGGCCTATTATGCCAGGAAGGCCCACAGACCCCGCAAGGCCCCTCTCTCCTAAAACATACAGATGCAAACAAATGAGAAAATACAGTCCATGTATACAGATACAGACACACGGGGTAATCAAAACAAACACATACAGTACTGAGAAAAATTCTTGGGCCACCCCTCATTTCTTTATATCTTGCTTCCAATGAGCTATACCTTCTTGTATTTTTAAAAGGGGTTCTGAGCACTAGTTCTCCAGGCCTGTTGTTTGTTTGTTAAGCCACTGACCTGTGAATCACTCAAGCATAAAAAGGCACCTAACTCAAGGGATGAACCAGTGTTGTCCTACATATAGCAGACAACTTAGCAAAGAACAAAATCTAAATTGTATCTTTAAACACTTTATTACTAACAGCATATTGCAAAACCATATAATTTATTCTAGTTTCTTTAGTTGAATATGTAAAAAATGCCATAGATAACACAGTTTAACTGGCACTGTTTTTGCACTAATACGGTGACTCCCAAAGAACCACCGAAAACTTGGCGAACTGCAGCATGCTGTGCAGTGGGTCCTTAAAAATAACTGTTGAAACTGGACAAGTGAAGTGGCAGGCCTTAAAAACTATCTACAGCAGATGAACACTATCTGAAAGTCACATCCAAGACTTGACACAGGACCTGAGAGATACCTCTGGCCCTTCAGTTGAGTCATCTATGGTTCAGTTCATCAGAAATGGTTTATTCTTAAGGAAGGGAAAGAGGGAAAAAATGTCATGGTCCTGGGCCAGTGGCCCAGTGTTTGAGTTCTTTTTGTGAAGTTCGGTTTGTTGTTTTTTTGTGGTTGTGTTCTCTTAGTTTTCCTTATATTTTAGATCCTCCGTTTGTTATGGTTACTGTAGGTGTGCTGTTATTTAGATATTTGTATGCTTTGCTGGTTTCCCTGGTCTTACCTGTGTTCCTGTGTCCCTGTGTCTCAGCCCTTGGGGTGGGTTCCTTGTGTTTGGTATTTTGGTTCCCTCTGTGTTTTCTAGTCCTCGTGTTTTGTTAAGTCTGCGTGTGCATCATGGTGAGTCACTTCCTGTTTTATTTTGAAAGTATCATGTTCCCTGTGCTTTGTGTTTAGTTTTGCTTCCCCTGTGTCATTAGGTTAATTTGTTTCACCTGTTGTTCCCTGTTGTTCCCACTCTCCCTGATTTCCTTGTGTGTATTTGATCCCTCAGGTTTTCTCTGTTCTTTGTTGCGGCATTATCAATGTTACCCCCTCTTAGCTGTGTGTTTCCCCAGTTTAATTATTTGCTTTTCCTCCCATTTCTCCCAGGCTTGGTGTTCTGCCTTTTGTTTTAGCTTTGGTGGAGATTTCAAGTTTTTGTATTTTGTGTTTTGTATCATTCGAGCTATCTGCAAATAAAGCAGTTTTAAGTTTAGTTCTGTTTGCGTCCTGCATTTGGGTCCACCCCTCCCTGCCACACAGCCACACATGACAGAAAAGGCTGAGGTATGCCAAATTACACAAAAACCTGACTAAAAATCAGGGGCAACAGGTCTTATGAAGTAATGAATCCAACCTTGAAATATTTGGTTCAAATTATCATTGGGTTGTACAGAGGAACTAAGGAGAAAGACAGTGAGTGTCTGCAGCCATCTGTGAAACACAATGGAGGCTCTGTCATGGTTTGGGGCTGCATTTCAACCAGTGGTGTTGGGGATCTTGTCAATACTGATGGAATTATGAATGCAGAAGCATGACATCAGATTCTAGTCCACCATGCAATACCATCTGGAAAGTGTGTGATTGGCAGTGGCTTCATTTTTCAGCATCAGAATGTTCCTAAACACACTGCCAATTCAGTAAAACAAACCTAGATAGAAAAACACAAAACTGAACACTATCAGTCATGGATTGGCCTCCACGGAGCCGGGACCTCAACATTATTGAAGCAGTGTGGGATCATCTTGACAGAGAATGGAACAAAAGGCAGCCAACATCCAAAGAAGAGGTTTGAATGTCCTTCAAGAAGCCTTGAGAACTATTCCTGATGATGAATTATAGAAATTGCAAGAAAGCTGCCTAAGAAAGTTCAGGCAGTGTTGAAGAAATAGGTGGTCTCACTAAATACTGACTTTCAATTTTGTTAGAATTATACTAAATCTGGTTTTGCTTTTAATGCTGCATTTCCACAGCTATGTCCCATTTTCCTAGCAAAATCTAAAGAAATAAAGGGTGAATCAAGACTTTTGCACAGTCGTCTATTTGTGCTGGCCCAGAACAGAAATGTACACCTATAACCGTCCAAAGACTGCATTAGCTTCACCTTTATATCCTGGAGACCCAGGAGGACCCACGTCACCTTGGAGTCCTTTACAGCCTGAGCTACCAGGAGGTCCTGGAGGTCCAGGGGGAGCCTCATCTTTTTTTCCAAATTTGGGGTCACCAGGGGGACCTTTGATACCTGGAAAAAAAAATACTATAGAAAGAAGAACAACAACGTCTAGTATTTCTTAGTTTCCTCTCTACAATACTGCTCACCCCTATATCCACGTGGGCCAATTTCTCCTTTGTGGCCTTGGGGCCCAGGGACACCTCGTTGACCTTTGGCTCCTGGTTGACCCATTAGTCCAGCAGGACCATGCTCACCTGTGAAAGTGTGATAACATTTTGAGTATAATTGAGTATAATTACCGATGGTGTGTATTTTCCACTGTATTTTACCTTTTGGTCCTCTTGTGCCTTGGTAGTTGGAAAGTCCAGGAGGTCCTGGGAGTCCCTTCCTTCCCTGAACACCTGGTAAGCCATGGAGGCCAGTTGGTCCTGGATCTCCTCTGGACAAAAAGCCATTGAAAGGTGGGATAACACCTGGCAGCCCATGTTCCCCAGGAGAACCTAAAAAAAAAAAAAAAAAGTCAAAATTCTTAGTGTGCATAGTGTGCATAAATAAATATAATGGCAAACATACACACAGTTACATATGCACAAAAAAAGCATCCAGTTAAAAGGTAATGGCCAAATTGGAAAGTAAGCAAAGAAAGGAAAACAGATGACCATAAGTAGGCATACACACCTGTAGGTCCTTCATATCCTTGATCTCCAGTGGGTCCCTGCAAAGGTGTTTGGCAGATTTTCCCAGGAAAACCAGGTTCACCTGGAATGCCTGGAAGACCTGAAGGAAAAACATGGAAATCTATTCTCAACAACATAAAAAAGCTACTTTCAGCTGTTCCCTTATTCACAAGGGTCGCCATAGTGGGTAACTCCACATTTGATTTGGCAGTTTTTAATGCCAAATGCTCTTCCTGATGCAACTCCAAAGGGATTTGTGTTTCCTCCCAGGATCAAACCAGCAATGTTTCACATTAAAATAGAGTACTGGAAGCAAAACACAATATAACCTGGGTTTCCATGCCAAGCAGGCAATACTTATTACTGTGAATGCTTTCAAAGCGATTGTTAATGACTTCTGCACCATTTGTGCTACAGAAATTGTTCTGGTATTAAAACGTTCAGCTTCTTCTGGACATGTGAGCTATTACTTTTCTTGTTTGTAACTTCCATAATTTTTTTGTCTTCTTCAGCTGGTAAATCTCTTTCAGCAAATCAAGTTTCAGCTCTTTGACACATTTTTTGGCATGTCAGCTCCAATCTGTCAGCTTTCAGCATTCACAGTGCATTTTCTCCTGGAAATGCTTTTTTCGAGTTAAATTACTTTTTAAACTGGTGGTACATAGACAGTCAGCTAATTTTAAAAATTGTATACCACTGAGAGACTGGTGGAGACTGGTACAACTGAAGTGGTCACTTTATTTTTAGCACTGCATACAGTACTTCACTGACTGCATCTAGTCACTTACAGACAGTAAATGTACTGTTACAAATAACAGCCATGATACCTGTGTTGCCTGGTGGGCCCCTTTGGCCTTTAGGCCCAGGAATAGTAGTTCCTGGAGGTCCTGGGTATCCCCTGACACCTTTGACTCCTGAAAAACCATTTGGTCCTCGAGGGCCAGGAATATCTATCCCTATATTATAAGTGAGTACATATAAAACACAGTATTACATTGTAGCTGAGAAAATTTGTAACTATACTTTTTACTAGTATTATGTTTAACAGTAAATAATATGCTACAGGTTTGACACAAAACTACAAACTACAAACAACAATAAATACATAATTAGTTTACATGGCATACAAAAATAAATAAATAATAATAAAAAATAGTAGTCATATTATATAACACAATGCTCTTACCACTTGCTCCCTTCATCCCTTTTGGACCTGTAAGTCCATCCAGTCCATCCAGACCTGGCAGTCCAGGGGGTCCTAAAATAACAAGCACAGTGTGATGTCAGAATTGTCTTATTTGGTCCTTTTAGCAAGCAAAATAATCATTATTTTTTATGTGTGTGTTTTTTCTTTTTCTTGTACAGTACATTCTTGCACATGATTTAAAAACAATCAGCAAATCTATGTATATCAAGAATTTAGATGTGGGCATATTATTTAAAAGTGAAAACATCTGAAGGATGATATACATAGATTTGCTAATTTTGTTTTTCAGCAAATCTATGTATATCATCCTTCAGATGTTTTACTTCATTTTTAAATAATATGCTCACATCTAAATTTTTGCATTTTTGACTTTCTTGGCAGCAAAAACTGAAAACTGCTTTGATGCAAACATAAAGTACACTAAAGCAACAGCTTTGCTATACCACAAGCCAGTATAAATACTTTACACATTCCTATTCAGTGACAGGAGACTCAGTGGTTATTATGTTTGCACCTGATGGCCCACATGGGCCAGGTGGGCCTGGTAACCCCACACCTCCTTGATCACCAGGAAGACCTGGAAATCCTGGACGACCTTGTGGGCCATGTGGTCCAGGAAAGCCTGTAGATACACATATACAATAGAGCTCAAACAAGTATTTATACATAAGAACCATATCAATATTATTTGAGGGAATAAAATGAAGTGTCAATCTGAAGAAATGATTGATTGAATTGATGGCTAAAGGAGCAAAATGAAAACGTAACAAATCCAAATTATAAACCAAATTACATACTAAAAGATTTTAGAAAACTGAATGTGGCTTTTTCATTTTCATTCAGATTCAGTTTTCCATCTGGCTGACACAATACATAGTATGTGAGAACCAGAGGTGGGAAGTAACGAAGTACAAATACTTCGTTACTGTACTTAAGTAGATTTTTCAGGTATCTGTACTTTACTTAAGTATTTATTTTTCTGACTACTTTTTACTTTTACTCCCTACATTTTTACACAAGTATCTGTACTTTCTACTTCTTACATTTTCAAACAGACTCGTTACTTTTTAACACGTCAGAGAGAAGTTTGCGTTTCCGGTCAGTGCGCCGTCAAACATCAAACGATCTGAGCCTAAACGGAGGAATAATAACACATAAGAGACAATCGTACTGGCGTATCCTCCATCACCGGGGCTTATCTCGTACAAAGGGATTAAATACGCAAACCCATATAATTAATGTATCATTTATACCGCTATAATCAGGGGTTACAGCGGGCCGGACCGAGTCCGTAAGTTGCGCTGCGGCACATAAACAGCTTAGCTAGCGCTACTGAAGAGGAGCGAGCACGAAGGGAGTAACGTGTGGCAGGTAAATGCAGCGTTTCTAAATGCTCAACAAATATCAGCAAACACAGAAAGTGTGTGCAGTTTGTCACACAGTGTGTCTGCTAGCTAAAAGAAGAGCTGCTGTATTTCAGGGAGAGCAAAGAGAGAGAAGTTCACTCAGAGATGGAGAAAGAGGACAGGAGAGGAAGAAGAGAGGTTAGAATTAAAGGTAAGGACTGGAAAATAAACTGAAGTATGCTGACGTTGTGTAATTCAAAGATTCTATGAAAATACTGCAGTTTAGGTTAGCTTGTTGTACTGTATTTACAGTAAAGCTCTGTGTTGGTGCACAGTGTTTGTGTTCATGGTCAGAGTTACAGGTTACATCAGTGCAGCAGAGATGAGTTTGAATCAAAGCTGCTGATGCTGAGATTCATTCACTGAATCCAACATTTCTACAGCCTGTATGCTGTCAGTGTAGGGGATGGAGATCAGCTCAGAGAGCTGTGAAATACTGGGTTTCATCTTTGTGAGTTCAGTTCATCCACACAGAGCAGTAAACCTCAGAGCAGCAGCAGCAGGTCAGCTGATCACAGCCTGCACACCAACATCATTTACTGCAGCTCACAATAGAAAGTTGTGATTCTTCTCCCCATGCAGAACCACTACAGCTGATCTTAGGGTTCCTCCACCTTCTGAATCCCACTGTAACCCCTGAGTATCCTCATGTTGGTGTTTAGGTGGAGGCACAGTCACCCTCTACTATGGAGGACACAGAGAATAGAGCTGTGTTTAAATTCCCTTTCACAGTTTGTGTCCTACATAACAGTTTCAAGCTGAGTGCATTCATTATGATTAAAATTTAGATTGGAATAACGTTTGTATTCTCATGTAATATTATTTTATATTATTACAATAATATGTAATGAGGTTCGGTTAGTTTTACACAAAAATAGCAGGTAGAAACATCCTCCAAAGAACTACTTTTACTTTCTTACTTTGAGTACGATTCAGAGCCTGTACTTTTTTACTTTTACTTAAGTAGAGAAGTTGAACCAGTACTTCGACTTTTACTAAAGTATTTTTTTAACATAAGTACTTGTACTTCTACTTAAGTACAGAATGTCAGTACTTTTGCCACCTCTGGTGAGAACAAATTGCAATGGTTACCTGTAAATGATTCCAGAATACATCCCAAAAACTAAAGCTGCGGTGCAAGTTATTTTTCTCCTGAGTCTGGTGAACATTAGCAATATCAGTTTGAACACAGTACTACTGGAGTATATCCAGAAAATTCTCAACTGAAACCTATATTGAAGATCACCTCGTCCTCCTAGTCTTCCTGGTTCCCCTGGAATGCCTGATTGTCCTGGTTGCCCTGGCCTTCCTCTGGGTCCTGGGTCACCTGGGTCTCCTGGTAGCCCTCTAGGTGCTAAAGAAATTGTTCATCATTTTTTTAGTAGTATGTAAACTAACTGTATTTAGTCAAGGAAACAACAATACAATACAATCCTGTAGGACAAGTTACCAAAGATGCAGTAATTAATCTTCACAGTCTGAAGAACTGGGTTTTCTGCTCTTTTTTTTGTGCTATTTTCTTAATTTACCATCAAAGCCATCCTCTCCTGGCAGTCCTTTGGGCCCAGGTGGCCCTGGTTGCCCATAAGATGGTCCTGGAGCACCTGGAACAGATTTGGATAACTGAATAAGACATGTAACAAATGAAATATCTCTGTGCTGAGAAATCAGGTTTCATACTTCACTGTATTTACATTTACAGTGTCGTTAAATCTTTTTTTTTTTAATTGCACTGATCCAAGCTGCTCTCACAACATATATCAGTTAACCCTTTCATGCATGAAGGTCAATTTTTTTTTTCTGAATGTTTTTATTTCTCTTTAGGCAAGAAAAAAAATGCAATTAAAATGTTGTTTATGAACCTATTTTTCATGGAGTTACAAATATGTCCACTTCGCTGGACACCATGCATTTGACTTTTCAACCAGAGAAATATGTATTTAACACACCAATAACAGAAAATGATATTGCATCCTCAGATTGACTGTCACTACTGCTAATATTGACTAATCCTGATTCTGTTAATTACATTCAAACAACAAATAAAAATTAAAAAAAAAAAAGAAACAACTCCCCATGACTGGCTAAGCGGTAGCAGTGTATGGAATGATGAACAAGCATCCACTGTGTTGACTGATATGCAGCTATAACAACAAAATACAGGCATATACAAAAAAAATGACAAAAAAAATTCATAATCACCCTTGGCACCAGGAACTCCTTGTCTCCCTGGGTTACCTGAATATCCCGTGTGCCCCGGATCTCCCTGTAACATACAAGAATGATTTCCAGTAATTTGACACCAACATTTCAACATAAACTATCCAGAACTATTTTAAAAAAACAGTATATATGCCAAATGTGGAAAACAGGATAGAAAAAGAGTGCATGATTTGTAGATTTACTGAATTTAAATGGCAGATGTTTTTACATCTGATTCTAGGTACAAACTAGGTACAAACTGTACCTATAAACTGTAATAAACTAAGCACAAATGGCTGTGACATAAAATGTGAAGAAAAAAAATTAAGTTAACTCAGTACCTGATCGCCATCATTCCCAGGATATCCTCTGGGTCCAGTGAAACCTTGAATCCCAGGGTCTCCAGGAGGTCCTGCTCTTCCTCCCCTGCCTGGAGCTCCAGGAATGCCCTTAATTCCAGGTGGACCAGGCCTTCCATCAGGTCCTGAATCACCTGGCATTCCCTGTGTGCCCTTTGAGCCTATAAAGGACACCACAAATTGCTAAATATTTAGGTCTATGATCTACACCACCTGTAACAATCCTCTTCTACCAAAGAAGAATAAAATAATTTTATAAAGACTTATGCCGGTTAAATTAAAACTCCATTGCCTTTGAGTCCAGGCTCGCCTGGTAGCCCTTTCTGTCCTGGACGACCTGGTGGACCTTTCATTAAATTCATCAGTGGCACTCCCGGATCTCCAGGGGGTCCACGTAAACCTGAACAGACAACACAGTTGAGATGAAATGCTTGTTTTTCCTCTTTCATAAAGACAACAAAAAGTGCAATAAAATAGCTTAAAGAAAAAGACTACAAATGGTGCCTTCTTCATTTATCCTTGTAGCTGGTTAGCTAACAGTGCAGTGAAAATCTGAAACACGTCAGCCACTTTTTTTAAGTTTCGAACAATTTTTGCTAGTTTGCATCTGTTTCTTTTTCTTAGTCAGTGTCAAAGCATAGTTGATATGTAAATGATTCCAAAATACAAAACACAGATATGTGAGACTTTTTGAATATGCAAAAAGCTCTGATCATGTGCTTAAACATATCTGAACTGGAGTTCATACATTGCTTTAAATTCATTTGTCACACATAAAAATAGCCTGATATCAGACATAACGGTCAACTCACAAAACTCTGACCATCACTACAGAAGCGAAATTCATGTCTCTGTGTGTTGGTTCAGCAACGATAATATTGAATGAAAAAAGCTGAGAACAATTATTTGAAAGCAATATAGAAGACAGCCTTCTCCACAAAGTTTACCTTTGTGTTTTACATACATACAGACATTTCCAGCATTACTCAGAAATGGTACAATCAGTACATACATTTCAGTGCATAATACCGGAAATTTCCTGGGGAAGCACCCCAACAGTCCCCTGATTCATTGCATCACCTCCTATCAACAAAATCTACACCAATGACTATAGCTTTTATACAGACTGGTTGTTTTAGAACTATTGGAAACAACTTGGTCAAGGCCAATGGGACCCAACAAGTAAGTGAGTAAGTAAAATTTATTTACATAGAACTTTTCTAGATAAAAATCACAAAGTGCTTCACAACAATCAAAGGAAAACAGTTATACCCCTTAAACACACACAAACCACTAGTTAAAAGAAAGCCTGTACAAATGAGTCTTGAGCTGTTCTTTAAAAGATTCAATCGAGTCCAGAGCTCAGATGAGATGGTGGTGCATTCCAAAGTTTAGCTGCTGCAACCTCAAATGCACAGTCCCCTTTAGTTTTTAGTGAGGAACCACCAACATAGAGTGGTCTGTGCATTATATATGGGTGCAAGAGCTCACTAATGTACACAGGCATTTGGCCATGCAGAGCTCTGAAAGTGATCGCCAAGATCTTAAACTGGAATCTGAACTTTTTGGGGAGCCATTGTAGAGATGACAAGATAGGTGTCACATGAGACCATTTGGGGGATTTATTAAGTAGCCTTGCAGCCTAAGATTAGGCTTAAAACTTTCATTGATGATAAAGCTTATAGTTAGGGCTGGATCAGGTGACCCTGAACCATCCATTAGTTATGCTGCTATAGGCCAAAGCTGCTGGGGGGGGGGGTCCCATAATGCACTGTTTCTTTTCATTCACCTTATTTACACTTCAACACACCGGATTGTTCTTTATTCAGCCGTCGGCTTCGTTGTCCGGCATGGAAGACAGGGGAGAAGGGCAACCTTCGTACCCAGAGCCATCCAGCTCCTCAACTCATAGCTCCCCCATTTTAATATTATCCCATAACATCAGATGGAATATTGTGAACTCTACTACGCTCCCGCTACTCACACACATACATTCCTATTGCATCATGTATCTCACTGCAATTTGCACCCACCTTGTATATACTTCCAATGCTCAGTTCATTATCACCTTGTACTTGTATATGCCTCTAACGCTGAGTCATTTATATCTTATTTGGACAATTCACTTGCATTGAATGCTATCTGGGTTGTGATTACAGATGTGACATATTTATTGTATTATTGGTTATTTATATCTTACTCTTAGTTAGATTTTATATTTATTATGTTATTGCTGCTCTGTGTGCCCTCAATTGCCCTATAATAAAGTTTCCAGAATCTGAATCTGAATTTATACTTCACCCTGTATTTTATCATCAGTTATTATTAATGTCTGGCTCTCTTCCACAGCATGTCTTTTGACCTGTCTCTCTCCCCTCAGCCCCAGCCGGTCACAGCAGACGACTGCCACCCCCTAAGCCTGGTTATGCAGGAGGTTTTTGTTAAAAGGGAGTTTTTCCTTCCCACTGTCGCCAAATGCTTGCTCATAAGGGGTCAGTTTGACTGTTGGGTTTTCTCTGTATTATTATAGGGTCTTTACCTACAATACAAAGCACTTTGAGGCAACTGTTTGTTGTGATTTGGCACTATATAAACTGAATTAAACTGAACTGAACTGAACTGAACTGAACTGAACTGAACTGAACTGAACTGAACTGAACTGAATTGAATTGAATTGAATTGAATTGAATTGAATTGAATTGAACCGAACCGAAAATGCCCACCCATGTACGTAACCTGTCAATTATATTAAAAGAAAATATAAGTTCCTCTAAACAAATTAGGTGGACTTGGAGCGTTGTTGTTTTCCACAGATGCTCCACTTTCCAATAGGTTTGTTTACAAAAGCGAATGCTGTCATTCATTCATCCAAGGGGAGGATTTGTAACCCTTTCTCATTTTAAAAGGAGCTATTCTATCTAAAATAGAGACACTGATTGTTAAAAGAGTCTACTAAAATATTTACATCATTTGAAGTAAAAACCTCCTCATGATTAAAAGCAGCAGTAAATTTATCTGCAGAAAAATTATTAAAAATACATGAACAAAACACATGTGGAACAGATAGACAATCAAAATTAAGAGACAAATTAAAAAGAACACAAACATGATCAGAAATAAAAATATACTCAGAATAAAGACAATCAATATGTAAACCAAGAGTAAAAACAAGATCTAAAACATGTCCTTTGTTATGTGGAGGGCTACACACATATTGAGTCAAATCGAAAGATTCCATCAGATTGATAAATTTTTCAGCATGTTTATCTGACGTATCATCAATGTGAAAGTTAAAATCTCCAATAATGACTCTTGCCAGTTTCAGTGTGGAGGACAAAAAGGATCTTATAGCATATTTATATTTCTAATTGTCCATGTTTAGATTTAATAGAACTCATTCCACATAACAACAAATTCCCTGACTCATACGAATTTATTGTCTGTATTTTGCTAATCATTTGTCTTGAACTGGAATAGTAAATTCATATGGGTTAATATATTTGCTAATTACAACTAATGATAATTTTCTGTTTTTTAATAAAATATTTTGTTATTGTTATTATTATGATTATCATTACTGTTAAAAAACAATAGGCCAAGATACTGAACAAGGTTAGTTTATGTTATGTTATGTTAGGTTAGGTTAGGTTAGGTTAGGTTAGGTTAGGTTAGGTTAGGTTAGGTTAGGGGTATAGCAGAGACATGATACACATACAGACTTACCTCTATTACCAGGTGGACCTGGATATCCTGTGTTACCTGGGTGACCAATAACACCCCTCTCACCCTGTTTACCTCTTGGTCCAGGAGGTCCAGGGCGACCTGGGAAACCTCTGGCTCCAGCCCTGCCTGGATACCCCCTTTCACCTACATAAGTTGAAGGGAAAGCCTTACTTTAATATGCGTAGACTAAGGCTCACAGATTCAAAAAACATGCTGACTGCCAGATAGCTCTTGAGTATAAATGAGATAAGTGATGGAGTTTTGGGCTAAACTGACTCGTTGAATTTTATACTGAAGAAAAAAATAAAACATTTATGTGGTTTCAAATAATCAAGCAATAAGATTACTAATTAGACAGACCATCAACTGACCTTTCTGTCCTGGCCATCCATTGGTTCCAGGATCTCCAGGGAGACCATAGGGGCCTCTTGGTCCAGCTAGGCCTGGCATACCTGGAGGACCCTGAACACCTTTCGATCCTTTCTGTCCATGGCCAGGTGGGCCTATATCTCCTTTCAAACCCTTCTGCCCATCATATCCTATGCAACATCACAAAATTTAGTGGCAAGAATATATATATGTTAGATGGTAACAGAACAACAAAACACATTGCCTTAGAAGTTGGATGATCATTGCTACTTATGTATGAACAATTTGTGTGGCATCCCCCAGGGTAAGAGATGGCTACAGAAATCTATTGATTGAAGATTTGGCTTGCTAAAAACAAATTATCATTAAATTTGAATAAAGCCAATATAATGTTATTTGGAAATATCAGGTTAAATAGCTTTTTAAAGATATGAATAAATAGGGTTGACATTGAAAGAATAAATGAACAAGTTTCTTGGGGGAATAATAAATGCGAGACTAAGTTGGAAAGCAGACAATTAATATATTCATTCTAAAGTATCAAGCATTGCAGTACTCAATGGAGCAAAGCAGCTATTAGTTCATATATCACTCCATGTCCTCTACTATTGGCTGGTTTGGAATGATAACATTACATTTGGTTTTTATTCATAAAAAAAAGCTGTTTGGATCATTTACAATGTGGGTTATGGGGCTAATACAAATTCCCTATTCTTTCAGCTTAAAATATTGAAATCTGCAGATCTGGTGAAATTCCAAACAGTACCACTTTTGTTCAGAACAAAACATAATCAAATACTTAGAAATATTAAAATAATTTTCTCTGCAAAAGCAGGAGGTTATAATTTAAATGTTTTTTTGCAACTTCAAAGCTGTTTATGTGACCACTATCAGGAAATCTTTTTGTGTTTCTGTGTATGAAGTAAAACTGTGGAACAGTTTGAACGTAGAGCTGAAGCAAAGTCCACACACAAAGCAGTTAAAAATGTGCTATAAATATATGGTTTTATGGGGTATGCAGAAGAGAAAGATGTTTGAATTTCAGTGAATGTCTCTGTTTATTTAGTTGTTACTCCATGTTTATTCAGATTTTGCACAATCAACATTCCAAAATTCTATGTGTGGATGTAAAACTATGGAGTTGTAAAAACTATGTAAAAAGTTTAAATCCTCAATGCTGGAGAAATTGAAGTAAAAGTTCCGTAATATCATTAGCAAATGTAATTTTTTTCAAAAAATGTCTTCAAACAAAAGGAGAACTTGATATATAAGGGTATACATATGAGAACAGAACTGATTAGGATGCCTCCTGGGCACCTTCTGGGTGAAGTGTTCTGGACATGTCCTACTGGCAGGAAGCCCAGGTATACCCAGGATGTGTTGGAGAGACCATGTCTCTCACCTGGCCTGGGAGACATGGGTTTTACATTGTGCTTGTGTTTGTTAATTAACTTCAGAAGATAAGAAAAATATCAATAAAAAGAAATGCAGCGTGACTACACATATCCATGATTTTGGTTGGTGCAGCAGTTTGCTCACCTGGTACTCCCCTTGCTCCAGAATTTCCTGGAGGTCCTGGGGGTCCAGGTGGGCCTACCAGTTCACAATATGAACATGGTGGGCCTAGGGGCCCAGGCACACCAGGCTCACCATCGACTCCTGGCGCTCCTTTATAGCCTGGTCGTCCAGGTTGGCCATGTGGGCCTGTAATTGTAAAAGACCAGTGGTCAACCAATCTGAATATAAAGAACTAATTTTAATTTGATTGTGTTGTAATTCAGGCCGCATTAACTGAATTCCATTTGTAGGAGATTTGTTTAAATTCACATAAATGAATCTTACCTGGTGATCCTGGGTTTCCAGGAATTCCTGGGAGTCCTTTATTGCCATCATTCCCACGAGGACCAGGTGGGCCAGTTGCACCTGGCCTGGTAGAGAGGACATCTCCTGGGGCACCCTTCCTACCTGGCAGTCCCGGTAACCCAGGAAGGCCAGTAATTCCATCTAGACTCATTCCCCTGGGACCAGGTTCACCTGGTTCCCCAATTAAACCTGGAGGCCCTTTTATAAATAGGTAAGACCAATAAGCATGTAAAACAACTTTTTTTCTATAATTAATAGATTTATTGAATATTTCCTACTCTGTGATTAACTGATGATCCATAATTCAACAAATGCTTCATTGTTTTCCTTTTTGCCAACATTTTGGAGAGCCATTACCTGGTGGTCCGGTCCCCCCAGTTCTACCATTGTCTCCCTTCATGCCTTTAGGGCCAGGGTATCCTGGCTGTCCCCGGGGACCGTCACTCCCTGGTTGACCTGGAATACCTACAAGAAGTCAAAAGATAAAATGAAGTTGATTTGCAACATGGACCAGCAATGTCTTGGTTGCTTGATGTGGCCACACAAATCTGCCATCAACTTTTGAGCTAATAGCTTATAAATCACTAGTAGTAGTAACTGTAGGGCCAATTCTGGGTAACTCTGAAAACTACAAACTTTATAAATATGGTTGAATAGAAACCACTAAACAATCTACCAATTACCTTTAATTAGTACTTGAAAATTTAGAGTGCCCAATAAAACACAGATAACACAGGCTTTTCAGATAAATGATTGAGACCTGTAAGACTTACCTGGTGAACCTGGCTCACCCCTTGGACCAGGGGGGCCAATCTCGCCTTCATCACAGCATTTCTGTGTTTCCCCTGCACACAAATATAACATTTTTTACATCCCGTGGCATTTTGCATAATGAAATATGGTGAGAGACCTGGAGACCTGACCTGGAGGTCCTTGTCGCCCCAAAATTCCTGGTATGCCAGGAAGTCCCTGATTTCCTTTAGGTCCACGTTCTCCCTTAGGACCTTGCAAACCCTGACCTGGGGGACCTGCTTGCCCTGGAAATCCCTTGGGTCCAGGAAAACCTGGGTTACCTTTGGGACCAGGTGATCCTTCATGGCCGTCACCCTGAAAAATAAACTAAAAAAATGTATCAAAAAAGTATCAAACTGGAAATTTTTTACATATGCAGTGTCTTAAAAGATTTTTTTTTATACGATTTACATTATTGGAATACAAATATATACAGACTCACTGGTGGCCCTGGTTCTCCAACATAGCCATCTGGTCCATCCTGTCCTGGTCTACCTGTTTCTCCAGGAAGGCCATCATATCCAGGGTCACCTCTGTCACCCGTGGCACCTTCCAGTAATAAATGCATCCATTAGATATTTGACTTTAAACACTCCAGAAAAACAAATACAGCCTGTATGTTATTTAAAGATATTCAACAGTCTTTGCCTAATACAATGTGCAGTGGTTGCCATCTTTGCTGAACACAAGAACACAAGAAAAAAATAACATAATTTGAAATTCTCCATCCCCTCTACAGCCAATTTTTTTTAAACTCCATCCCCTCTACAGCCATTTTTTTTAAACTATTGAGATAATTACAAAATAAAACTTTGCATTTATAATAATGCTGTGTATATGAGAAGTGTGGCTTTAACCAGTGCTTACCTTTAACACCTACATCAAAGGCATCACCTTTTTCACCTTTTTGTCCCTTTAAACCAGAAAGTCCTTGAAAGCCCTGCAATGTGGGAATAACAAAAATAACACATAAAACACGTAAAAAACAAACAAATGTACTTTGAAACATGCTTTAGGAAATTACATTGAGTTTTATGGTTTTAGTCCCACTGTTCTTACTTCTGGTCCTTGAGAGCCCTCATCTCCTTTCAGACCTGGTTCCCCCCTTGGTCCTTGAGTTCCAGTTAACCCAGGAGGGCCTGGAAAACCAGGTGGACCAGGAAGCCCTGGGCTCCCCATGCCAGAGATGCATTCACAGATCCCTGGACAACCTATTCAAGACATAAATAACAAAAATTTAGTTGAATCTAAATGTAGTCCCAAGGTGTCCTTGCACAGACACATGCAAATGATTGTATAGAGAAACTAAACATCAAAGTTCATCTTCCACTAGACTCCCACACGTTGTTCATAAATTCAACACCAGTATTCACAAAGAAGAACGGAGTCTTGTCTTGTGTGATTAATACACACAAACAGTCACAGATCACCTTTAACTCCTTTGAGTCCTTTGTTTCCAGTTGATCCTCTGGGTCCAGGGTCACCAGGGTCCCCAGGGTCACCAGGCTCACAGTAGTAGTCTTTGGGAGTAAAAAGACCGACATAAGTTAAAAATAAGTCAAAGATAAGTTAAAAAATAAATTGAATTTTTAAATTACGCATTTTATTTTTAATAAGATTTTTTTTTTAATTACCTCCACAGCCTACGCCAATCCCATCATTTATGTCATATCAGGCCAACACAGAGACATACAAACCAGCAAGTAAGTCATCATTAAAATGATCATATACAAAAAGTGATGACAATCCAAGTATTAGATTAACTTCTGCACATGGGAAATTCTTGTCCTTTGTATTATATGCAATGAGAAGAAAGCCCATACCTGGAGGGCCTGGGAGGCCTGTGGTACCTTTAGGTCCCGGTAGTCCTTTAACTCCCTTGGGTCCTGGAAGGGAATAGTTATTATACCTTCCTGGTTCTCCTTTGTAGCCTTTGGGACCAATGAGACCTTGCAGACCAGGTAAACCATGGCCCTCTGTAAGGGTATAAGAGAAAAATGTAAAATTTCAAATGATATAGATTACATTTTTCAAATCTCAAAACACAGTCCATCAACTGTAGAGAAAAAAAATATTTGATCACTGATATGTTCATTGCCACATCAATAGACTGAACGGCTGCCAGGTTGCAGGATGTAATCGGAGTAATATACAGTATATGTATTGTACATATTGATATAGAATATAGAGTAAATCAAAATAAATCAGGACTTCACAGTTAAAATGCTGAAACAAAGACTGAAGCCTGACCTGCTAATCCTGGTGGACCAGGGGGCCCAGGCAAGCCCATGGACCCAGGGTCCCCTGGGAGTCCAGGTGCTCCTGGATGTCCAAGGTCACCTTTAGCCCCTGAAACATAAACCCATAAAGAAGATATTGTTTTATCTCATCTTAAGGTGAATCAGACTACATGTTTGACAAAAACACATTGTTTTGTAATTTTGCCTTTCACCACACCATCACAGTGGATTTTAAGTCAAACAACTGAGATGTGATGGAAGTGCCAGCTTTCAGCTGCACATTTTCACTGACTCAAAAGTAACTGGATAAATGACTGACAAACAGTTTCATGGCCATATGAGGCCTGTTGTCTCATTATTTTGTGATAAAGGAAGCATATAAAGAACCTGCAGCTTACTCTAAGAGACAAACTTGTAGTTTTTCACTTGAACTCTCAATATGAGATATCTATGTAAGGAGGTGTCTCAAAAACCAAAATAAACCTTTGAGAGAGATAGCAAAAACTTTAGGAGTGACCATTTCAATAATCTGCTTCATTCTGGTTTATTCTTAAAATGAATGAATGCACTGGCCAGCTCAGTAACAGCAAAAGGCCTGACGGAACACAGAAGACAACTAAAGAGGAAAATTCTTTCGTTGGTCAAGAAAAACCCTTCAAGACATATTGCCAAATCAAGAAGACCCTCAAGGAGGGAGGTATATGAAAGTCTACAATCAAGAGACACGCATACCACCTGCCAAACATGGTGGAAGCAATGTTATAGCACGTTTATGTATGGCTACCAGTGGAACCGGGCCACTGATGAATATTGATGATGTGACTGATGATGGAAATAGCAGGAAGAACAGTGAAGTGCACAGGGCTATACTATGTGCTTTGATTCAGTGAAATGCTTCAAAACTGATTGGGCAGTGTTTCACAGTGCCAATGGACAATGATCCAAAGCATACTGCAAAAGCAACCCGACAATTTCTCAAGGCAAAGAAATGGTATTTTCTTCAATGGCCAAGTCAGTCACAACCCAAAGAGCATGCTTTTTGATTAATACTTTTTAAACCAGATGCAGAGAGACCCCAAAACAAGCAACTTAACTCTCTATATGGCAGAGCATTTTAAGAGAGGAAACACAGCGTTTCCACATAGATTCTAGACTAGACTAGAAGTATTTTCATGCAAGTGATAAAAGTACCCGTATACTTAAAATAAAGCTAGTTTGTCCAATTACTTTTGAGTCTCTGAAATTGGAGAACTATGTATGAAAATATCTATAATTTCTGAACAGTTAATGCAAAATTTATGTCAAACATGTTGAATTAAAGCTGAAAGTCTGAACTTCAATCACATCTTAACTGTCTGATTTAAAGTCAGTGCTTCTGGACGTATGGATTTATAGACTTATCTGCATTTGAACCACGAATTTCCAAGCAGAACAGTGGTTCAAAAGAATTCATTTCAAGCGATGCTCTACATATATCTCTGTGTTATGTCATTCTTTAGTAAATATATGATCACTTGAGACATGAAAGAAGGTGTAATTCAGTTGTGGTCAATTTCATTTATACAGCACCACATAACAGCAGTCACCTTAAGGTGCTTTATACTGTAAAGACCCTACATTAATAGGGAGAAAAGCCCAACATTCAGACCAAAAAAAAACCTCCTGTTTAACAAGAAGAAACCTCTGGCAGAGAACCAGCCTCTGGGAGGGGCAGCCATCTGATTTTGTGGCAGTGGCATAGTGGGCAGGTGCTCGCCTTGCAGCCGGAGGGTTGCCGGCTGCATTGTGTCCTTGGGCAAAACACTTAAACCACATTGCCTAATGGTAGCGCCGGTCTCTGGCTGCATGACCGCAGATGCTCGTCTCTGGATGAGTGATCTGGAACGATCATTTTGTTGTGTGCTTTGTGCGCACAATGACAATGAGTTGAATCTAACATCTACTGTGACCGGTTGGGGGTAAGGGGAGGGAGACAAGTGTAGTTGTGTAGTTGTGTAGTTGTATAATTTTCTCACCTCTCACATGATTTCCATCAAGAAGGAGTGTGTCACCAGGGAGACCTGGATCTCCTGGGTAACCCTGTTGGATATAATAGAGCAATGTGGAAAGAATAGTCAGGAAAAGAAATGGCACTGATATACATTTTTTTCAACAGCTGAGAAGGTTGTCCAAGGAGTTTCACTGAAGTTTACCATTAAGTAACACTTTCTACTAAGTAACCACCAAAAAGCAGTAGACATTTATGGAACACCTCTAACTGTGATGGAAATCAGTGTCATCTATATCAAACCAAGCCCTTTAACTTTTCCTCCCAGTAACCCTCTTTTTTTTTTTTTTGTTAAAATTGTCATATAGATTTGATTTTGACTTTAAGTTAATTAATTGTGATTCCACATGTCACAAGTACAAAGCAACAAAATGCAACAATATTTCACTGATGTTTAAACAAATGTCACCTTTAGTCCAGTTCTTCCATTGATACCTGGAAGTCCCGTCGCTCCTCGAGAACCCTGAAAATATACTGATGTATTTAACCGGAAAGAATGCCAAAGTATAGTAACTTATAATACCATCATCTGAAAGCTGTACCTCAGGTCCTCCTGGTCCAGGCCTACCAGGAAATCCTGGAGAACCCTAGAAATGGAAAGAATGAGCTGAAAACTATTTTATCCGTATCCATGTGTTTGTCTATCTATATTGTCCAGTTTGATTTCAGTCACCTACTCGAGCTCCAGGAAATCCAATGATTCCTTGCTCTCCTTTCATTTCTTCAATGAGGTAGTCTCCACCAACACCCTGGTAAGGAAAAAATCCTAATCAAATCATTTGTTTTTCCTTTGAGGCATACTTGCAGTAAACAGGCATAAAAAAACCCACCTGTATGCCCTTTAGTCCACATGGCCCAGGAAAACCTTTGTCACCCTGGGAAAGAGGCAAAAACATTCTGATTTACAACTTTTAAAAAAAACCTGTTTGTATTGATTATAATCAATGGGTTGCCATAAAATTTTCAAAAATATGGATTAATTTGGAATTATTTACATAAAAAATATGAAGGAGTTAAAAAAAATCACACAAAAAAAACGACAAATTGCCTTCACCTTGTCTCCTTTGGGTGGAAGAAATTGTAGAGGATATTTTACAACTTCTTCTGGTCCTGGTGGACCAGGTGGGCCCTGTTCACCCTGTAAAAAGAAATTAAGGAGGTTATTTACTGTTAAAAACAATGCACATATACAGTGCCATGAAAAGGTATTTGCCTCCTTCCAGATTTCTTAGTTTTTTGTATATTTGTCACACTTGAAATGTTTCAGACCACCAAACAAATTTTTATTAGACAAAGATGGAGACAAAAATGATCCAAGTAAATACAAAATGCAGTTTTTAAGAGATGATTTCATTTATTAAGGGAAAAAGTTACCCAAACTTACCTCACTCTGTGTGAAAAAATATTGCCCCCTAAACCTAATAACTGGTTGTACCAACCCTGGCAGCAAGAATTGCAATCAAACATTCATTCAAACAATAACTGGCAATGAGTCTTTCACATCACTACAGAGGAAATTTGGCCCACATCTTCTTTGCAGAATTCTTTTAATTCAGCCACACTGGAGGGTTTTCAAGCATGAACGGCCTGTTTAAGGTCATGCCAAAGCATCTCAATCTGATTTGAGTCCAGACTTTGACTAGGCCACTCCAAACCTTCATTCTGTTGTTTGGTTTGTTTGTTGTTGTTGTTGTTGTTTCAGCCATTCAGAGGTGGACTTGGTGGTATATTCTCCTGCTTCATAACCTGAGTGCACATGAGCTTCAGGGCATGAACTGATGGTCAGACATTCTGCTTCAGGATTTTCTGGTAGAGAGCAGAATTGATGCTTCCATCAGTTACAGCAAGTCGTCCAGATCCTGAAGCAACAAATCAGCCCCAGACCATCGCACTACCACCACCATGTCTGATTGTTGGTATGATGTTCTTTTTATGAAATGCTGTTAGTTTTTTGCCAGATGTTATGGAACACAAACCTTTGTCGTGTCAGTCCACAGAATATTTTCCCAAAAGTCTTGGGATCATCAAGAATCTTTTTGGCAAATGTAAGATGAGCCTTTGTGTTCTTTTTAGTCAGTAGTGGTTTTCTCCTTGGAACTCTTCCATGGATGCCATTTTTGCCCAGTCTCTTTCTTATTGCTGCCTCATTAATCAATTAACTGAGGCAAGTGAGGCCTGCAGTTCTTTAGTTGTTGTTCTGGGGTCTTTTGTGACCTCCTGTATGAGTCGTCGATGCACTCTTCAAGAGATTTTGGTAGGCCGGCCGCTCCTGGGAAGTTTCACCACTGTTCCAAGTTTTGTGGATAAAGGCTCTCATTGTGGTTCACCGGAGTCCCAAAGCCTTAGAAATGACTTTGTAACCGTCTCCAGTATGACAAATGTCAGAAATTGATACTCAGATGTTGTTTCTCATTCATAACATGACTTGTTGCTATTTGAGATCTTTTGGTCTCCTTCACTTTGTAAGACAGGTTCTATTTACGTGATTTCTTGAATAATCAGGTCTGGCAGTAATCAGGCCTGGTTGTGGCTAATGAAATTTAACTCTCTTTTCAAAAAAATGGGGTTAATCACAGTAAATTTGTGACAAGAAGGGAGGCAATTACTTTTTTACACAGGGCCAGGTAGGTTTGAATACTTGTTTTCCCTTAATAAATGACCACATCACTTAAAAACTGCATTTTGCATTTACTCAGGTTAGCTTTGTCAAGTATTACAATTTGTCTGATGATATGAAAAATTTAACTGTGAGAAATATGCAAGATAACTATCACAAAGACATACAGCACTTTCAAAGGCCAAAAAGGTTTCTTACATTGTCACCTGTTTCACCTGCCAGTGATCTTCCAGGATCACCCTGCACAATAACCAAAAGTTTAATAAGTGTTTCGCTTTGCATACTTGGAACAGCACGAAATAGTTTTCTGCAAGTACTGTCAAATACTATGAAGATTATGACTCACTCGTGGTCCTCTCACACCTGCAGGTCCTTTCAAGCCCTAAACAGAATAACACATGTACCAGTGACACACAGTAATATATGATACTGAAAAAATTCTGCATAAATATTTATTTATTATTACCTGAGGCCCAGAAGGGCCAGAAGGGCCGATGCGACCTTTAGGGCCAATAGGTCCTTGCCTTCCCTGAATTTTAAGAAACCACGCAATCATGTTAAAGACACAGTATGTGGGTAGCAGTCAGTGTGAGGAGCACAATAGAGAGAGAAGAGTTTAAAATATGTTATGCCTGCTTTATTTTTTTAAAGTGTTTCACAGATAATTATTCCTCTATTGTTAAAAAAAAAATGAGTAAGAAAAACATACAGGCAGGCCAGGTTGTCCATCTCTCCCACGCTCGCCCTGTAAATGAAAGTACAAACGATAAGAATTGAAAACAGCATTTTTGCAGCTAGGGTACATAAATATTAAAAACTATGCTGGAACAAATACACAAAGGGGGTAGAAGAACTTACAGGAAGTCCTGAAATGGCATCTTCAGAGATGGGTTCTCCTTTTTTTCCTTTAGGTCCAGGAAATCCCTGAGAAAAAGACAGTTAAGGCTCATGATATAAATAATACTGATACAAATGAGAAGAATAATAGATATTCACCATTTTCACAGATACCTAATGAAATAGAACATTTGTGTTGGACAATGTAGTAAAGCCTTATAAATGTAGTTCTGCAGTTTTTCTGGTGTTTAAATATTTGTCTGTGCACAGGTTTTGTTGATATCTAGAATTTGAAAAGTCTGAGAAGAAGTCACAAAATTCTACAGAAGTGATGCTGAGAGATGTTTTCTAACCAACAACAACTCGTGTCATTGTATAGCCTAATAATGTATACTGTGTATACTAATTAGTTTGAACATCAACATGGGCTCCAAAGGTAAGGTGGTGTCTGGTGTTATTTGTTATTTGTAAAGTATGTGCACGTTGCGTTTGCTTTTTAGGGCAGCCAGAGCGTTTTACCTCTGGTTCAAATATTTTCTGAAATAGTTTTAAAATCACAAACTTCGGCCTTTCATCTATATGGACATTGACCAAATTCCTGCTACCAGCTAGAGTTTATTAAATGCTGGTCGAGTTTAGAGATACTTAAACTGTGTCCAGTATGATCAAAACTGAAAGAAATGTTTCAACCTTTAACTATAATTTAATGAAATTTACTTTGGTGCAGCTCTTTTTGAACCCCCCAAGCTAAAGTCTTAGAAGATGCTGGAAGAACATCTGAAGGTCTCACCATTAATAACAGAGCAGAACATGTCTTCTACTTACCAGTGGGCCAGAAAGGCCATCCAAACCAGGCAAACCGGGGATTCCTGGTTTACCCCTCGTCCCATTACAGCCATCCACTCCTGGCAAACCAGGCTCCCCGCCTGCTCCAGTGTGACCCTGAAGAAAACAACGCAGCTGTGGTCACATACAAACACAGAGTGTTGCAAGTGACAGTTGTGGTCTTTCTCACAAATTTAAAATTATATGGAAATATAGCATTTATAACTTCAGGAAAATGTAATTCTAATCATAGTGGTGGATGACTAAGATGACTAACTAAAACTGCTTACTTGAGATACAGCTTCATATTGTATTGAAGAAAACCAGACTAGTGCCAACAGTGTGTCTTATATTTGTCCACTAGAGGGCATAGCAAGCACATGAGTCTCCAACTATTATTAACTATGAACTGGGCAGTTACACATCTGCCCAGGGTACATAACTCTCACAGCCAATTTAGAGTCATTAGTTGCTGTGAGGTTTACGGTGCTAACCACTGTAACACCATACTGTCGGAGCTATACAGAATTTGTGAAATTGTTGGAGTCCCCACTCAATTGAAATGAATCATTATCGTCAGCTGTTTATTTCTTCCTCATTTGGAGGTAAATATACAACAGTGTACTTACTGGTGATCCATTATTTCCAGGAAAACCCGGAGCACCAGTATTTCCCTGTATTATAAAAAAACATTTATTGAACCACAGTAGCCATCCATTCACATACTCAAAAAAATGAGAAAACAAATAATTGTAACTTTTTTGGTATTTTTTTAACCCAGCCTTCAAAGCAGTGTTGATATTCTCAAAACATACACTCTCTGGTCACTATATTAGGCACACCTTGCTTGCAACAGGTTAAACCCTGTTTTGCTTCATAACTGCTTTCATGGCATAGATTCAACAAGCTGCTGGAAAAATTCCTCACAGACTTTAGTCCATATTGACATGATAGCATCACACAGTTGCTGCAAATTGGTCAGCAGCACATCCATGATGTGAATCTCCTGTTCCACCACATCCCAAAAGTGCTCTATTGGTTTTAAATCTGGTGACTGTGGAGGCTTGAGTGCAGTGAACTTATTGCCATGTTCAAGAAATTAGCTTGAGATTATCTGAGTTTTGTGACACGATGTACTATCCTGCTTGGATCAGCCATCAGATTGTATCCCTTTATCCCTTTATGACCACAGTGTGGACCTCGTCAGCAACAATACTGAGATAGTCAGTGGTGTTTTCACAATGTTCAATTGGGACTGAAAAGCCCAAAATATGCCAAGAACACCCCCCCCCACACACACACACACACACACACACACACACACACACACCATTACTCCACCCAAAGCCTGAACAGTTGATACAAGACAGGATCAATTCAAGCTAGGTGCCGCTTTTTCAATCTTCTACCGTCCAATATTTTTGATACATATCGGCTGGTATTACATATAAATGTGTTAGAGTTTTAACAGAGTCCTTCAGGAAGAAACTAAATCTAAAAACCTCTTGGCAGTCACTTCAGGATTATGCCAACTTCTGAATGATGCAGTAGAAATTGATACTCATTAGACCAGACAATGTTTTAACAGTCTGCTATTGTCCAATTTTGGTGAGCCTGTGTGAACTGGAGCCTCAGATTTCTGTTCTTATCTGACTCAAAAGGCATCGGGTTTGTTGTTTTGCTGCTGTAGTGTTGTGCATTCAGAGATGCTCCTTTGCATACCTTAGTTGTAATCAGTGGCTATTTGAGTTACTGTTGCCTTCCTATCAGCTTGAAGCAACCTTGCCAGTCTCCTCTTACCTCTGTCATCAGCAAGGCATTTTATTTCTTTTTCAGACCTCTGTAAACCCTAGAGACTGTTGTATGGGAAAATCCTAGTAGATCAGCAGTTACTGAAACACCTTTCTTCCCCATTCTGATGCTCGTTTTGAACTTCAGCAGGTCGCCTTGACCATCTCTGCACAGCTAAATGCAATAAGTTGCTGCCATGGCTGAATAGAACAGCTGAACAGATATACATAATAAAATGGCCAGTGAGTGTATATCAGTAAAGATTTTCAATTTAAATTTTTAATTCATCAAGCTCTGGTGTGTGATTTAGTGTTCCCTTATTTTTTTTCTTTTCCTTTCTTTCTTCTTTCTTTTCTTTTTTTTGAGCAGTAGATACTATGTAATTGGCAGTTGCTTTAATTTCATCATATGTCTCACACAACATGGAAATGAACACTAACCCGGCTTCCTGTAGGTCCCTCTGGTCCGTGTGATCCTACTGCTCCCATCCTGCCCTTGTCTCCAGGAGGCCCTTCATGTCCCTGTGGTCCCATTATTCCTCGTTCACCTTCCTGCCCTGGTTTACCAGGAGCCCCCTACAAAGCAAAAACACTATCAGAATAACAGTTTTTCCCATGAAGTTATTGGTGGCTTTTATTTAGAATAACAATAATGCTGTAAAAAAAAAAAATAGCAGATGCAGTCTCTGTGTAACTTCATTTTGTTTAGTTGCCATTGTTTTCTTTTCTTGTCTGCTGTTAGTCATCCAGTTCTAATAATTAATTATCAGGACAGATAACAATGGAATTAATGTTTGGATAACTGTATTCAAATTGTAAAATTTCCTGCATAACATCTTTGTACTGACAGACAAATCAAGACAAATTATTTGTCAGTTTAAAAATTAAGTTACAGTCCCATTTCATAATGTCTTGAAAAGAAACAGTCCGTACCCTTGCACCTTTGGCAGGAAGACACCGACACACAGAGCAGTCTCTGCCTTTACATGGGTCCTCAGTCTTACCCTAAAAAAAAAAAAAAAAATTTTAAAAAACCCCACAGGTGCCGGTGAGCATTAGGAAAGAACAGCAGGCTGATTAAACAAGGGTGTACTTTTTTTCATTGTTTGCTGAATGTCAGTCTTGGGAACTAATACAGTTTCTTATAGAGGCTGAACAGTGCAGATTAGAAGGCTTTGCACATATCAGTGTTCTCACACTGATGGGTAAATAAACCTGACCTTGATAAGAATTATTTTTGTAATAGCTTGACATTCTGCTGTAAACCTGTACTGTGAGTTTACACTTCCGAATGATAAGTATTCTCATCTGTGTGTGTGTGTGTGTGTGTGTGTGTGTGTGTGTGTGTGTGTGTGTGTGTGTGTGTGTGTGTGTGTGTGTGTGTGTGTGTGTGTGTGTGTGTGTTCTGGGAGTTTTGCACTGCAAAAATATCTGTTTTTCAAACATTTAGTAATGTTGTCTCTAAATATTTGTTGGGCTTATTTACACTGGTGAAATTGACATATACCCAACTGCACGTGTGTTGATAAACCTGTCCCACAGTTTTAGTCCTAACCTTAATGGGACTCTCTCCACCATTCAGAAAAGTGACTTCAGTGGTCAGCTGTGTGTTTAATAGGACACTGAGGTTCAGTGTATTAACCAAATGTAGAAGAAATGCTGGCATGTTTCCATTGCTACTCAAATTGGTTAAATGTGTCGCATATTATGTCGCATATGTATAACTTCTGCATAACTGAAAGTTTGGAATCTCTCAATCAATGATGCTGTTATCCCTCTGAAAGCAAGCCTGGATTTTGATGTTATTGTAACATTTTATCAGCTAATTTAAACATACTATGTATTTGTGTACAAAAGACCATAATGTGCAGGAAAACATTAAGTACCAGGGGATAAATAACATCAACACATAAGGAGCTGAACAGTCAGCTTCCAGGTACAGTGAGATTTGCTGGGAAGTACTTAACAAATACTAACTTAAGAGTCTATGTGCTTGATATTTGTATACACAAACAGTGACATACAGACTGTGACATGCAATAACATATACAGTAACATTGGCTGAACAGCAGAGTCAGGGCTGACCTGATGTTACACTGATGGATTGTACATGAAACTACATTCCTGTCTGCTCCAGCAGCAGCATTAGCAGCAGCTGTGTTAACAAAAAGGAATCTGTAATTAAAGTGTGTGTAATGACTTTCAGGAAAGATTTCATTCAAAGCTGAGCCACTATTTGGACTAACCTCTGTAATGGATGGGGATAGCTAGCTAATGCAAATAATAAAAAAAAAAATTAGAGTAAAAGTAACACATTTAAAACAGTGGCAATGATATTTTGATGTATCATATGTGATTTTTATAAATCATTACATGATCTACTGTATTTGCAGTGTATTGCACAGTAATTTGCAGTAAAGGTGCTTTGTATTATAGTGATAGTAAGTATGAATATAAATGTGTATAAACTGAAGTCTTACTGCATTTAGCTGCTGCACAAAGAAGACCAGGAAAAGGATCCACCTGTGAAAAAAAGAGTATTAATAGATTAACACTGTTTTCCTTTTGCCCACCTACTGGATGCCTTTACACAACTATAAATAACCATGAGAGACTCTTGTTTGGAGGGTGATCGAAAATTTGTTTGCTGTCACAACTCACGTGACTCATCACAATGAAAACAGAATAAGAAAATTTGCAAATCGGTGCAGATTAGCTTATGTTTTAGCTTGTGATGTGCTGCTACTGTTCTGACCACTAATATGGCATAGAGAAGCAAAGTGGTGCATGTAGTATGTGACAATGAAAGTATGTGTCTCTGTGTGGAGGTCTTCTATTTCCTTTTTTTTTCTTTCCTTTTAGTATACAAGTTTGCAGATGTTTGAATATTTGAATAAACAGGCCAGAAGTGTGTGTGTGTCTTCAGGTAAACACACTTACAAAGTGATAAATGTGAATGTCTTAGCTTCAGTCAGAAAGGTTAAAAAAAAAAAAGGTCAAAAGGGATCTAAAGATAGTAAGAATTAAAGACTATTAAATGATTTTTTTTTTGATTCAGTCACAAAAATCTGGATTTGTCAGAATACCTATACCAAAATGATAGAACAGTATGTGTCTCATATTGCTTTCTGTAAAAAATGTCTTATTATGGCTTACTGAAAATGCTACAGTGGGACTCACCAGAAAGCAAACACAGCAGTAACCGAGGATCTCATGTCTCATCTCATCAGTCCACCTGACAGGTGCTTGCTGGTCTCAGTGCTGCCACCTGTAGTGGATAAAGAAAAGGGGAAACAGCAAAGACATCTGTTAGCCAAAAGCCACTTAATGTGAAAGTAAAGGAGATCATTGCCTGGAGATACTAAAAAAGAGTAAATGCAGTTATGATATGTAAAAAAAAAAAAGGGGGAAATGCTTCTGATTAAGGACTAAAAACAACAACAACAACAACAACAAGCTATTCCCACTATGTACATCAAGCATTCATGACTCACCCAAATTCAGAAGCTCAAATTGATTTTCATGAAGGATTTAGCAAATCCCAAGCAGCCTAATCCCTGACAAGATTCCAACTTTATGTCAGTAAAAAGAAGTGAGCAACTGCCACTGTAAGGACCGGTGGAAGTGAGATGAGGAGAAGCATGTTGACTGAGGATAAGCGCAACTGAAAGTTCAGACCGCCTTCCTATTCAAGGTCATGTCAAACAACTTGACTGGGCTGTTCTGTCTGAAGTCAGATGGGGAAACTGTGATTGAGGGGCTCAATCACCTAACATCATCCAAAATGCAGCAGTAGATGAGGTTGATTTGAAAGCCTTTACTGAGGAGGGCACTCAAGAAGACATCCGTCATCCCTGGGATGCCTGTGGTTTTTCCTGAGCTACTGATGTAAATGCAACAACAAAAGCCATGGGAAGGCCAGTGTTTGCAGTCCCTCTAATCCTTTTTGTTGCGATGCTGGTGGTGACTGAGGGAAAAAATGTAAGATGCTTCTCATTTTTCATTCTTAGCTTTAAATATTACTGACAGTTTGAATTTAATCCTTGCATACACTGATAGTCAATCACTGTATTGACTGTCTTTTTTTTTTTCTTCTGCTTTTATGTTTGTTTTGTTTTGTTTTATGCTTTGTGTGAACTCGTGGGACATGGTGTGTTTTAAAGATTGTGTTGTTTTCCTTCATGTCAGACTGCACTGACTGGGTTTGTTGTTGAGCTTTAGTAACTTCCTGATCGACTTTGTTCAAGAGAAAACTTGATGCTCTGTCTACTAAATGAAATATTTTTCTTTCCCACCTAAAAAAAAAATTTAACACTGACATCAGTAATTTCTTAATTATTAATGCTGTATGGGGCTTTCTTTTTTTTCCTCTTTTTGTAACTCTGTCAGGATCCGTAATAAATTCACTAAACGAATACTTACTGGAGAACAGTGTCCCAAATTTGCTGTTGTCCAGAATGTTAGAACAGTTTAATTTTCACTGACGTAACTTTGTTATAAAATGTGTCGTTTTGTGTCCTGAAGAGATGCGATGCTTTTTGCATTCTGTTTATGCACTTCATCGGGTAATGTGTGCAGCATTCTTCAGTGTGCTATGTTGGTCGGCCTTTTTACAGTAGGTCATGGAAAAGGCACAGGATGTGAGCAGGCAAATGCTGAGAGATACAACACAGAAGGGATAGCAAAGTTTTAGTCAGAATTTTATATCATGGCCGCATCAGCTGGACATGATGCAATTATCATCAACTGATTTCAAGCTTGACTTTTTTCATGTGCAAAAGGATGTTGAAGAACTGAATTCATTATAATTTAATGGCTGCTGTAATAAATAAACCAGTTATAGTGAATCACAGTTTTGCCACTTTAGCTGCTCTCACAACAATGCTGAGCTGTGTATGGCTCAAAGGCGGCCCATTATTTAGCCTACGAAGACCTCTCTGTGCAGATTACTCTTTTTTTATTACTTATTCGCCTACTTTTTTCTTTTTTTTTAGTCTGTTAGCTTCACTAAACCTTTTCCAATGCTGACAAGCAAAGATGTTTGCAGCTTTCAAATTAAAGGCCACTGCATTCAAAAGAGACTCGGGAGGGTCTTAATACGGCAGAGTTAGAGATGGTATTAAGGCAACTGCAAATCCTACACAACTTATCCGCAAGTACAAGGAGACTTCCTTCACTATTCTAACAACAAAGCACTGGTAAAGATGTGAAAGTTGCAACTTAGAGTGCAAATATTGGGATTCTTCAAATCTGAAGCGTTCCTTAAGGAAGTGTAGCCTGCAAGATTAGAATGGTCGGATTCAACAAGAAAGGAAAAGAGTCCGCTTTCACTCCAGAGTTATGAAGATTCTGCTGAAATGACTCATAAAGTTGTACATAAAGGAATATTTATGTACAACTTGCTTTGTTAAAAATAATACAGTAAATGCTGTGTTATGCAAAATTAAAATGGGTTTATAGTGATTAATATGGGTAGGACAATTTACTTTAAGGGAGCAGAATTATATTAAAAATATCTGAAAATCTGTCAACAGGACAGTTTTTTTTTGTTGATGTATTGTTTGGGTTTTTTGTTTGTTTGTTTGTCTTTTTGTGTTTTAAAAATGTAACTTTTCTTTAAGTGTGTGTGCAATGGAAGATCAAGGTGCCGCTGCGATGGAGTAAAAGGCAGCAGGGTAAGTGTCTAATTTGTTTTCTGTGTCCAAGACTCAAGAGGATTTTTATGATTCACACTGCACTATAAAGCTACTTACTTCTTCTTTTCACTAAACTTTAATTTATTCTATTTTATTTATTATTTTCTCAAGGCCAGATTTTTTTTTTTACTTTAAATTCATTCATACGTTTCTCCGAGCAGAGGGAGCAGAGAACATGAAACCGCTCATTTGGAAAATCCTGTGACTCTACTGTGTATATTCCACCAATTGATTCATTTTTCGTGGTAACAAAAAATGTAATTGTGAAACACATCTTAGATATACTCATTCAGAATGCATGTATATGTCCAGCAAATGGACACAGTCATCATACCTTAATGAAATCTATTTCTCTATTCATTTGTTACTCCCTCAAATGTATTTATGAAGAAACTTGTTTTTGTTTTTACTGTTATGTGTAATTTTAACAAGTGTCAATCATACACAAATTAATAATAGTTATATCTTGTATAAACATAAGAGAACAGGTAACGGATATATCCTTTCCAAAGGCATTTAAAACAGGGACTAATATTTCACTCTGTTTACAGGTTTGTTGTAAAATAAACAATGTCTGTAATTTTAATCTCATGCAGCTGAAAATCTGACAATAGTAGTTATGTTTGGCAGTATTTTCAGAAGCGTCCACAAAACAGCAGATACATCTTTACTCATAGACTGCTGTTTGTTTTCTGTCTGCCACATTGTTTCCTTTTTTTCTGTATCCTCTCTCTTTTTCTCTCATATACATGCAAACACATACATTCACTCACACAGGGAGACAAAGGTTTTCCAGGAAATCCAGGTCCTCGTGGTGCACCGGGTCATCCTGGACCAGGTGGTCCTCCTGGGCCAAGGGGACTAAAGGTAAAACTTAAGCTCTTATGACTCTTTCTCATGTTAACACATTCTGTATCTTCAGTTCCAATTAGATCTCATGTTTTAACATTTAATAGATAATCTACACTTTTTTGTTTGCCTGCATATTTTTAGTTGAGCTTCTACGCTTTTATATGCAGATCGCAGATAAAGAAATAATCAATATAAAATGCTACACCAAGGATTGGTCCCAAAACACCTTTGATGATCCTTAGCAATAAGTCTCAGAAACACAGAACGATGGGATCCCATTTATGTTTCAGGGTTTTATTTTGTCACCCCTTTTTACAGTCCTGTGAAAATAAAGTTTTCACAGAACTGTACAGTCACTTGAAAAACTAAGTACACCACATGATGAGCTTGAAGAACTTTTTCTGAAAGACTTGATCAGTCTGGCACATCAGCCCAGCAACATTGCTTCAGTTCATTGAGGTCTGCAGGCAATAGTTGATGCAGCTCTCTTAAGGTCCAACCGTAGCATTTCAGCACAGGTTGAGTTTGGGACTTTGACTGGACTATTGCAGCACTGATTCTTTCCTTTTTCAGCCATTCTGTTGTAGATTTGCTGCTGTGCTTGGGATCATTGTCCAGGTGCATGGCCCAATTTGGGCCAAGCTTTAGCTGTTAGACAGATGTCCTCACATTTGACTCTAGAACATATTGATGTATAGAGGAGTTCATGGTACACTTAATGACTGGAAGGTGCCCGGGTCCTGTAGCTGTAAAACAAGCCCAAATCATCACCTTTAACATGTCAACTCAGGCTTTTTGTTTTTTTTTGTTTTGTTTTGTTTTGTTTTTTGGGTTTTTTTCTTTTTGCAATTTCTCAGACCACTGCATGGCCTGACCCTGGGATGAATTTGTTTGGATATTCACTCCTGGGAAGATTGTAGCATTGTGTCGATACACACCTGAATGCCCCAGACAAAGCAAACTGCCAAACTTTCTGCATTTATATGATCACACAGCTGATGACTAGTTAATCGAATGCATTTGATTAGCTACTTACCCTCTTACTGTAATTCCTATGGAGGCAGCAAGGGTGTGCTTAGTTTTTCACAGGACTGCAGAGTTACATGAAAACTTTCTTTTTCACGTGACTGATTGTGTTACTAAACCTTAAGGATTTATCAAAAGTTTGCCTACTTTGACAGGGAAACACTGGGCCCGATGGACCCACAGGACCAAAAGGAGATCCGGTAAAACTTTTGCATGTTTGTGTTGATTTTTCAGTCAGTAACACCGACATGTGTGTTTTTAAAAAATGGTATTTTTGCTTCTGTCATTACAGGGACTGGAAGGGAAAGAGGGGTTTGCTGGGACTCATGGCCTACCAGTGAGTTAGCTTATCATGTCATACAAGAGTGATAGTATCTTCTGATTTATGTATCACAGACTTGCATGTTCCTGCAAATGCCCACATATGTCTGTTTTTTTATAGGGTGTCCCAGGCCTACAGGGGCCTCCAGGCCTACCAGGGACCCCAGGCTGCAATGGAACAGATGTATGAAAATATTGCATATTAGCTGTGTGTAATGCTTGGAACTATTTTTTTGTTTTGTTTTTGTTTTTTTAAGTTACACCTTTTCTAATTTTAAATAACACATTTTTTAAATGTGTCACACCTTAAAAGGATTGTAATTTCACTGCATGTTCTCAACACATTGCTTACCTAAAGGGAAACGATGGACCTCCTGGTATACATGGAATCCCTGGCCCTGATGGACTGCCCGTAAGAAAAAAAATCAAACAAGTGTTTTTTGTTTTGTTTTGTTTTGTTTTGTTTTGTTTTGTTTTGTTTTGTTTTGTTTTGTTTTGTTTTGTTTTGTTTTGTTTTGTTTTGTTTTGTTTTGTTTTGTTTTGTTTTGTTTTGTTTTAATTCACTATACTTCTCAGCAACTTCAGCTTTTTTTATTTCATTTCGTCATGCGTAAAATTTTACCATTAATAAATAAATATTTTTGTTTTTCTTTTGACTTTGTTTTACTTCACAGGGTCAACCAGGTCTGCCCGGACCTAAGGTAATTAACTGTATGCTATTCCACTCCAAGGCACTTAAACTCTTTCTGTATTATGGAAAGATGTGACTGCAGAGTTGCTCAGCAACAGCTGTCATTAAAGAAGTCTAACAGCAAGATCCTGCATGATTTAATAAAAAATGCACAATGTTGCCATTGAGGTCTCTGTTGTTTCAAAATCCCGGAACTCATTTCTACCAAATCCAATCTGTTTTTCTTTTGATCTATAAGTTATCCTTAAAATTAAAATATTACAATTAGAAAGTTAATTATTAGGGCCAGAACTACTGAGAACACTTCATGTTTATTTGAAGGCACAAGAATGCTAGCAATATGTGTTTCTAGTGTGTAAAAGAGCTGAAACTCTAAAAGCATCAGAAACTAAGGTTTATCCCAGAAGCTCTGCCTTAGCATGTGTGTCTGTAGTGTTTGCAGACCCAGTCACTTCTATATGTATCTGTGTGCTGACATTTAGCATTAAACGGACTTCAAATGAACATTTCATGTGATGGTGGCTCGCACACAGCTTCTATCATGAACCCTGAGTTTTCACAGAAGGAGCACTTGCTTGTAACCAGTTCTAAATATGCGTGGTCATTTCGGGATCATGGTACACAACACATTAACAAGCTTGATTAAACCTGTCTAAAAGGGTCTACAGACTTCTACAGACTAACAAGATTTACTAACTGCAACTATAAGGTGCTATTACATTTTTGATGTATCTGTTTGATAGGGTGACTCTCGGGTATCATGTTGTTCACAACCAGGGCCCCCTGGACCACCTGGGAGGGACGGGCAGCCGGTAAAATTTTAGACTACCCTTTTAATAATATCTTTTTTTATACAAAAAAGCAGTAGTAGATTATATACACATATTTATTTGTTTTTGTACAGCTATGTTTATTTTATATTGAAAGCAAAGTTTCATTGAATTTCAGGGAGATCCAGGTTTGCCTGGATACCAAGGAGAACCAGGGGAAGCTGGACCAAGGGGAGCTCTTGTAAGTAAAGCATTTGGAGATTTTTGTAGATGTAATATGTTATTAAAAAGTTTTTGTGTGATGTTTGATAGAAGTGTCTGAATTCTATGAATAGGGCTTACCCGGTCTTCCAGGGGCTTCAGGATCTAAGGTAATGCTGCTAAGATTTAATTTGAGTCTTGCTGTATGCATTTAACAGCTTTTATTATGTGATTATGTATTGCCTGTCTAAAAAGTAAAACCAGAGCTGCAGGGATTGTGTTTTGGGGTTACTCCTCTTGACAAAAAGAAGAAGAAAAAAAGATCTGTTTTTTTACACAAAAAAGTTGCAAATGCATGACTCCATGTTTTAGGGCCAGGAAGGTATCAGTAGTTCCCCAGGACCTCGTGGACTCAAGGTAGTTTCTTTTTCACTCTTATTTTGGCAACACTGTACCGTAATTCATTCTGACAGTTTCTTTTAAACATTATGTGCATAATGTCTTGCTTTTTTCAATGAGGGTGACTTTAAGTCTTATGATGTAGGGGAGACAAGGCCCACCAGGCCCACCAGGACCAAAAGGTCGGATCAAGGAGCTTGTCTCAGGGAGTCTTGTGTTAGAGGTACAGTGACAGTTGCACTTAACACTCTTTGACTGACTCGTCACCATGCTTATAGTTTCACACGTCGAAATGACCCAGCGATTTCATTCTTCACACTGCTCAGTCACAGTGTAAGCTGAATAGTTTCCAACTTTTGCAGTGACTGATTGAACAGTGGGGTTTCACACAACCTGCACTTACTGTAGCTAAGGTCAGCTGACGGGACAAAAAGATAAAATTCTTTTAGTAACTGGAAGGTGTGAAAGAAGCCAAAGGAGGAAAAAAAAAAAGTCCTAAAATGTTACATTCGACTCATTGTGCACACAAGGCACACAACAAAATGAGCGTTCCAGATCACTCATCCAGAGACAAGCATCTGCGGTCATGCAGCCAGAGACCGGCGCTACCGTTAGGCAATGTGGTTTAAGTGTCTTGCCCAAGGACACAATGCAGCACAGGGACAGGGGTTCGAACCTGGGTAGGCAAACCCACTGCGCCACTGCCACTACAAATGACCTTAAAGCTCATAAGGTGCCAGTGTGTTAATGGTGGCAATGTGAGAAAAGATCACAGCCACCCACCAGAACTGCTTGGCCTCATCCTCTTCGAACTGAAAATACTCAAAACATTTCAAGGCAACTGGGAAAGCAGTCAAAATATACTGCCATGTTTGAAATCAAAGATCTGGACTTTCTAATGTCTTTCTAAAGTGATTAACAGGGAAAGAGACAAAAAAAAAAAAAAAGGTTGATGCAAATTGAAAAACAAATTAAATACAGACATAATATTTTCGAATACATTTCTAAACATGTGGGCCCTGAGCTGCACTTTCCACAGTCCACCACTCTAAGAGACAAGTGTTGTTACTGAAATAATCAGAACATAACCTGAGGTTTTATTTATTCCGCATTAGGGGATAAAAGGAGATATGGGAGATATGGGAGAAAAGGGCTGCAAGGGTTCACTTGTGAGTACCTCTTTAAAATTCAAGACAATTTTATGACATTCACTCATTTTAAAATGAACAGAGCTTTGTGATTCTTATCTTTATTTTAATCTCTTTTCAGGGAGACCCCGGTTATGGCATTTACAGCAAAGGAGCACGAGGAGACAAAGGGCTGCCAGGTCCAGAGGTAAGACACCATTCATTCTGGGTTTTGAACTTTCCCATCTGACTGTGTGCACAGAGCATATAGCATTGGGTGTAATGATTTATTGTGCCTGTTATGCCACATTTTTCTGTCTCCATATGAAAATTTTTCAATCGTTCCCTTTGCACCAAAGCATTACCAGCAACACTATGAATAGCACAAGAAAGAGGATGATCAGCAGAGGGCAGTGAAGCAACATTAAACTCAATGTGATTTGCCATCAAAGAGGAGAGAAAAGATCCTCATTGTTAATCTACATTTTATTCATCATTCCATCAAAATTATTTTGCCAAGACAGCAACAACCAGCATGTGTCCAACCTAATTATATTGCACAGTTTTATTACCAGCCCCGTGAAATGGGCCATCTCAGTTCAAGGACGATGGCAGCCGGTCTGAATCAAAGTAAAAGATGGTGCTACATAATCTTGTCATGATTTCAGACTCAAGTGGATACAGCACTGCAGTACTTGTGAGGCCCCTCAAAAGGCCCAACAGTGATGTGGTCACTCTGACAGTCTTCTCTAATAGAGTACATTAGAAGTCACTCCATCAAAGTCCCCAAACAGGACTTGGAATAAGAACTCTTAGCATGACTTGAAATTATCACAATTAATCTTCAAAAGCCAATATAGTATTGTGCTCTGTGACTTGAGATGAAGTGTTTTGCTTCCAGAGATGCATTTTTATTTACATATTTGAAGGACAATTTTACCTATTTTTATTTGACATGAAGACAAACACCTCACAACTGCAGTCTAAAAATTGTATATTTAGAAAAAATAATAATTACTGAGAAAATAAATGAAATCATGCACTTGATCCTAATAAATTCAAGAAAACATAACCTTATGAATATTCATGCTTTAATTTAATTGTGCTTGCAGGGAAAACCGGGAAAGGATGGTGAGCCTGGACTACCTGGGTTTGAGGTACTGTACTGCTGTGCTATAAGTATTTAGGTATTTATGAGTATGCATGCATGCATGGCTGTTGAATACAATATAGTTCTATTTAGGGAAGGCCTGGCCCCAGAGGTGATCCAGGATATCCAGGGACGACAGGAATGACGGTCAGTCGTCCTTTCTTTCTGTTTCTCTTTTTAACAATATTTCAGATCTTATTTCACTATATATTTCACTCTTTAAATTTTGTATTTATGAAGCAAAATATTAAGACAACTCCCTGAAAGTTGCATAGTACCAAAACAAAAAGAGAAAAATATGATGCGGAAAAATGTTCTATATGACATGTTGTTTGCATACTCTAATGCATAGGGTGAAAAGGGAAATAGGGGTCCGCCGGGTCCAAGTGGAGAGGTGAGTTTATGACAATTCCTTATTTGATAGACAAACTTCTACATTAATCTTTGCTATCAGACAGACTCTATTCTTGTGCATTTTAAGTGAATCTGAAAATACCTGTTGTTCCAACATGTCCCATGTCACCTTGTATACAGACATATTTGACTGAGCCAGTCAAAGGATACAGGGGAGATCCTGGTCCTCCAGGCCCACCTGGAATTCCTGGGCCTCAGGGTAGATAATACTCTGTAATATGTTATTTCTTAAAAAAAGAAATAAAACCAGAATAGCAAAGACTTAAACCAAAGCCTGAGCTAGTTATATGTCGATTTAAAAGAAAAAATCCCTAGTTTACTGTAGCATGCATGCTCACACAGAAATAACATAAGTTATTACTCTTTTCTCAGGTATTGTGGGATTTCCTGGACCACAAGGACCTTCGGGTATGAAGAAAGGCTGTTATTCTCATTCAGATTTTTTTCTACCTTCATCTACATGTTGAGCTTATTTTGTGAAGCTTGCCCAAGGTCTATCACTTCATCCTGCACAGGTGATAAATTAGGGAATTACGTGCCCGGCCTACGTGGTCCCAGGGGTTTTCCAGGCCCAAAAGGTGAACCTGGGGATCCTGGGGTTAATTATATTGGACCTCCAGGTCCAGATGGGGATCCTGGTGATCAAGGACCGCCTGGGGATCAGGGCCCACCTGGAGCCCCTGAAGACAGAAGTACGCAAAAATTTTCCTCTAAAAAATCCTCCAAGCACTATGACTTCAAATACTAACAGTACACCTACTTTGCGGTTCAGTATTCTCTTTCAGTAAGAGCAGTCATTATTTCAAATGCCTTGACAAACAAAATAGATCACTTTGAAAGTTTTCAGTTATCCAGATCTTTAACTTAACTTTAACTTGGCTTTGTCTAGTCTTTAACTGTAAGTGTTTCTGGGAGGCACAATGTAAGATGTGTGATGTGAGATGCTAATTTACATTTTTAAGGGACACATGAATGCAGTGATGACAAATGTAGCTATTTTGTTCATGTGTAATGAGGATAGTAACTATGTTTGTTGTTGCTTTTAGCTAACAGGGTTATCAAGGGCCTGCCAGGAATTAAAGGAACGAGGGGAGTGCCTGGACACACGGGATATGATGGGATGTTTGGAATGAAAGGTGGAAAAGTAATTTAATGCATTACATTATAATCTATTAGTTAATATTCAATGTTTGTTTCACATTGGTAATGACTTATTTTTACTAGCAAACTAATGTATTATGTGCAGATGACATTACAAATGGCAGTTTATACAGGCCTTTGAATCTCATTTATGAAATTATATTGTCCAATAAAAGAGATTCACAAAAAATATTCATTTGTTTGTACAGGACAAAAGGGGGAGCCCTGTTATGCGTGTACTGGATCAGGACTCCCAGGGCCACCGGGTCCTCGTGGTGAATCTGGCTCTCCTGGTAACAAGCACGGCATAACACATGAATTCTACTCTATCTGACTTAAACATGCAAATGAACTTTTACTGTTAACAACAGAGAGCAAATAAGATTTAAAACTGGATTGTGGCCTGTTTCTCTCACTCAGGCTTTAATCAGCCTCAAGGTGATAAAGGTGAACCTGGTTTCCCAGGACCTAAAGGCTTACCTGGAAGACCTGTAAGAAAGCATAACTTTAAAATTTTACTTTGTTGCTGTTGTTGTTTTCTTCACTCCTGTAAACATTTGAAATTAATTCCTCTCCAAAGGGTCCAATTGGTGAAGCAGGTTTTCCAGGTCCAAAAGGAGAGAAGGGAGACTCATATTCCTATGGTGCTGCTGGACAAAAGGGAGAAAAAGGAGACCAGGGGCAACCTGGGAGGCCCGGGGATCCAGGCTTCTCTGGACCTCCGGGAATACCAGGTCGCAAAGGCAATCCAGGGTCTCCAGGGGATCCAGTGAGAAATTGTTCACAGATCTGAGCTTTACAATGACATGTTATGTCACATGTCAGGTGTCACATTTGATGCATTAATTTTTAACATGTACAGGAGCCAACCAAGAGAAACTTTCATTTCAATTCTGCCCACTCTAGTATCTCTTCCCTGGTGAGAGGGGAGAACGTGGACTCCAAGGCCCACCGGGCCCTTTAGGCAGGCCAGGACCAGCTGGCTACCCTGGGCCACCAGCTTATGGACCTGCTGGACTTCAAGGAATTAAAGGAGATGATGGGGTACCTGGTTTGCCAGGGCAACCAGGAATTCCAGGTGAATGAACAAAACATGATTAATGCACATATATCAATCCTTTAGACCTATTTTATATAAATATATATATATATATATATATATATATATATATATATATATATATATATATATATATATATAAATAAATACATACACACACAGTGGGTACAGAAAGTATTCAGACCCCTGTAAATTTTTCACTCTTTGTTTCATTGCAGCCATTTGCTAAAATCAAAAAAGTTCATTTTATTTCACATTAATGTACACTCAGCCCCCCATCTTGACAGAAAAAACAGAAATGTAGAATTTTTTTGCAAATTTATTAAAAAGAAAACCTGAAATATCACATGGTCATAAGTATTCAGACCCTTTGCTCAGTATTGAGTAGAAGCACCCTTTTGAGCTTGTACAGTCATGAGTCTTCTTGGGAATGATGCAACAAGTTTTTCACACCTGGATTTGGGGATCCTCTGCCATTCTTCCTTGCAGATCCTCTCCAGTTCCATCAGGTTGGATGGTGAACGTTTGTGGACAGCCATTTTCAGGTCTCTCCAGAGATCCTCAACTGGGTTTAGGTCAGGGCTCTGGCTGGGCCAGTCAAGAATGGTCACAGAGTTGTTCCAAAGCCACTCCTTTGTTATTTTTGCTGTGTGCTCAGGGTCATTGTCTTGTTGGAAGGTGAACCTTCAGCCCAGTCTGAGATCCTGAGCACTCTGGAAGAGGTTTTCTTCCAGGATATCACTGTACTTGGCTGCATTCATCTTTCCTTCAATTGCAACCAGTCATCCTGTCCCTGCAGCTGAAAAACACCCCCATAGCACGATGGTGCCACCACCATGTTTCACTGTTGGGATTGTATTGGGCAGGTGATAAGCAGTGCCTGGTGTTCTCCATACATACCGCTTAGAATTAACACCAAAAAGTTCAATCTTCTTCTCATCAGACTAGATAATCTTATTTCTCATAGCCTGGGAGTCCTTCGTGTGTTTTTTGGCAAACTCTATGCAGGCTTTCATATGTCTTGCACTTAGGAGAGGCTTCTGTCGGGCCACTCTGCCATAAAGCCCCGACTGGTGGAGGGCTGCAGTGATAGTTGACTTTGTGGAACTTTATCCCATCTCCCTACTGCATCTCTGGAGCTCAGCCACAGTGATCTTAGGGTTCTTCTTTACCTCTCTCACCAAGGCTCTTCTCCCACAATTGCTCAGTTTGGCTGGACGGCCAGGTCTAGGAAGAGTTCTGGTTGTTCCAAACTTCTTCCATTTAAGGCCACTGTGCTCTTAGGAACCGCGAGTGCTGCAGAAACTCTTTTGTAACCTTGGCCAGTGCCTTGCCATAATTCTGTCTCTGAGCTCCTTGGGCAGTTCCTTCAACCTCATGATTCTCAGTTGCTCTGACATGTACTGTGAGCTGTGAGGTCTTATATAGACAGGTGTGTGCCTTTCCTAATCAAGTCCAATCAGTTTAATCAAACACAGCTGGACTCCAATGAAGGAGTAGAACCATCTCAAGGAGGATCAGAAGAAATGGACAGCATGTGAATCAAATATGAGTGTCACAGAAAAGGGTCTGAATACTCATGACCATGTGATATTTCAGTTTTTCTTTTTTTAATAGATTTGCAAGAATGTCTACATTTCTGGTTTTTTCTATCAAGATGGGGTGCTGAGTGCACATTAATGAGAAATAAAATGAACTTTTTTGATTTTAGCAAATGGCTGCAATGAAACAAAGGGGTCAGAATACTTTCCATACCCACTGTGTGTGTGTGTGTGTGTGTGTGTGTGTGTGTGTGTGTGTGTGTGTGTGTGTGTGTGTGTGTGTGTGTGTGTGTGCCAAAATTGAGATATCTATCTAAATGAATCTACTCTGTTAGCAGAGTAGAATTAGGTAGGTATCTCAAAATATGACTTAGGCAATTATGCTATTAGGCTAACAATATATACACACACACACACACACACACACACACACACACACACACACACACACACACACACACACACACCATCCATCCCTTCTTCATTTCTTCATTCCCTCCTTGATTGGTAGGACAAAAAGGGGAACCTGGCCTCTTATACAAAAAGGGACTTCCTGGACCACCTGGATCAAAAGGTCAGCCAGGCTCACCTGGAAGCCCAGGTAAGTATGTGTGTATTATGTATGGATGCATGTATGGATATGTATATGGTATATGCATCATTTATATCATTTAAAAAAACATCCAGGTTATCCAGGGCCACCAGGTTCTCATGGACCACCAGGTATGCCAGGCCAGAAAGGAGAACATGGTCCCGTGTCATTTCCTGGAATGCCGGGGAGGCAAGGACAAAAAGGTAATCAGTTCTGTGAAAATATGCAAAAAAGGCTCATATTTACAAACACATAACAGATTTGTATGTCCTTGGTAATGAGGTTACTTTGATTGTCTTGTATCTTCAAAATGAAATGAGAACTAGTTCCAGTCATTGCTAATGCATCATTTATATTTTTACTGATGTGTATGTGTTGTTCAGGTGACAAGGGTCAACCAGGTCTCCCAGGCCCTCCAAGCAGGGGTTTCCCAGGTCAGCCAGGTCCAGAAGGTCCTCTTGGTGAGCCAGGACCAAAGGTTAGAAACAAATTTTTATATATAATGGATACGGTAGTATTAAGTATTATTAATTAGTATATCTTCATGTGATGTAAGTTCTTTGTGGTAGGAGATCAGACAATGAGAGATGAGAGAGTAATAATTTGGGAGACACTCTGTTTTCTTGCTGAGAAATCAATGAAATGCCACTCTCTCTAAATGGTAAATCCAGAGGCTTTTTTTTTTACTAAGTTAAAGACCTGGAAAATGAGCAAACATTATACCTTGCGATATAATATCATTCTGGAAGCACATTAAGGAGTGAATGTGAACATATAAACAATGTTCTGCATATTTTTATTATCAGGGTGATAGTGGCCCTGGATACCCTGGGCCTCCAGGCTTTCCGGGGTTTCCAGGTGAAGATGGAGATCCAGGACCCACAGGTGATCCTGGGGCTCCTGGCCTACCTGGAAATCCAGGGTTTAACGGCAGTCCTGGTTTTCAAGGAGAAAAAGGTACTTCTGTACAATAAAACTGTAGCCCCCCCAAAAAAGACATAATATGGTACAAACTTACAATATTTATGTCTATGCTACATTATTTCATGTTTTATGGAGGGATGTGTGTGACCTTTATGTAGGTTCTATGGGGCTTCCAGGACTACCTGGACTGCCTGGTAGCAAAGAATCATGTAAAGGCTTGCCTGGACCAAGTGGAGAACCAGGACCAAATGGTTATCAAGGACTTCAAGGTTAGTATATGCTAAAGTCGTGTGGTGTACTTTACAATCAGCCTTGAAAGGCGAATGAAAATAGAAGGGAAATTATAAAAGAAGGTGAAACGCTTGCTAATATTCCTCTAATTTAATGAACAAATACAAATAATCTGAATATTTTTTAATTCTATATTTCTATTGTTTCTCACCTTTTCTTTGTTGTTGTTCGTTTGTTTGTTTGTTTGTTTGTTTTGTATCTCTGTTCTAGGACCTAAGGGCTTTACTGGTGAGAAGGGAAATCGAGGTTTGCCTGGGTTTGGACTTCCTGGCCGCGCTGGTGAACCTGGGCTCCCTGGGCCATCAGTGCCAGGTTCACATGGGCATCGTGGACAAAAAGGAATCAAAGGAAAAAATGGCTTGCCTGGTCAAACAGGTAGCATTTGTGTTCTGAAAGGCCAATCTTGTTTAAGTTCATCAATATACAGTACCAGTCAAACGTTTCTCTCATCCATTCATATGAATTGGTAAGTGTGTCCAAACTTTTCACTGGTACTGTACAATAGTTACAAAGTCAGTGTTTTTCATGTACATGACTGCTTAGTGTGATGTTAACGATATCAAAATTACTTCCAAGAAGTTTAAAGCTTTACAATGTTTTTATTTTTATCAAAGCTTATCTTGAAGCATTCCACTTGACTTTTGTTAGGACCTAAAGGAAACCCTGGACCTGATGGATCATCAGGATATGGACCAGATGGATTGCCTGGAATTACAGGTCCACCAGGTCAAAGAGGTAAACACACACACACACACACACACACACACACACACACACACACACACACACACACACACACACACACACCTTCAGTGCTGTGTACATACATTGCATAAAAAATTAGAGGAACACGTTTTATTCAAATTAATCAGAGTATGCAGGCAGTTGCTGAAGGATTTAAGGAACTGATGCCATTGACTGCCCCCCATGCTGGCCTGACCTAAACCCAACAGAACACCTCTGGGACATTATGTTTCAGGCCATCAGATCCCACCATGTTGCACCTCAGACTGTCTAGGAGTTCAGTGATGCCCTGGTCTGGGTCTGGGAGGCGATCCCCCAGGACACCATCTGTTGTCTCATTAGGGGCATGCCCCACCATTGTCAGGCATGTGGGGGCCATACAAATTACTGAGTACTATTTTGAGTTACTGCAGTGAAATTTCAGCAAAATGGTCTAGCCTACCACTTTGATTTTCAGGGTGTCTTTGAGTTCAGCCCTCTGGATGTTGATAATTTTCTTTTCCATCAAACCCTGTGGCATCCTTTATTTCCTAACACATTACCTAGTCCATATCATTATATATATCCAGCATTATTGTTTTCCCATTGAGATATGATGTGTTTTCAAAGTGTTCCTTTATTTATTTATTAAACAGTATATTATTCTCGTTTAATAAACATAAAAAACAAAGTTAAGCCACATAAGATCTGAAACAAAATATTAGTTTTTGCATCTGTGTTGTGATTTATTAAAAATGTTATCCATATGAAGCTGGTAAAGTTACAGCTGCCCTGACTATTTGCAGGTGACCCTGGTCCAGATGGAGCCAGAGGTCCTCCAGGTCCGCCTGGTAATACGGGGGACCAAGGGTCCAAAGGTACAAAAGGAGCCCCAACACCAATAAATTTCACCGGGTTCCCAGGGGACTCTGGTCAACCAGGTAAATTTTCCAGTAAAGTCTTAGTGTTAGTGTTAGTGAGATTTTTCACAAATTATCAATTTTTAAGTCCCTATTATATTAGGACAGGGCAAAAAGTAAGATATGCAGATAATATTTTAAAACCAACTGTATTGTGTAAGGTCAACCTGGTCTAGCTGGTCCCTATGGAGATCCTGGAAGAAATGGAGCAAAAGGGTTGAAAGGAAAAGTGGGCACTCCAGGGGATCCTGGACCAAGAGGTCTGAAATCAGCTTAATATTCACAGTGATTATTCAGTATTTTGGTTTGTAAATCTGACATATACACGTGGTGAAAATCTGTGTATCTATATGTCCGCAGGACTCCCAGGTGATCCAGGTCTAGACACATTATTGACATCATCAGGGATTCAAGGACCTCCCGGAGCCCCTGGAGACACAGGACCCAGGGGACTTCAAGGTAAGTCCTGCATTTTATTAAGGGCATGTTTGGTCATCATGCTTTTGAATGCTCAATGTTCACTGTGTAGAATAATTCATTTTAAAATCTCTACTACTAAAAAAAAAAACAAACCTTCAACTAATAAAGTCTAAACTTAAAACTTAACAACATATGCGAAACTTCAGTTTTGCAAATCCCTTAAAAGATGATTAATAAATGAACCTTTCAGTGCACAGTTTTTTGCACTGAGAAAACTGCAAGATTCTTCCAAACTGCAAGCCAATAATAATAATAAAAACACACTCCTTTCTCTTCTTTGTTTCTAGTTAACAAAGACTAAGTGGTAAAGGACACAGACAGTATATTAAAACATTGCTTATGTCCTTGGTTTTTCTCAGAATTTAAACAGAGCCAATTGGCACTGTTTAAATTCTGAGTAAAACCAAGTGGTCCTCTTCAGATTCTGAATTGAATGGCACTATCAATGAGAACTAAATCTTGAGATTTCCAAAGATTACCTGCATCCTTTACTAATGTGATTTGGAACATTGGAGCCTGCATTGCACCAATATTAGAAATCTAAGAGACTCAAGCAAGAGGCAATAATACTTTTTTTTGTGAAAAAATAATAATTATTATTATAGTGGTGTAGTTATTATAAAGTGTTACCAACCATTTAAATCTGCCAGGGTCCAAGGGAATAAAAGGAGACAGAGGAATCCCTGGAAGACCAGGCCGAGATGGTGATCTGGGTAAAACTGGTTCCAAAGGAGCTACTGGGGAACCAAGCTACTCTGGATATGGACCACCTGGACCAGTAGGCCAGAAGGTAGTGATGACAGATCTAAATGTCTCTGATGCAAAAGAGCAGAGTCCAGCATGGTAAATAAACGCAAGAATGTATGCAATACGAAACAAATACCTTCATCAATAGGTTCTTTCTCCGTCTTTCTTTATTCCCCTTCCTGTCCTCAGGGTGAACCAGGATTAACTAATACTAATGCGATGAAGGGTCAGAAAGGACAAACTGGAATCACAGGATCGGAAGGTTTACCAGGAATATTTGGTCCCAAGGGAGACCCAGGACCTACTGGACCAAATGGTATGTACAACTGATAAACTAAAATTATTAGGAAGTTTTAACTCTCTACCTCTCTAGTCTCTGGAGCTTGAAAAAGGCGACTGGACTTCTTTTTGTTTCTTGAAGACGTTTCACCTCTCATCCGAAAGGCTTCTTCAGTTCTCAACCAAATGGTGGAGAGACCCAGGTATTTAACCCCCTGTGGGCGTAGTCCCCTGGAGGTGGTTATGACCCTCTATTGATCATGTGCGTGAACACATGTGCCCAGGTGTGAAGGGGGCGTGGGTCATATTTAATCAGTGGTTTCAGTTGAAACCAATTTAGGACTCCACTCCATTGTTTCCTGTGGCCTATTGAGGTCACTGGAACAAAGGTGTGAATGGGGGTTGAGACGTCTGGGAAGGGAGCTCAGGACAGCACTGTAAGCGGGGGAAAGTTGGTGACGTAATCCACCTCCTCTGTTCAATGATGGTTGTTCACAGTGGACATAGATGGTCTCGCACCGTTGCCTACAACTCCGGCCTCGCCTCTGGGAACATGGAGGACTACAAGGTTGCATCATACAACGTCCGCAGAGCGGTGAAAGAGGCTAAACATCGCTACGGCCGCAGACTGGAACAGCAACTACAACAGTCTGACCCCAGGGGACTGTGGCAGGGACTACGCACCATCACGGACTACAAAGCACCACACACACACCCGGTGAGTGCCGACGCTTCTCTGGCTGATGAACTCAACATCTTCTTTGCGCGCTTTGAGTCGGGAAGCCGACAGCCCGCTGCGCTCCCGGCCGGAGGGCGGAGACACTCACTGTGACGGAGCGCGACGTGAGGAGGTCCAGTCGCCTTTTTCAAGCTCCAGAGACTACTATGACCTGGATGACTGAGAATCTACACAGACATATCTCTACCTCTCTACCCAACTCACTCTCTTCCCTCCTTTCTGTCTCAGGTTCCGGCTATCAAGGGCCAACAGGGTCAGATGGCCCTCCAGGGAGCAAAGGGCATCGCGGACCTAATGGACTACCAGGCAAAGTCCTTTAAATTATTACTACACAAGGAAACTTTTTTTCACCACATTTTTAAAGTGCAACCCACTGTGTTAATGTTGGGATGACTGGTCAAGTAGTACTATTCATTGTTTATTTATACTTAAAGTTTAACTTTAGTGTACTTAAAAAAAAAAAAAATCTTTTTGCCTCAGGTAATGCGGGTCCACCAGGTATAGGAGGATTTCCCGGTCCTAAAGGAAACCAGGGCTCAGATGGGATTCCTGGGCCACCCGGGCAGAAAGGGGAGACTAGTAAGCCAAATACTGCATTAAAATGTTTGTGTGGCTCTTTGAGATCATGCATAATCCTATATACTAAAAACCTATAAGTATTCTATGAATGCTTTTCCTGTTGTATAAATTCAAACAAGCCTGTAGAACAGCTACCTCTTTCATAGCTATTGGAACCCTAAAAAGGGTATAGTCAGATTCACCTGCCCTTATATCTCTCCTCTCTCTTCTGCAGTCTTGACAGGTGGGAGGCCTGGGAACCGTGGTGACCCAGGTCAGCCAGGTGAGTCACACATATTATCCACTAAAGAAGTTCAATTTGGGGGGGGGGGGGGGGGGGGGGGGGGGGGGGGGGGGGGGGGGGGGGGGGGGGGGGGGGGGGGGGGGGGGGGGGGGGGGGGGGGGGGGGGGGGGGGGGGGGGGGGGGGGGGGGTAAAATTTGCACTCAACCAGACCCTTTCAAAGTCCTGATTTATTTACCTGCTAAAAAAACAAAACAACGTAATCCACATGCAAGAAGTTAAATAATGAGAGTTCAATGTAACAACCAACAATTTATTAACTGATGTATATATAACAAACAATGCGTTATTGAAAGATTGTTGCACTTGATTACAGGTTGTATGCAGTAATTCCTTACTGATTCCTAATACTAATTCTTCTTTCCATACTGTAGGTCCTCCTGGAAATCCTGGCCTCCCTGGTTTGTCTATTACAGGTAGTCCTGGACTAATAGGAGACAAAGGAATTCCAGGTCCACATGGCATCCCTGGTTCAAGAGGGCCACCAGGAAGTGAAGGGGTATGTCTTCCTGGGTTTAAAGGAGACCGTGGCCACCCTGGAAATCCTGGCAGGAAAGGTTAGCATCTACCAGATTGTAGGTCTAAATTATAATTTGATATTATGTAATTTGGTCACCATATGGATGTTAATTGCATGTCTATTTCAATAGGCTGCCCAATTACCGATATATATCCATTATCAATCCTCTCTAATCTCAATGTAGGCTACCCTGGCCCACCTGGGCCTCCAGGTATTGTAGTGCCTGGAATAAAAGGAGAGAGAGGGGACCCAGGTCTTCCAGGAAGCCCAGGTAATCCTGGGGAACCAGGAGATCCAGGCTTGCAAGGACCACCTGTAAGTTATTACAGTACTTGTTTTCTGACAAAATGACTAGAGAACGTAGAAGGAATTTTTTGGTCCAGTGTTTTGTATTAAAATTTGTATTTTACAATTGAGGTAAAATTCTTTTATCAAGCCTAGGTTTTAAAAACGGCATGACAAAATGTGTGCTGGCAGTGCTCGCAAAAATGACATCACTTTTATCATTTTCTGCTATCGTTCTTCATATCAAAGTAAAACTGATATTTTGTACCAAGTCTTCAAACTCTCACTGCAATGCTTGGAGTCCAATCTTTCCACTTTCCTTTGCCTCCCCAGGGTACAATAGGCATACCTGGAGGCCCAGGGGTAAGAGGTGACCCAGGTTCTCTGGGATTCCAGGGGCCTACTGGTAATCTATCTTAAATTCCTATCCCAGAAAAACTGTAGCTGATTTAGTTTCTCACAATACATTTGAAACACATATGATACAGAAAATAAAGTAGTCAGAAAAGTAAGCCTTATGAAGATTCATTTTATGTTTTGTGATACTTAACAAGCTGGAATTCATGCATCACTACAGTAAGATAATTCCATTAAAACCTTTTTTTATTTGCTTTAGGGCACATGGGAGACCCTGGAAAGATCCCTGGCCCTCCTGGTCCACCTGGGCCCACAGGTTTTCCTGGATTACCAGGTGAGACAGTACTTGATGAGCTTGGTATTATATATTTGGGGAAATAGCTTTCTAATTGCTCCTCCTTTATACCTAAAGGCCGTAAAGGTGAACCATCATTTGGCAGAGTGATATATGAACGAGGACCTTATGGCCCTCCCGGTGCCACTGGTATATGTGGACCTCCAGGAAGAACTGGTCCACCGGGACTACCAGGCCCTCCAGGTTAATATTTTTAGAGTTAGTCCTTGTTGTTGTATTACCTTTCCCTATGGAATAAGTGATATTAGAACTGTAAATTTTGCCACTGAACCTTTCTTTCCCAGGCCAGCGTGGTGCCAAAGGAATGCAGGGGTTCAGCCCACCTGGCCTGTCTGGATTTACAGGCCGGAAAGGAGATAAAGGAAGAGCAGGGCTGCCAGGTGTGTTCAAGTGTTTGTGTTGAAGTGTGTGTTTGTGTACACTCAACACTTGACATCAAATAATAATGCAAATTTCCAAGTATTTCAGTGTCCTATGAAGGGTTAAATGTTGTGCAAATTATATGAATTGCCTCTCAAAAATAGTCATCATGGTGCACATGTTGGTGCAGTAGCAAAACCATTAAAACAATCCAATCCATTGTGTGGATAAGATCTGTAAGGTAATCAGTGAAGGGAAAAAAAATCTCTCAGTGAAGATACCTGCCATTGCATATAAAAACAGATCCTCAGTGCATCAGTGGCATCTAGTAGTGACAGGCTATAAAACACCCCCACCAGACACCAAAAACATCCTTGAAAAAAACTGCCCACATGACATCATTACATTGCACATTTTGTTCTTCACTCTGCAGGTCCAGATGGCAGACCTGGAACTCCAGGTCGCAAGGGTCCTCCAGGTCTGCCCGGCAGAGTTGGTCTAGGTTATACCCACAGTTTCCTGATAGCCAGGCACAGTCAGAGCATCCACCCTCCTGAATGTCCTCATGGCACCAGCTTCATCTATAATGGTTACTCTTTCCTTTTCATCAACGGATACAAGAGAGCTCATGGCCAGGACCTTGGTAGGAGTATTGAAAGCACTGCACCCAGAAGTGATGTGTACACTGTGCATGATTTTTAAAAAAATTAAAAATTATGCTTTACTGATCATTTAAACGGTCTCTCAGGCACCACGGGGAGCTGTCTGCCTCATTTCTCTACCATGCCTTTCCTGTTCTGTGACACTGAAAATGCCTGCCGCTATGCTTCTCGTAATGACTATTCATACTGGCTGTCCACTGATACGCCCATGTCTATGAACATGGTTTCCATCACAGGGGAAATGCTGAAATCCTATATTAGCAGGTGGGATGAGAGTGTGCATAAAAAGTTTTTTGCTCTAAAATTAATTCAATTTAGTGTGTTTATCATTAACTAAAATTGCCCCCTACCTCTTATCTTACATGGAACACAATAATATTTATGCCTGTTTAGGTGCTCAGTGTGTGAAACCACCTCCAATGTCATAGCCATCCACAGCCAGAGAACTCTGATACCAGAATGTCCTAGAGGCTGGGAATCACTATGGACTGGGTACTCCTTCATCATGGTAAAGAAACCAGTCTCTTTTTTTTTATCTGTATCCCTAGATCTTGTTAAATGCCATTTATCCATGTAATTCCACTCCTATTGTCTGTTATAGCAAACAGGTGCTGGAGCAGAGGGATCCTCCCAGCCCTTGGTTTCACCTGGCTCATGTCTGGAAAATTTCCGCCAATTGCCCTTTATAGAGTGTCACGGCAGGGGGACGTGTAACTACTACCCTGATTCCTATAGTTACTGGCTGGCCTCCCTCAACCCCAACAACATGTTCAGGTGAACTATTCACTACTCTGTTTAAGCATACATTGTTTTGCTTTCAGTTTAATATTCAATATTCAACACACAGTGCTGTTCTACAGGCTTCCCAACCCAGAACAACACCAAACCTCTACTTTGAATTTATTTATTAGCATTTATTATTGTCTCTGTGTGTTGTTCTCCTACAGTAAACCAGTACCTGAGACAGTGAAGGAACCTTTCCTAGAAAGTGTCATCAGCCGTTGTCGAGTCTGCAGAAAAACAGAGCAGCATGGTGAAGGGTCCAGAAACTAAGGGCAGTTTTTAATTTTCAGTAATCTGGCTTTCAGTGGGATGAAAATCTGTAAAATGTAAAAATAAAAAGTGTGGTATCTCACATAAGTGATCTAAATAGTCTGTTTTTCATTTCATTTCATTGTTTATGTTGGGCTTAAAAGCAGGGATTAAAGTGGGATTTGGCAGGTAAGGGAACCCTAAGATCTGGAGAAAGAATTACTAAATAAGCTGTATAATCCTTTGTATTGTTAGTGCTGGTAGAGTTTTCTTTGTGTACAGGTTGATCTGATGTTTACTGATCTTTGTGGATTTAGGTGAGTGAATTCAACAAGATATAAAGCTGATTTTACAGGAGTTGTCATGATTGCTCCCCAACCCTTACACAATATAAAGCTAGTATAACCGGTGAAGCATCATTAGCTTAAATTTGACTATACTTGAAATTACCGCCACGTGACCATGGAGCACCAGTCTAATATAGTCCTTTACTGTAAACTGTACCAAGGTAGTGCAGATTAACCAGTGTAGCCTGCACTACACTGCAGTAAACTGTCTACTATTGTCATACAACACACGAATGAGTACATGACATGTAAGTTTTAAATTTTTAGTTTGTCAAATGTCACTTGCTACACAGTCCTTACCTTTTAAAATAAATTCCCTTCTTCCTCTCCTGTCCATTTTTTTTTCTTACATCCATTTCTCAGTGAAGTTATCGCATTAAGGCTTTCTTTCTCTCAGGGAAGAGAAGCAGGTTTATACGGTGGCCCATTGCAGTGCATTTGGCCTCTCAGGGCCACCGTAGGGTTTACCTTTAGCTAGCAGACAGATTCAACATCACATCAATAACAGTTTGTGTGTTTTTTAATATTTGTTGAGCTGTTTGAAAAATTGAATCTGATCAGCTATTACCTCCTGCATCACAAAAGCTACTGCATTTATGCTTATTCCCATACTGCAGAGTTAGCCACAACTTTACTGACATCCTCAACATGAAGGCATGACAGGGAAGAGGAGGAAAAAACAATCTGTTCAGGGTGTTTTTACATTACTTTCTAATTTTCCGTGTCTCTCTAGAAGCAATACCAGTGTGCAGCACGCAAAACAATTAGCTGGCTTTGTAGTATTTTGTGATTTAATTATTGAAGGTGTTGATCGGGAATCATTCCAGCCCACTTTAACACATGCTTGTAAGTCCAAAACCAAATTACATTCACATGTGGCGACAGTTGTTTAAAAAAAAAAAGCTCCAGTGATTTTGTACCTTTGGCAAATGTGTGCATTATATCTTCTGCTGTGGTTGGGTGCCATAAATGTATCGTTCTAGTGATACACTGTAGCTCTGTGGTAGCTAATAACAGTACTAATAAATGTGGTATCAGTTACAGTAATAAAAAATAGTAAATAGTAACAAACACACCGCTCAAGTCATTTTTACACATCCAGTGTTAAAGGGTTAATGACTGCAGACACGTTTTCTTCCCCGCAGAGGTACACAAATGTTATATATCTGTCCCACTTTCTTGTTCTTGTCTCTTCATATACAGTACCAGTCAAAGGTTTGGACACACTGACCGGTACTGTATAATGATATAATGTCATCTAGGTCAACATGTGGCAACAAATTTCAAGTAATTTCAGAAGATTGGTTGAAGCCAGTCGATGAATGAATAACTTCAAACAAACAAGGTCATAATAAATAGCTCTCATGTTTCTTTGATGTGTGGATGCTATAAATCTGCCCACTTGCCTCGGAGTTGTTGTGATGTTGTGTTCTCACACACAAATATGGAGTCATTTAAATAGTAACTTCTCGAAGCAGTTCTTTGAAATCCAACATGTTAAATGGTGCATGGAGAGACTGAACGTTATGACTCACATATCGCCTGAAACGCCTTCCAATCCATTTATAAATGTAGCGTCGGAAGACAGAAGTGAAATCAAATTGGTACCTTTAGAAAAAAAAAAAAAAAAAAATGGCACATTAAGATTTTAAATGGAAGTATTGTATAATGTTGTTTTTCAGTCTCTCTATTTGGAACTTCAACTTGAGGGAAATAATGTCAAGGTAAAATACAAATGAAATGAGAAATTGTTGATTCCAAATATAAAGTATAGTTTTAAAAGAAGCCCCGTTCAAAATCTTACTAAATATGTTAACTAATAATATCTTGCTTCGCTGAACTATTCGCTGAAAACTGTCACTACAGCAATATCCCCAAAGGAGCAGTCATTCAAGCTCACTCACCCACATCTGTCACCGTAATTAACAAATCCAAAGTCTGGATGCAAAACAGCTCAGTGATGCACTTAAACAACACTGTATTCAAATGCCTGTTGTTTTTTGGCACACAGATATTTCAAGATATTGATTGTTGAGAGTCATAAATAACAAACAGCCCCATATAGTTATGTAAGAAACCCAGCCAGCACAAGTAACAGATAAAGAAGAGCTGAGACTTCTTGTGTGAAACAAATATGTGATAATAAATAAATAAATATGTTATACATTTGTGGACATTTTGGAACCAAATCTGAGCTTAAATGTTTCCAAACATCTGAAATCTCCTAATATATTATGCAGGACTCCTTGGATGCCACCTTGAATTACACAAATCTTCTGGTACAGGCAATTGTCAGTGAGGACAGAAACGCTCTTGTTGTGAAGTGCTCTCTGTAGCCTTCTTAACAGGATTATTCTGCTTGTGACAGTGCACTTTCTAATTGTTTAGCCAGCTACATCAAGCTTCTATACCTCTATAATTGGGTTAGAATTGCGATTTGTTGAAAGGCTGATGCACTTCAAGGTTATCGCCCATTTTAGAAGGACACGTCCTTTCCTTTTTCTCTACACAGCTCATGTGGGCTAGAAAGACATTCACCCTCATTTTTAAAGGTCAGTTGTTGATGGGTAAATAGTTACGTAAATCTATAACAGATTTAAGTTGGAAGGGGTATTTCAGATTTGATTGCATATTTGCAAATAAGGATGATTAGATATTCCTATGAGTGATGACTTTTCTTGGAAGACATGCTAAATTTTCAGTCCATATAACATAGCTGTATGATTGAAGCATGTACCTGTACAAAATCATTACAGCCCATGACAGATATATCTTCAGATGCAGTACAGTTAAACGGAGCAGAAATCTCATTAAAGACAGAGTGAGCTCACCGGGGTGCAACAATGATGAGCTGACTTTTATGGCCTCTCATTGGCCCTGTGAACTTTATGGTACAGCAGACTACATGAAGTCATTGTTTCCTCTATGTCAGTATCAATAATGTTTTATTAACATAGTATGTAGCCCTTAATTATCAGGAATTTGCTTCAAGAAGGCATTTACAGAATTTGACCAATGACACAATCAGTATGTAGTCCCTTTTTGGGACTACATTTAAAAAAAACAAAACAAAAAAAACATGTCTCACAGTGTTGTGCATGTAAGATGCAAAACAGTAGCTGATGTTGTGGTGTACTGTGTAACAGTGCTGTGGCAAACAGTGTGTTAATGTATGAATGATATGTTGTGCTTTTGTTTCATTAGATATGACTTTTTTAAAACTATTAAAAATGCATCTCAATGAATGTAGCACTGGCTTGAAAGGACCCTGCAAACATCAGTGGCTTTTAAGCGTGACTGTATAATAAGCTAAATTTATTACTTCGGGCATTTGATGCTACAGTTTCACTTAATTTGTTTTGACAAATACCTACATAATCCCTTTAAAATGGTATTGCTGTAACAAACATTACTGAGTCACACTGCTGACATTTTGACTCTTCTCCTTCATGCTGCAGTTGCCCTAGATTTTACATGCTTACCCCATAAATTTCACAGTGGCTGGTGTGCATGAGTTGCACAGTCTTACTTGGGGTAGAATTTATTTCACTATTCAAGGTAACCTGTGCACACTGTAATGCAGTAAATGCCAATGTCCTGACTATTTTTGAGATGTGGACACTTCAGCCTCTCAGTCGTGCATTTGAAATGATTGACCTTGATCCTTTATGCCTGCACTGTTTAACGTACCCCAGACAGTCTGGCACTGAATATTTAATGATCAGTAAATGAGCAGATGAAGAGGAAATGCTGCTGCAAAGCCCTGTTTGTCCTGCTGGTGAAAAAGACAGCTAAATTAGCCCTACAGACAGCTGAAAACCAAGCTTCCATGATAATGCTGCACCACTAAGTTGTAGGCTTGTAGTGTTATGATTGATTACGCATGTGTTAAATTGTGTATTAATGAAGACTATACTCATTAAAGAAATGCATCAATGTATATATTTCTATATTGTCCATCTAATATTTTTTTATGCCACATTGTTTCCACTCAAGCAGAGGAGGCTGTTCTTCTCATTGTTAGGACCATTTGAATAACTGAATGTAATAAAGGTCAGCACCACGTTTGATGTTTCCCTGTGATATTCATGGTAGGCCAGCAAAGCAATGAACCAGACACCAAGTCATTTCTATTTCCTAGAACTTTAACACCTGAAGTATACTAGTACTTTTCATTTATGTACTCTTGCTTTGGCAATATGCAGGTAATGCTCTTATATATTTTCTGATACACCTACATGTAAATGCTGGTATGCATAAAACAGGTCTTGTAACATGACTTATTACCACCCTGATGATCATTTTGTCAACAGAAATATATATCTTGTTGGCCCTTCTGTTAAAAAAAAGGGACTGATCTTGTCACAGCCAATAGTTACTCTTTGGACCCAAATGTAGCACCACCACAAATCCAAAAGGTCGTTTTAAGTAGTTTTATTCTACTCGAGGGGTTCAGTGGTAACCATGGGGCATGGGAGGAATGGAGTGGGGGTGGGGGGTTTCTTTCCCACCCAGGTAGCAGGTGTCCACTGAGTAGGAGATGAGAGAGGTTAGTTCAGCAGTCCAGTTTCCTTTCTTATACAGGCTTATGCAGGTAAGCTTACTTGTGTTCCATGAAAAGGTGTCTGGGAAGAAGTAGGAATGCACAGGTTGTGTCCAGGAGAGATTTACCTTTGGAGGGTGAGCAAGCAAGTGGCAGGTAGGCAAAGGTTTTCAGCAAGGGTCCGTAGATGGAGATCCAGCTTATGAGACAGGAGATTAGTGAGAGTAGCCGAGAGCTCTTCAGACAGTGAGGAATTTCTGAGAACACAGGAAACAGGAACTAACACAGCGAATCAACATTACCACTAGGCGCCAAGGGTGAGCCAAATTGTCTGCCTCCCAACCACACTTGGGAGGCAGACAATTTGGCAGAGAATGGATGCAGGAGCTGGTCTCTGATGAGGTTAATGACACACAGGTGGTCTGGCTGAAGAGAGGAATTCAGGTACTCCACCCCAAAGGGGCGTGACAGCTTGCTCAACCCAACGGGCTTGGAGGGAGGAGTATCAACAGCCATGCACTCTATGACAGATCTTTGCTCTGCTTGTGTTATGCATGCATCATCAAACCCAATCCTGAAAAGATGTGAAGCTGTGTAAAATGTACTTAACTGTGCTTAAGTAGATTTTTCCAGTATCTGTTCTTTACTTGAGTGTTTATTTTTCTGACAAATTTTTACTTTTACTCCGTACATTTTTACATAAATATTTGTACTTTCTACTCATTATATTTTCAAAACAGTGTCGTTACTTTAGGTTTAACACATTAGATGGAAGTTCTTATTTCTGGTGCCTTTAAACATCAAACCCATCTGAACCTAAATGAAGGAACAATAACACACTCAGACATCAAATTTTTAAGTTGATGATGCTTAGATTCATTCACTGAATATAAACTTTATACCAGCTGTGTACTGTCAGTGTTGGGGATGGAAATCAGCCAAGATAGCTCGTGAAATACTGCGTTACATCTTGTTCAATTTAGTTGTGTAAATCCGCACAGAGCAGTAACCCTCAGAGCAGCAGCTGATCACAGCCTGCACACAAAGAAAATCTACTGGAGCTCACAATAGAAATTATTGTGAGTAGTGATTCTTTTCCCCACACTGAGCTGCTGCAACTGATCTTAGTTTTCCCCCACCTGCTGGATCCCACTGTAACCCCTCATTAAGCATTTTAAATACAGAAACAAGTGTCAGAACAGAAGGTTGGAAAAGTAAGTGGTACTAAAATCAAACAGCTGGAGGGATGTTTTGTAAATGATTAGGTTAACTGGCAACAAATCAATAACATGAATAGGTATGAAAAGCGGATCTTAGAGCGGCAGAGTTTCTCAGAAGTAAAGGTGGGCACAGGTTCATCAATCTGCAAAAATCTGTGTCTACAAATTGTGGAACAATTTTAGAACAGTGTTCCTGAGTGCAAAATTAAGATGTACCATCCACAAATGCAGGTTAAAGCTCTATCATTCAAAGGAAAAGCCACATGTGAACATGATCCAGAAAAACTGCTGTCTTTTCTCGATCTAAGCCCATTTAAAATAGACTGTTCTGTGGTCAGACAATTTTGAAATTATTTTTGGAAAACATGGACACCGTGTCTTCTGGACGAAAGAAAGAGGGATCATCCAGCTTCTCATCAGCATCTCTGAGAGTATGGGGTGTATTATTGCCTATGTAACTGTCAGCTTGCACATCTGGAAAGGTACCATCGGTGCTGAAACATAAGCTCCCATGCAGTGAGGTCATTTTCAAGGAAGGCCTTCCATATTTCACCAAGACAATGTGAAACCATATACTGCAGCTATCAACTCAGTTCAATTTTATTTATAAAGCGCCAAATCACAACAGTCGCCTCAAGACACTTTATATTGTAAGGTAAAGACTCTACAATAATTATAGAGAAAACCCAACAGTCAAATCAACCCCCTATGAGCAAGCGCTTGGCGACAGTGGGAAGGAAAAACTCCCTTTTAACTGGACGAAACCTCCAGCAGAACCAGGCTCAGCGAGGGGCAGTCATCTGCCGTGACCGGTTGGGGCTGAGGGGAGAGAGACAGGACAAAAGACACACTGTGGAAGAGAGACAGAGATTAATAATAACTAATGATTAAATGCAGAATGGGGTATAAACAGAGTAAAAAAAGGTGACTGAAAAGTTCGGTTGCTTAACTGGCCCACCTGCAGTCCAGATCTTTCACTAAGTGAAAACATTTGGTGCATTATGAAATGAAAAGTATGACAAAGAAAGACCCAGGACTGTTACACAGCTAGAATCCTCAATCAGACAAGAACAGGACAACATTTCTCTCACAAAAGTCCAGTAAATGTTCTCCTCAGTTCCCAGATGTTTACAGACTGTTTACAACTTTTTTGGAATTAGATTTGTAAAACTGAGTTATGGACTTGATGAGAATTACGTGAACTCATAGACTACAAACAGGTAAAGAAGACTGTGTATGGAACACAAAGAGAAAAGAGATAAACAGAACTGATGCAGTGGGCTGAGAAGGAAGGCTCGATTGAGGAGATATCAAACTGGATAGAGGGGTAGACTGGGAAAAGAGATCATCATGAAAGTGAGTGAGTAAGTAGAAGAAGGAAAGAAAAAAGAGGTGCAAAGAGGATGAGCATAGGGATGAGAGAGAAAATTATTAAAATAACAGTGTTGGAGCATAACTGCAGTCAAAGCTTGGCTTAGTATCCTTTCTGTCCCCGGGCGATTGGGATTCAGCAGAACAGCTTTCCTCTGTAACAGGATCTGCTGTCAGCACATTATCATGCTCATGCTGCAGAGCTCCTTCAGTAAAGTTTAAAAAAAAAAAAAGTAGTCGAGTAACAGTATGCGAGAGGGCGAAAAAAAGGTATGTGGGTGGTTGTGGGTGGGCAGCTGGGTGAGTGAATTTATAATGTGTGTAGGAGCATGTGTACAACGTGCATGAACTTTTATGTGTATTATGTCTTTTATGAGCATGTTTGCCTGTGGTATTCCTCCTGGTCTTTATCCAGAAAATAGAGAAGCCGAAAGCCAAAAGCAGCACAACCCAGAAATAGTGAGACAGAGAAAAGTTAAAGTGAGCTCTTTTAATCATGTTATTAAAGCAGACTGCCTAACAAGGTGCAGAAGCAAAGACCTGAAGAATTGAATTCAGTCTTTTTAACCATCAGGGCTCATTTTATTCATACATTTATCGCTCTCAGACAATTGGATAAAAAAATACTGAGCTGGCTAGATCAAAGGAGCATCACTGGGCTTTAATTTAACACAGAGTAATTATTTTTAATGAGCACAAGTGAACGTCCCACTTCTGATTAGGAGTTTCCTCATTCGTTCCCTGCAAGGACGGGAAAAGGGAAACAAGTGGCGTCCCAGCGGCACGAGCACATATCAAAAAAACAGGACAAAAACAGGTACACAGAGATGAAACGGCAGTGCTTTAGATAAAAGAATATTTTTAGTCTGAAAAAGAAAAACAAAGACAAATCTTTAAGACTGTGCCAGATAAATACAAACTGCAAGCTGACAGCAAAACCTAGTTCAATTCAATTCAGTTTATATAGCACCAAATCACAATAACAATCACCTCAAGGGGCTTTATACTGTAAGATAAAGACCATACAATAATACAGAGAAAACTCCCTCTATGAGCAAACAGTGAGAAGGAAGAACTCCCTTTTAACAGGAAAAACCCTCGAGGCTCACGGATGGCCAGTCATCTGTCGTGACCACTTGGGTGTGAGGGGAGGGAGACAGGACAAAAGACATGCTGTGGAAGAGAGCCAGAGATTAATAATAACTCATCATTAAATGCAGAGTGGGGTATAAACACATAGACAGTGAAAAGAAGAAACACTTAACATGTAAATTCTAAAAATTTTGTTTGAAATATGACTTGCAACACAAAACTTCTGAAGCTCCACCCTCAAAAGGCAATACCCAATTTAGATTTGGCCACTATAATTCTGACGATCATCTCACTGCATAGTCCAGTTGTGACAACTTTGTCACAGGTAGGTTTGGGGCGGGGGTGCAAATCTGGCAAGTGGGGCTCATGTTAAGCTGCAATTGTGTTGTGGCCAGACATTTAAAGTAAGTGGGAAATGAAACTGCTGCATTTAAGGGTTAATTGTTAGGGTTAAGTGTTCTACTTCAGGACATTTCAGTAAAAGTCCTCCCTGACAGTTTGATCATGGGTTACAAATTTTTGGTGCACAACCATGTGGTTGCCTTTTGTTCTGTGGTCCTGGTCATATTTTTGACCAAATGCAGTCTATTGTTACAAACTAGAGACCCAACTCTTGTCATCAGCTCTTGGTCATCCTATGTGTATCCTGGATGTGAAGGTTGTGTCACAAGTTATCAGGGACAACCACAGTGCTTCACAACCAAATGACCTTGAAAGAGATCACAGATTTTTCCAGGATGTTATTTTTGATTGCACTTCATAACCCAGCATCCAATTTAAGTGTTGGGTATACAGCAGAAGGACCTGAAATGAACTACCCTGTCTCTGGCAAAAATATGAATGCAGAAACATACAATTTATTCTCACATGTTGGGCAATTTTCTTGTTTTTTCTAAGCATCTTCTATTTCCTTTTTTGAAATGTACATACACTCTTTCCAAATATGCAACACTTTGAGTTTTGTTTTTAATTTTGTTCATAACCTACCTTGTATGTGTCTGATTGTTTCTTTTGCCCCAATTATGTGTTTATTTATAAGGACTCTTTAGTGTATGTAGTCATACCTTAGTGCTTATAGTTGGTCAGTTTATCTGTGTATCATGTGTTTGTGCCACCATTTTGATTTGAGTTTGTTTTTGTCATTTTTTTTTCTTTCTGTATGTAGCAGCCACCCAACCACATAACTAGCCAAAAACAAGCTAATATGCTGTTATATCCTGCCCTGAAGCAACCTTCTTGGAAGCTTTCCAAAAGAAAGAGTGGCTCCTGCTGATGTCAAGCCTTATTGCGACCCAGTGAGTGAAGTGAGTGAAATGCATGTTCAGCAAGAATCTGATGAACTGTTAGAAAATTTGGGCCAAAGCTACTTCCCTGAATTATAAAAACTTTAGTAGCCTAATTCTAATAACTTTATTTATCGACTGTCATTTCATCAAATCCCATCATCCTTGGTTGTCGTTTGGCTTTAGTTCTAGCATGCTAATTTGAGAAACACAATATCTGCTAACAAGATTATTAGCGTTGCTATTGTGAGAATGTTAGCATGCTAACATTAAAGTCTTTTTCACAGCTATGCTTGAAAGTTTAACATTAAAGTCTTTTTCACAGCTATGCTTGAAAGTTTCAGGATAGTCCAGCACTGGTGTTTCACAGCACTTTAGACAATTTTCTGTGTAATTTATTTCATTGTGGAGTGAAAGAGTGTTACCTCTCCACTGCTTCTCTCCCATGGTTCTTCTTTCTTGTTGTTCTTGATAGGTCTGCTGTATTTGTTATCTTTACAGCTCCAGGTACTAAGCCAGTATTTTCTTCACACCGGCATTTACTTTAAAACACAAAATCAGTGTATGTAAATGTAAAAGCCAACACATTCGCAATGAATCACATGAATTAAGTAACTTAACCTCAAACACAAATCTGTCACAAAAGTATCAAATTATCCTATGTGAAGGTTCAAACAAGTTGGACCTTTTATTGTGTCTTTCTCATACCCTTTGGGAACAGGCTAAAATATGGGCAGCTAAAATGTTCCCTGGCTATATAATGCATCTTTGAAAGCAAGGTTATATTGATTTAGGCATATTTCATGTGACACAATCACAATGTCAAGCTTAACCTCACAAATAATATTTGGAGGTCACAGCCTTATTTCAAAAAAGATTCAAAATTGATATCAATACAATACTGATTTATCATTTTGTTTTGAAGCTGCAAAGTTCTTATCCTGTTCTGTAGGGTATGTGCGAAGGTGGCCTCTCCCACACAAGAAAGGAGATAGGGTGGGAACACATGGTAGAGGTCAGCTTGAACGGAGATGAGCTGAGTGGCCTTCGAGCTGTTTACAGCTCTTGGCCGTCCTATGTGTATCCAAACAGATGACTCTGTTTAGACTGCTAACACCCACAGATGTCTAAGTAGCTGACCTTGACTTGTTTCTACTCTTAGTGAACATTGATTACAAAGGTACAGCATTTACCACTATGAAAATGGTATATCACCTGTCATAAAATGTCTGATTGTTGGGGTTTCTTTCTAAAATTGTAGGGTCTGTCCCTTACAGTATAAATTGCGTTGAGGTGACTGTTGTTATGAATTGGCACTATATACTGTAAATAAAACTGAATTGAATTGAAATTGTGAGCTGTTTTCCTCTGTTTTTTGAGGTTGCAGATGGCAAAAAATGTTCTGTTTGAGAAGACTTGTAGCCACAGATTTGTTTGCAGCAGCATATGATTATAAAGATGCCAGTGTCTTCTAGTCTAACACCTCCACCAGTTGGCTTTTTGTTTTGTTTTTGTTGTTTCTTGATATTGATCCATCATAAAGTCTAATCTCAGAGTTTAGTCTTTATTTAACTTTTCCTGTTGTGCCTCCAAGCACACCAGACTTTTCATTTACAGGACAAGACAGGATAGCTTTTCCAAGCAATTAACTTGAAACTTTGCTGATTCCCAGACTTTTTCTCTAGTGCCCTCCTAATGTGTGGTTTTAACATGGAATTTCATTTAGACATCTGTTCTACATTTCCCTCAGGATAAAATGTAATTACTTTGGTTAACCTTATCATTTGGTCAAAATTTCAATTTGTTTGCTTACAAAAATTGGCATTCCTTTCTGCTGCATTAATTGGTTAGTACTGTTCAATGCATACTAGTAGGAAAAACCCCTAAACATCAGTATGTTAGCATTGTGAGCCTAATGCATGCCTCAGCATTAAGCTTAAGGTACTGCTGCATTATAAGCACAGCCTCACAGAGACTTTTATTCAGTGCAACTTTTTTTTTTAATTATTGCTTCGACTTTCTTTGAAATAAAGAAAACTCGGAAGCAAATTAGAAAAATTACAGCCAGGATTGGAATGCCATTGTACAAAAATAAACATTTTCATAAGTGAATTTGTTAAATATAGTAATTGAATAAGGCAGTATATCTTTCCTTCAACTCCTTTCTTTTTGTTCACTTCTCATCTTTTTTCCATGTCATTTTTTAGTACGTACTGTTCCTGAGGTTGCATGCCTGCCTGTGTATTGTAACTGAAGGAAAAACCAAAATAGAAGAGAACAAAATACCCCCACCCCCACCCCCACCCCCAACCCCATACCCTGTAGTTCTGTGCTGCAGCCATCATGCAGGAGAGAATACAAGCCACGTCCTGAAAGTCAGGGGAGCCTTCATCCTCCTCCTCCTCCTCCTCCTCCTCATTCTCCTTGCAGACATGGAAGGTCTGTTTCCATGACAACATGAGAATTAAGGGCGAAAGAGCGCCATCCCAAAATGACATATCAGATTTAAGGGCTAGTTTGAGCATAAATCACTCCTGTTTTTCTGAATGTTAAGTTCATAAAAAGCCCACATTTTTTATTCATTTTTGTCTGCAGATTGTCCTAATTCTGTTCTTGTTACAATGAATGGCATAAATTTAAAAAAAAAAAAAAAAAAACGATAACTCGGTCATGATCAAAAACACATTGAATTAATCAATCTTTGCGTATAGGTCAAAGTTTTTGATAACATAGTCTTTATTCTTAAACAATCACTAACTTCATTCTGATTTTTATAATCAATGCATATTTTTTGTCATCTCACAATTCATAATGCATATATGAGCATGTTCCAATGCAGTGAAATCATCTGCAAACATAAAAATATTAAAATTATAGTTAATATCTCATACAACCAAAGCCTTTATTAACTCTTACACACGTCAATTAACCCATGAAAAAGTGCTTTGCTTTACTGCTTTCTCTTATTAGCTGTTTTTAACTCATTCGTGTATTCATTCCCTTCTCACATCCTTTCATTCTTCTGTCAACAGTTGACATTCAGTATATCCAACTTCATGCATTGCTTTAAGTCCAAACATGTGTCTTATGCACCAGTATAAACCTCTGTAAAAAGATACTTATATGCTGGTCTTGCCTGCTGACTTTCAGTGTCATGTTTAATATACTGTATCTATCACTGTTATGCAGTAGGTACTGTGGAAGTTGAACTAATCTACTGTTAGCTCTTGCAGATAACTTGCATCAGCTGCTGACCCAGGTCCCAGATGGAAGACTTTCCCAGATCCATAATGATACCTATGTCACTGCTGTCTGTTGTGTGCAACTGAATATGTGCTATTTACTGTACATATCACCAAATTAGCAAACAGTTTTCAACCACATGTAGGAGACATTTATGAGCTCTCGCTAAAATACTGATCAAAACGTTGCATAAAAAGTTTTGGACATAGTCTCCCAAAAATCATAAGAAGTTCATATTGGATCCCACCTCAAACTCAAACCAAACTTACATCAACTTTTACAGTCATGCAATGGTCATGCTTGGTTCCACCCATTTCCCTTTTTCAGCCTTCCTAACTTGGCTAGGTTTAGCTGTATGCCATCTTTAACAATAGTAAAAAATAAATAACGCTACTGACCCCAATTCATAAACACCACACTGGTGCCAGTCTTTGTGCAACTAGTGCTGGACAGTGGGCATCCATCCTCTATATCTGGCCCATTCACTGCACAACTGTAGAACTTCCTGAGTTAGACAAACTAATTGGGGATTAGGAATAAGCTCAGCAGCGTACACGGCGTATGTGGTGCACCAATCAATTCAACTTGTTTATACAACCCTGTCAGTCTGTTGATTTATGAAAGAGATAAGACTTTCCTCCACAATGCAGCAAGTAGCTCATATCATCGGTCACAAAACCAGTGGGAGTGGAGACAATATGTGTTACCATTTCAGAAAATCCCACCGAGATGGTAAGACATCCTCCTTGAATCTGGCCAAATGCAGATGTACTGGCTCCTCAATGAGACATTTAGCTTCCATTGTGATGGGAAAGTCTTAATGATTGTGACCTTACATTAAAAATTTTAACATGTTAGGTCACTGATTTATTAAACAGTCAGGCATCATGTCCACCAGTGTTGAAAAAGTCTCTAGTCATTTCACAACAGAATAATAGAAATAGTAGAACTTTCTGGAAATTAGTCACCACAACCCTTCATGGCCAGGCTTGCCAAAACAAATTCCATCTCTTTCTCCTGCGTAGAAAAATTGCAGAAGTCTTTGATCGAATGTCATTTCATGATTAGTCCATATAGTTCAAAGAGTACTGTTATATAGTTATATTTTGAGTTGTTGTTATAGCTAACAGCAAGGGGTCTGTGGTTCTTGAGGTGCAAATGTGAAGTGACCATTTTTGGCCATGGCTCGTAGTGCTGATGCTGGTCATTACTGTCCTCTCAGCTTTTGGAGAGAATAATATTCTTTGTCGTTTTTGACAAGTTTGGACATCTCATTGCTTATAACCTAATACTCCTTTTAAATGATAAGATAATACGGAACCTGTACCAAAACTGGTTTCCTTTTTTGCCAACTTTCACCAACTTATACAACTTTCTTTGTCTTTTCTACTGACAAATTGAGATGTGTTGTCGGCTTGACTTTGTATTATTTAGAGACATACTAGACTGCTCTCTGTTATATTGCTTGTATCAGTCCCGTCCTGCCACAGCAGGGTAACATAAATGAGTTTGTGTCCTATTAGTCACATTAATCTAACTTACAATACACACCTGAGTAAATTACATCCCACCCTAAGCACTCTGTTTCCACTGGAGTCCATCACAGAGAACTTTCAGTATATTTAGTCTTACCCTCACACCAGAGCAGGTGGCGTGACAGTGCATTCAAGATCAAACTGTGATAGGGAAAAAAACAGAGTAATAATAAAAAAAAAAAACAATACTTTCTTTAGTCTCAAAAACAAAACAAAGCCAGAATAATCATGATAATAAATGGGATGATTGAGCAGCAAATTAGCAATGATTATAATGTTGATGGTATAGTTATTATTGACAACAACACAATAAAGCATATGAAAGCACAATAGCATTTAGGAGAAAAAAAACAATGTATGAAAAGTGAACATGTATTAAAGCTTGTTTTTCACAGCATAAATTGAAAATGACAGATACTTGTATTTGTGTGAAGGGAGACCACCATTCCTTTGTTTATCACAGCTTTTTATCTTTTTTGCATAAAATGTTGGTCAAGTCCTGATTGAAAATGATTTCTTTATATACACGCACTCTCTGGTTTCATATTAATTCCTCTAAAAGGTTTTCACAGGCAAGACTTCAGTTTTTGTTTTCGTTGTCTTGGGTGTACAGTAATAGCCCCTCGTTGTCATCATTAACCCGTCTTTTTTTTCCAGAGGGTATGGTGGTGCGTACATTGGGAGGGACGGGTGAAGTTTCCTATGGCCCCTTCCCCTCATTCAGCATGAGGCCACTCCCCCCTGCTGGAAGCCCCTCCCTCGGATGCTATGTGGAGTCCTGATTGACAGCTTTCCCTCCATTCATGGTGGGAGTCCCTGAGCTCTTCCTGGAACGGTGCTTGTCCTCTATCTCGTGCAGTGATGGCTCCCTGTACATACAAACTGTGGCAAAGATGTAAAGACGAGGAGGGGAGGATAGGAGAGGAGAGGAGAGGAGATCAGAATGAGGACAATGGAGAGCAGATTGAAGAGATGGATGTGCAGACAAAGACAAGGTCAGGTGTGAGGCTGGGACAATTATACCAGGCTGAGAGGGAGAAGACAGGGGAATTAGGCCATGTCAGCACTTTTTTATCACATTGCTTGACAAGTTTTCATGATAATATCTATGTGACATTTTTAAGGATCCCCCTTTTGCCCACACTCCACTGCTCTACGTGCTTCAACAAAATGAGACTGGTAATCTTGCTAACAAGCATTAAAACAAGAGGAAGATAAATACTCAAAATGATAGATCCTTTTTCAAACCTGTCTCTTGGACACCAGGTTTGGAGACTGGGAATACTGTATAATGTAACTTTTTAGAGGTACTCTGATGACAATTTTGCTCCTTTTCTTGAAGCAAGAATGGTAAAAGCTAAAACAGCAGATGCTAAGATATTTTGCCTTTAGTTGAGTCCAAAGCATTTGTCAAGCTAAAAACACCCCAGTTTTAATTTCCCATAATGCAACTATGCTATGTTTCATCTCCCTGTCTTCTGAATGCCAACTTATTAACAAACCACACACTTCCAGCTAGTAATGCAGGTCCTCCAAAGCCAGATAGGACATTATACTATATTTTCAAAAGCTAATTAGTGCTGGCGGATTGCTGCTTTAAAGCCCAGTGTTGTGCAAATACTGTTTTCTGTGGTACCACTGTACATGATGGGACGTGCATGCATTACCAAAAAAAAAAGAAAAAAACACAGAAACATTAAAGCTGTTCCAGAAACATGTTTCTATAAGCTTAATAATACCTTCAATGGGCCTGGGCACAAAGTGCGATGAGGGTTTAGTCTTCTTGACCCGGTTGCCCTTCATTACTTGTCCCTCCTTGGTGAGACCAAGGAACCAAGCCCGGCCTGACTCCTGCTGTCGGTACACAGTGGACGAGTAGATCACATAGTAGTTCTCGAAAACCGACTCCTTGAACTTACATTCTGGGGTGAACACCTCCTGCAAGAAGATTGAGTGAAGGAAGGTAAAAATGCTGTAGACATGTGTCAGTGCAAACAGAAAATACATTTTCATCCACATTGAAGCCAAATACAGAAAGCAACAAAACAAAAGAAAAAAAGAAAAGAAAGCAGTAGAAGGCTGAATCTGTTTCACTCTGCCAAAACTGGCTCCCATGACTAGCATGTGAAAGTTGCCAAGGTCACTAAACAGCCATTAACACACACATACACACAGACACACACACACAGAAAACTAATGAGAACGATAGTCTTATTAGAATAATGTGACAATGGAAGATTTTTATCTCTTGGTTTCAATATGAAAACAGTAAGTCAAGGAGAGAGTCAAGGGGACTCACAGTAATGACTGGAAAACTGGAAAGAACCAGATACTGGATACACTGTCAGGCTTGAGTGCGATGCCAGATTATTGCCATGACAGTGCAAGACAGGAAACAATGCTCTTGACTCTCTAACCCAATCCAGATGTACAGCAAAGATGCGCAGTCATTTGTCACCTTTGGCAATTGTGTTTTTAAAGAGGCTGGAAAATGCACGTTTGCTTTTTCAAACAAAATCTTTACTTATCAGAGCACATGTGCTGATTAACGTGTGGCTGCCAACCTCATCGCCCTCAGTCCTTGTCCCTGTTCTCCTCCTCATCGAGACTAAATTAAAAAATAATGCTAGTCAGTTTGAAGGGCAGGCAAGTCATGTGTGGCAAATAACAAAAATGCAGGTGAGGCAGAAGAGCTGGTTTGGTAGATATTAGGCCATTTCAGTTTAGCCAGACTTTGTACTATGTGTGTGTTTGGTTTCATTTATTAATGTCTGCCGCAAGGTTCTGTGCCCTTTTAAGGTTGTCTGTTTGACTGACAGCCCAATTCTGCTCCCTGCTGGAGGTGACAGTGTATGTGTAGTCCAGGTATTACTCATGTTGAAGGGACCTAAATCTGTTAATACCATCAAATTATGGGGACGTGTCTTCCTTATGGGGACAAAAAAGTCCCTGTAACATAAATCACTACATTTTATGGTTGGTGACATGTTCTAAAGTTAGGGTAAAGGGTAATGCATAGTGAAATGCACTTATGGTTAAACTACAGGTCTCCAGAAGATTAATGCATGTGAGTGTAAATGTCCCCAAAAGCAATTGATACAAATCAGCAATAATTTAAAGCCGTTTCTGACCACATGACTAATGGAAGTTTAAAAGCTGCTCTCTTTTCTAGATCTGTTTTGCTTTCTACCAGCTCCTGAGGAAAGCATCTGGCATCTTCACTGTGAAATGCCAAACTGTGTTCATCAGCTAGTAGTTAACGTCATCTGGCTTTCTTTTTAGCAGGTGGTGCAGATTTGAAGGGCGGTAAAAAAGCTTTGTAGAGCTGAAGGAAACTATCTGTTGGTTTGTTACTTTGAGCAACGCCTGTATATTACACACAGTCATTTGATTGTTCGTGTAAAAACACATAAAATCTGCAGCTTTAAATTCATTCCTATCAAATTTAGTCCAGTTTAATTTGTGTGTGTGTGTGTGTGTGTGTGTGTGTGTGTGTGTGTGTGTGTGTGTGTGTGTGTGTGTGTGTGTGTGTGTGTGTGTGTGTGTGTGTGTGTGTGTCTTCTTGGAAGGCATACCACAGTTCAGAGTAATGAGTCCCAGTGTGTATGACCGCTCATTTATAAGACACAGCAGTGCATAGCAGGCTGAGTAAGGGACTCGGGGAAGGTGGAGGTCACATGGTCGGCGGTGTGAAAACGTCTCCGCGGTCAGCAGGAGGGAGGACAAGGTCTGGCGGCTGAGTGTTTCGGCATGCCTGCTGAAACGCTGTCAAACAGCAAAGATCTCGCTTGCTGTCGGGGCACGGGGGTCACGTTGTGCCTGTCTGGCTTTGCGTGTGTTTCTGTGTGACCGTATGTGTTTGAGTAGGTGGGGGCCAGACAGTGACACATTACACAGCAGAAGGCTTCATCGCTCCCTCATCTGTTTGGTACTCAAATTAGGCCAAGCACACACACACACACATATATATACGCACCCAAGTCCTATGCTACTATTCACCATTAGCCACTTTGCTTTGCTGACACACTATAAAATTCCTTCCACATTTTCCACGGCAACAATGGCCTGTGCTGTCCATGAAAAGCTGGAACACTTTAGAAAGCACCCTGGATGCAGTTTGGGAATGACTGGGGTGAAATGTAAGTGACTTTGAAGTCTCTGGCAGAGAACCTTGTTCACGGATGACTGAGTAGAAATGTGAGGTGAAGAGATGGGGTCGGACTCTATTGTGATTAATGAGATTTTATTAATGGGCGTGAACCATAGAACCGCAGGGACAACGGAAAAGCACAAAAATACACATGAACACACAAACTCAGTGCCCCACATATACCATCAACAAGTTTGCCCTGTCACTTCCTCTGCCAGGAGCTCATAATTAATTGAAGTTGTTACTGCCTCAAAACACGTTTTATTTAAAAAAAAAAAAAAAAAAAGCACGCCACATTTCAAGGCTAACAGACTCTGCTAAGTGATAGTAAAGTAATTAAAAGGATGGATATTTATATTCCATAGCAATCTGGCGGACAAAACCAAAAGACTTGTAAGCAAAACTGGGCACGTCTGACTGCTTACTCGGCACCTTCAGGGCTCTCAGTTTGGGCCTAAGGATGAATAAACACAAAGTTTCACCTGAGACGCTGTGAACAAACACCACAAAACTGCTAACTGAATGCAAATTATTTTGGCTGTTTCTGCATATTTTCATAAAATGTTTTTCTTTTTTTTATTAAAGATTATCATCTGAATTTACCTCTTTGACAGAAACAGATGTCAGAAAGATTTTTGAAAGGAAGTAACATCAAGGTGCCCTTTGGCATTTGCACTTCCTGCTTCACACTGAGTATAAATGTAGAACTACGGTATTGTGCAAATGTCTTGAGCTACCAATCATTTCTTTATATTTTGCCTATGAGGTGAAAGACTTTCTCTCAAATTATTAAAGTGCTCTTGAGAAATGAATGTCATGTCCTTAAGATACAGGAAAAAATCCAGGAAAGACCTGACACAGGACCTGCATCTGACTTGTAAGTTGATCCATCTACTGTTTGTCAAAGCCTCATCAGAAGCAGACTCATTGGAAGGGCGCCTGTCAAGAAGCAATTTTAATGAAGGAAAACAGGGACAAAAAGCTTAAGTATACGTACTGATGCCAAATCAGCATCAATGCGTATGTAGGAGTTCAGGAGAGAGGTACAACAGTGAGTTGTACAGTGAGTAAAACACGGTGGAGGCTCTGTCATGATTTGGGGCTTTATTTCAGCTGGTGGTGTTGGAGATCTTATCAAAATTGATGGAATTATGAATGCAGAAAAGTACTGTCAGATTTGGTGCTGTCACCATGCAATACTATCTGAAAAGCATTTCATTGGTAACAGCTTCATTTTTAAGCAATTATTCCAAACACACTGCCAATGCTGTAAATAGTGGGTTAATGACCACCTCCAAAGTGGACAACCCCAACTAGGATTTAAATACCTGGGACGCTCCACATTTTGGTTTTAGAACTGAAGAAGCCTCTTGAATGAGAGCTGGAACATCTTGAAAAACATAAAGAAGTCCAGCTGCCTTTTTCCAAGCTCTTACGACTACCGTGGTCTGGATGACTGAGAACCTACACAGACAATGCAGTAAAAGTATACCTAGATAGAAAAATATGTAATGGAACGCAATCAGTCGTGGATTGGCCTCCTCAGAGCCTGGATTTCAACATTATTAAAGCACTGTGGGATCATATTGACAGAGAACAGAACAAAAGGCAGCCAACAACCTTTGAAAACCCAAAGTTTTAAACAGTTGTCAGTGTATATGCATGTAGAAGTGATGCCTGTGAAACAAAAGCTAAGGCTTCAGACTGGCATTTTGTGGAAATCCATCATTTTTTTTAAACAAATAATTAGATTATTAGCATTACAGCATATCTCTTTTGCACATAGTCTTACCCTCATGATCAGGTCATTAATGATATTATCAAGGCTGTGTATTGTGTTGTGAATGTTCATATGTGTCCTTGTGCGTCAGCTCAAGATAAACAAAATGGTTACCCGCTCATAGAAAATAATAGAAAACCAACTCCATTACATCATCAGAGCTCAAAAACTCCATTGGGAACCTTTAAGCCAATGCCGTTTTTTTTTTTACCTCAGCCTTGTTTTTGTAATAGTGGCCACAATTGTGTTTCTCATTCCATGTTTCTCTAGATTTTGGTTTATCTTAACTTTGGATGCTACTAAACATCAATAACAGCAAAGCAACCTCACAGCCACTGCCACCCACCCACCCCCACTTCTAGTGGTTCTGCACATTTGTCCAGATATGCGTGAGGTAATGTGTGTGTTTGGGGCTTATGAAAAGTGCGAGTGCCAGTGTATGGAATGTAAAATGAAACACAAAGAAGAAGAACAAGATGTAATGGATATGAAACTGGGTTGCCAAAAGAACTGAGCTGAACGCATCGTGAATCCAAATCAGCTGCTGGCTCCATCAGAGGAGGGCGGCAGCTCTCTGATTCGGCATTAAGGAGCCACTGCCGACAGGCATCTTTTGAATTTGGAAAAAGATGTCGAGGATACGATGAGGACCTCAATTTAAATGTGGGCCTGAGCCACTGGTGTATCTAAGAGATTTGGGCCCCGTGACAATCCCAGTGATGCCATGGAACTCCCGGGGAGCTTATTATTATTCTTGGAGAGATTTAGGTCTGGGATTGTCTAGACATTACTTAAACTGAAAAAACTCTCTTTCTCAGTTTTTCTAATTCTCCCTCCCTCCATGCTTATCTTCTTTCTCTGTCTCACTCTGAAAGTCAGGTTAGAACAAGGTTTTATTTTGTCCTTCCTAAATTTTCTCCACAGATGAGCTGTTTGATTAATAGCTGCACTCAAATCACAAACACACACTAATGATCCAGAAGTCATAGAGAAGTTTCCCCAACATTCTTACTTTTTCTTTTTTTTTTTCAGTTTATCTTCTCTAAAGAATGTGGAAAATCCCATACATGCAACTACACAATTTGTGCACACAGTAGCAAACAAGTAGAATGACTATGAAACCATACATTTTCTGTTGAGTTATTTACCAAAAACCCCGCACTTTTTTTTTTTCAGATCCTCACATTATTTTGTAGATAAAAACATGATAGATAGATAGATAGATAGATAGATAGATAGATAGATAGATAGATAGATAGATAGATAGATAGATAGATAGATAGATAGATAGATAGATAGATAGATAGATAGATAGATAGATAGATAGATAGATAGATAGATAGATAGATAGATAGATAGATAGATAGATAGATACTAGACAGTAGCAGTGGTTACTGTTGTGCAGCAAAGTAGGTCATATTGAGTGTTATAAATAATGGAAGGGAACTCTTCATTGTAGATGTTCAGCCCCCACGCACTTTATCACTAAACACTCTATGTAAGCATCATCACCCAGCTCACCCTCAGCTGCATCAGCTTCCAATCCTCAGCAGTGAGCTCTGCAACCAAGAAAAGCCAGCCAGCATATATGTAACAACTTAACTGATCAGTGGTGATAGTACTAAAAAAAATGATACCTGACACCTAGATAAAAGACTGACAGAAAGGTTCCTCAAGGGTCTAGCACAATTTCTCAGAAGCATCTCAAACAACACCAGAAGATAAAGCTTGTCGCGTTCTCTCACTAACAAGACATTGCAAAGAAGCAGGAAGAGAAAAAGGAAAAGGGAGAAGTAGGAGGATATCCCTCAGTAATTATCTCCCAAGGGTTGCATGGCAGTGAGAGCTATGCATCTCTGCTCTCAAATGTAAGGAAGACAAAACAAGCAGTGAGAAACTTTATAGTTTGCAGAGTCAAAATGGTAAAATGGAAGCCTCACCTTAGAGAGGAGGGGAGCAAGAGTGAAAACGAGCGCATGGCTAGGAAAAACAATAAAGACCCAGACAAATAATAATAAAAGCAAATGTGACTAAGAATGAGGAACGAATGTGAAGGACTTCTTTTATAGCTGTGATTGCACCAAGAGAGCTATCATAAAAGTATGAATAAAGAACAGAAATGTTCCCCCATAATGGTATTCCTTCAACCCTTTACACAGTTATTATATTCTTTATCTGCATACATAACCTGTACTGGTAAATAACAGAGGCTATATTTGCATTTATCCAATAGTTTGCATGCTAATCTAACCTTTTTATGAGCTTCTCCAAGGCATACAGGCACTCCCTGTGATTGCCTTACCCATGCTAATCTTCCATGCTTCATAACTGAGAAACCCGACCCCTTCCACATGGCCAGAAAAGGCATCCACTTTGTGGCTTTGATTAAAACAGTCCTTCAACTGTTACTGCAGAAATATCTTGCCCTCTAATTAAAAATCGCTCTTGCTGTGATGGAAAGGTCAAAGATTTGTTCCTGCATCCAAAATAAAATATGTGGATAACATGATGATAAAGAAAGAAAATGTTGGTTATGCTGAAAGCTGCCACTTGATACTGAGGTACTGAATCGTTTGTAATTAACAATAATCAAGTACTCTGATGCAAAGGATGATTTTGTAAAGAGCATCCCCAACTTCAGTCAATTTGATAAATTAAAAGATTGCTGTCTGGGCAGAATTAAACTTTAATTAGACATAGATAGGTGGGTGGAGGATTATTATAAGCTTCATAGTAGGGCACTTGTTTATGAGCCTTTGGTTATGAATGAATCTGTCTGCTGGGTGAGTCATAAAAGCATGCGCATTTACTGTATGTCCTTCTCTGAACTTGTGAGTGCCTCATACATCTGTCTAAGCACTGAGTTGTGCTCAAGTTGTACTGAGTGAAAATACTTGTCATTCTGAAATAATGACAATAAATTTACCAGGTTTTGCAGTTATTCAAGTGCACATTTAAAAAAAAAAAGACATGGTTTGCACCATTCATCTTCTCAACTCAAACTTTTCCCCTGTCACCCTAACAGTAAAGTGGCGCCCTCATCAATAAATGTAAGCTGCAAGTTTAGCAGACACTGGCTTCACTGTGTCCTTCAAGTATTTTATGAGTATTTTAAGAGAGAAAAAGTTTGATGGGCAGTTTGTGAATTCCAGCTCTTGCCAGTCATTTATCATGCCTGTCTACCAATCAGACAGCCATCGCCAAGTTCCTCAGCAGAGGTTTGGCGGTGATGCAGCCCCCCCATCGTCTTCTTTCTTCAGTAACACCATCCTCTGCTAAGACTAGAGGTTATATAACTATCCCAACTGGGATATGTATTGCAGTTCTTTCTCACTCCCTTACAAACACTCTCCCTCTGCAGCTCATTTTACTAAGACGTGGGCCCAAAGCATGTCTTCATCCTCAATACAACAGCTATGACTTTTGGCTGGAGGTCCAGCCCCACTTGTACCTACATGCTACACAGGTCTATAGGCCTATCATACTATATGCTGCAAATAAAATATCCAAATATCTTTGTAATGTTTACTCCAGAGTCATTCTGTTGATATACTGGGATTATTCAGCTTTTTTTAAAGGCTTTTCAAGACTGTTGTAATCATACAGTACTTCTTTTTCTCATATGAAACCAACTGAAAGCACTTCACAGCTCAAATTGCACTCATTTAAAAGAAAGATAAAAATCTGAACAAAGCAGCATCATCCAAATCAAAAGAATTCAGCTGCTTCACAAAGAGCTTCTCTTAGTGGCCGACAAAAAACAGAAAAGGTCATTTTAAAAAGGACTGAGCAGTGAACTTAATATCGAATTGAATGTAAAACATGCGAGGTGCCGCTTCAACAATAAAGTACGAGGAGGAGTTGGGAGGGATAAATGCTGCACAGCAACACAAAGGCACATCCGAAGAGCTCTTAAATTTAGCAGAGATGAAAGGGATTGGAAGGGCTGAGTCTTTGCAGCAGTGGGATATTAAAACAGACAACAAACAGAACAAAACACAACACATGTTAATAGAGAAATATGCATGCTGGTAACACTCAAACATGCGCAACTTAACGGTGTGACTGGAGTAAAAAGTCACATCTTCTTACCGAGCTGTAGAGCATGCCCTCGCCATTCATGGCAATGTAAAAGCCGCTCTTCACCCCCTGGATGGCCACCACTCTCAGACCCACAGGAATAAGATTAAACAGAGCTGCAGAGCAGACAGAGTGGAGGAGAGACAGACAGTTACAAAGAGGCAGAGACAAAAGAGAGACATCAGACACAAAGGACAGAATAGGACAATTGAGTTTTCACTTAACTCTTGTAGACACGACAGCCTCTGATCTCTGTTCTTTGGCTATTTGTCAGCGGTAAAGTGAACAGTACAGGACACAGGCAAAGGGAACACTGATGCATCTCACAGTGATGCATTAAAGCAGGAATCCAAAACTTATGTGGTGACATCTAACTGAAGTAATTACACAAAAGGACAAAATAACTTGAAATTGTTTGTAGATCTAGTTGAATTCAATTATCCTGGATGGTGTAGATTTTGCAAAATGAAAGTAATTACACATTATATATGCACACATATTTGACTTTGTAAATCTCTGACTCTCTTCCACAGTATGCCTTTTGTCCTGTCTGTCACCCCTCACCCCCAACCAGTTGTGGCAGATGGCTGCCCCTCCCTGAGCCTGGTTCTGCTGGAGGTTTCTTCCTGTTAAAATGGAGTTCTTTCCACCCACTGTCACCAAGTGCTTGCTCATAGGGGGTCATCTGATTTGGGGGGTTTTCTATCTATTATTGTAGGGTATTTACCTAACAATATAAAGCACCTTGAGGTACCTGTTGTTGTGATTTGGAAGTCTATTCAACTCAACTCAATTCAGTTTAAATTTTGTTTGCAACAGCTCCTGTTTGAACAAATGTAACTGATACTGTCAGTCAGACAGGTATTAAGCTGCTATATCACTGCAGCTAGTATGTTCAGGGACAAATATCCAGGTTTCAAGTCATCAGTGTTCGTTGAGAGTTTAAGTCTGTTAATCTCCCTCATGACCATATGTGTGTGTTTTATTCACCATATTTAACTAAAATCTGAAAACCTATTTTTGACTCAATGATTACTGAATACTGATCAGTACCTGAAAGGACACAGTATGATCTTCAAAGTAGTGAGATGACCGCCAATAAAACAGGGGAGACATAAATCTGTGATGGCAAACAACCAAAATTGTGTTGTGATTTAGGACCCCATCAATCATTAAACTGCTGCAGGCAACTGCTACTGAATCTACTGAGAGGACTGAACCATGACTGTCAAGGGCGTTAGTTTGGTGAGGGTGTGAGGGTGCTCTTTGCGTGCTGTGAACTCCATGTGATGACGGAGTGATTGTTCTGCAAGTGTCAATGGAGACTACCAGATAAAGCTGGCAGGGAAAAGGGGAATTGGGCCAACACAGGTCTGTCCTCTGAACAGATTCAATTTCACTCAATAAATATCGACGTGCTGCTTTTGCCTGCCAATGGTTTAAACCTGACCTCAGGCCATTGGTGCGGGTGATACATGCTGGCCACTATGCAGGGACACACCTGTATACCCTTGAGGCCAGACAGAATGGGTGCTTCAGCACCTTCAATTTCATTTTCTAAAGCTTCTCAGTCTCTTTTTTTTTCATCCCTTCTCTTCTCCTCTCTTCTTATTCTGTCATTTCTTTCCCTCCTCTATCTGGTCCCTCACTCCTCTTTCCATTAACGTTTCATGGCTGCTGCGTTTGTCTTTTTGATGACTGGCAGTGTCTGTCAGAGGCACCATCAACAGTTCAGCCTGGCTTGAAAAGTAGGAGGAAAAGAGACATAAAATATGACTCGCTACTATACTATTATGCTATAATTATGAGCTGCTATCCCTGCTCTCATTTGCCTGCCAAAAAATTTGAGAGCTGACAGAAGCTGTCATTCAGTTATTGTCTAAATGTTCAGCTTTTCTCTTTTTTATATTTCAGCTCCAGCAGTTGATTGATTCCATAACTACCTGATGACTATTCTCACGCTGGTTCCTCCTCCTTAATAACCTCCAATCCGTCTCTCACTGAAAAAAGAGAGGCTGGGCTGGTGCTGGGAGAGTTAAGCGATTTTTCCAGGGATCTGTTATCGTCAAAGGGACAGACAAAATGTGTTCAAAAAACCCAATAAAGCAAAATCCTCAAAATGGCAAGTCTTCCAGAAGAGCAGTAAACGACTACAAGAAATCCTGCAGCAGGTAGGCTCAGGGAAGTGAATTTCATGTGAGCAACACAGGAAACAAACCCCGCAGGAAAAGTTTCAGAGAGAAACTTAGCCAAATTTCAAATGCCAAGGGCATATCTCCAGATCCAGAGATGAGAGACTTTACAGGTATATACTGTCACATTTGCAATTATATAGAGATTATTTTTTTCCTCCTCACTCCAGCTGGAAATTGAAAGTACTTAAAATTAGCGTATGGGTCTTCAGGTAATAAGGAAGTCTTTCCTCATTCCATCCATCAAACCCAGAGCATCAGGGACAGATGAAGCGTGACTGCCTGAAACTGCAGGTGTCTCATAACCAGCAGTATATTTCTAGAGCTTCAGAGTGTGCAGATAATTACTGTAGGCGATCAACTGATGACAATCAAATTAATAACTGTTCAAATTTGAACATGGACGATAATTAATTGAACGGTGTTTCACAGCCCTTGCAGTTAGTTAAGCGTATAGCTCTTCCAGTCAGTCATGCTTACCACTAAAGCAATTTTCCATACTTGTAACTGTATATTGAGCCTGAAGGCAGCAACTTTGTGATGCATTCTGTCACGCACGTTTCACAATTTAACAAACCTATAATAGAATCTAGCTATTTAAAAACCAGAAAGGTGTGATTAAAGAAGAAATTCCATTATTTTGTTACACATTTGTCTCCATTTTCTCACTAAAACTGTTTCCTGTTCCGTGGTGTCCTTTTCTCACCACTTGTCATTCCCCACAGAAATGCAGAAATTGATAAAAAGAAAATGGAATCCAAGTGCACTCTGGGCACAGGTCACACCTATTATGCATCATGCTCCTCGCTCCCATCAGTTCCACTGAAGTACTCCCTGAAAATAAATTACTGTATTCTATCGGCTAAAGCTGAGGATGCTGCAGGTCAGAGGGTGGCATAGTTCAAGGGTGGAGGATAATCTATTATTCTAATAATCCAGCTGGGAAATCAATACTTCAGTGCAAGACCCGAATACCAAATCTATTTTGTCTAACAGCCATACGGCTTCATCCTTCTGTTACTTTTTCTGTCTCCATCTTTTGCTCCCTTCTACACTTTAAATTCCTCTTGCAGCACCTCTTGCTCGCCTCTTCCCTCTGTGTGTCTTACTTTAGACAGTCTGTAAGCTTGAGGCATCTAATATAGAGAATTATTCATTGGGTACAAACGGAGAAGGTGGTATTTTTAGTTTCCTGTGGCTGAATTATTCACTGCATTCCTCCATCCCTGGGCCAGAGGGACTGCTTAACTACAGGATTACCTAGAGGTGGGGAAATCCTCACATGCAGCTAAAACCTCAACCAGCTAAAACCTTTTAGACACAATGGAGACTTTCAAAAAAGAGCTATTTGCTCAAGCTGCATGCAAGAAATGCATTATGTGGATGCATTTCTCCGCCTTCACCCCCACCAGCCCCCTTGTGCAGTAATCCTTTTTGAAGACCCTCACTTTATGCTCTACGTGGTTCTCACTAAAGGTCTATCTCCTCTTAAAATATGTAGCAACAAGTGACAGGAAGAAAGCATTCATTTCACCACATGACTGCTTTGATCCAGTGACTGTGGCTGCAGCTTCCTGTAAGTATGGCAGGATGTTTTAGGGAAGAAAGGTCATGGTTGGTTTCTGTTTGGCCTCTCTCCAGACTGGGAGTGTCATCATTATAGCCTTGACAGCCATTCTCTCCTGACATATGTGCTATCTCTTCCTTGATCCTTTATAGGAGGCTCTTAACAAAAACCTACATGTTTTAATGTAAGAGACTTTCTACAGACGCAGCTGATTTTCCCCCCTTTCTGTTCTTGTGGAGGTGGATGGGGTATACCCCCGAGACTATTTATCCACTGGTAGTTCACTGTGGAAAGTCGATTGTAGTGAAATATTGCAGGTGAGGTTCTTGTGGTGGCATGGAGTGAAGTTATGGGGCTACAACTGTTTCTAGCAATGGGTTTTTCCAGGAAAAAAATTGTGATATTCACACATGCTTTGTAAATTTCCATCATGTGCTGTACACAGTAGAAATGGCTCAGCCAGTATGGCCATGGTAGGTATACTACAATTGGTTTTACTATGCAAAATTAATTTTAATACCAAAAGCTGGATAAATATTATATTTAGGGACTTTAAAATTATTGAGTAGACAGACTTAGAATACATAAAACATTTCAGCAGGTTTTGACACATTTACATCCATGCATACTATTACATAATCATATGCAGAAAAGAGGGCATTCTGCCCTGGAGAGTTTCTTCCCTTTAAAATTGTAATTTTTCTTTTTCTCTTTTTTTTAATCAAGATAATCCAATTTAGTGAGGGTGTCATAAACCAATTTTGGAGAGCTTAAGGTTGCCAAATAACATGTGTTACATAAGTATTAAAAATGCTAAAGCACATAAATGCAGCAATCTATTATATAACCAGCTCATGGCCATTAAATGTTTCATGCTGGAAGCTGTAGCTCCACTCACTGTTGTCGCTGTTCTCGTCCTTGCTGCCGTCGATGGTTCCATCCGGCTGCATCTGCAGGTAGAAGCCCTGCTGGCTGAACAGTCGTGTCACGATGCCTTTCAGCTGTGGCTCTGGAACGTACACACACACACACACACACACACACACACACACACACACACACACACACATGCACACACACATACGCATACATACACCCCGTTGGCCAAAGCCCCGTCCCCACCAAGAATATGTCAGAACAACAGTCTCATAATGGTGAAAACAAAAGCATAATTTAGTTGATACCCCTGCTTTCAGCTAACACTCAGAGAAAAAAACATCCCAAAGAAATGTATCACAATCATCAAATGTAGTGCATAATTAATTACAAGTTGGCTTTGGAGGATGGAGTGTACTAGCAGAACAATTATAGGCTACACTACTTAAAATCATTTACAGTTTGTTTCTCGTGTCATATTTAAAGTCTGAAAAACATTAACAAAGGTTCAGTGTTCACTTTATGATTTGTGTATCTAAAAATATGAATATTCAATTGTAATAGCCCATTTTAAAGGAAATCTTACTATTTCTGTGGCACTACAGATGTACCAATATCAATTCTATATCTTACATCAATAATATCAATAATACTGTAATGGACAGTTTGTCATGAATCACCTGTTGCAGCACATAATCCCATAAAAGGTTAAATGGCTCTTTGACTGGGGGCCTTTATAATGAGAAACCCTTAACAGAAAACCAATGATCAATTTACATTCCCACAGTGGTTTAATGCATGTATCTAGCACAGAAAAGTTATGGATTTTGCATCCTTTTTCAATACCCATTTAATGCACACTGACATGTCAGTGGTTTCTTTGGTATGAAGCAACCGTGCATTTTAGAGACAATGTGACTGACATTTAACGAAATCACTCTTTTGAACAGGCACGTTTTCCCTGCTTCACTCCAAATTATTTCATTGTTATTTATTTGCCAAAAGGAAACCGATTTTTTTATTTTGGGGGGGGGGGGGGTCTTTTTCTTTTTTCCCCCAATAAGATAACCCTGTACCGACCTCCAACTTTGGAGGGTATGACTTCTGGCGCATGGCCAAAGTGCTGCTCAAAGTGCTCCTCTCTTCAGGGGGAGCAGGTGGAAGCGAGGATTAGCTGAGGGCAAAGAAAGCCTCTCAGCCTCCGGCAATGCCGAGGAAAAGCAGATGTGGGGAAAGTGGTGTTTATCTGAGAAAAAAATGTACGTCTGTATTTTGATTTTGTGTAAAAGCAGAAAGACCAAGTCAGATGACAGTGGAGGGTTAAAACTGTATTGCTTTATATCCTGATAATTAAGTCAATAAAACAATTTTTAGTGGAGGTAAAAACAAAAAGATAAAGATGTACTGAAAAATATACAGTCATGTTTTTCTCGAGTAATACCACTCTACAGCTGCACAGCAATGTACTGTTTTGTGTAAAGACTGGGAACAACAAATAGATACTAAATATTACTAATCCTCGGTTTATTCCATGTCTCACAAAAGGAACAAATTATGCATTTTGTCACAATTTAATTGGCACTTAGTTTCTCCTTATGCACCTAAATAAACATTCATTTAATAAAATTCTTGCTTTGCTGGCACACACATTCTGATAAATCGTGTATGTGACTGGAATAAAGGAGCCTGACTGTCCACCAAGGTCATAAGAATTCTTGGAGGACATGCAATTCATTTCAGTCCAACCCGGCACAAAAAAGCCACAAATGAATTGACAGAAGAAACATTTTTCAAGCTTGATATCAGGAGAGAAAAATGGTTTTTACCCAGATCTGACTTCAAAAAGCAATGACAGGTGTTAAGTCTTTGCTTGAAAGCTGATCACTGCAGTAATTACCGTTGCATGAGCTCTAGTTATGTTGAGTTTTCAGAAGACAATATGTAGAGAAGTGGGCTCGCAGAAAGCATCCTCAGCTAACGTGAATTCCCGTCTGCTCATCATCCTCACCATCACTCCCCCTACTCACCTACCTGTGGGCTGGTGCCATCAATTCCTGAGACAGGCCCTTCATCATCCATCATGGGAGGGTAAGAAGAATGTGGCATGTGCCCGTGCGTGCATGTTTGTCTGTATGTGTGTGAAAGCACATGGGAGTGACCGCATCAGTAAATCACATGTGATAAAGACACTTCCATGAATTAAGGCCTCAGCAGGGGCCTGAGCAACTGCTGACGCCTCATCGCTTCCAATCATTTACAGAGAGAGTGTGTGTGTGTGTGCACTGTGTGTGCATGTGTGTGATCATATCTGTGCAGGCATAAACAGACTTCCAGATAAACTCCAGATGTGTTTGTGCATCTTTCAGCTGCAACAAGCGTAAGGTCATCCTGTGAGTGTATGGGCCACTAGAACATCAACAGATTTACTTCATACCAATACAGAAGGACAAAAACATTTAGGTACGTTGACAAATGGCGTCATGACCATGAAATGGCGAATGATCACCTGTTCTATAACGTTTGACAGGGAGGAACACACCATGTCCATATACACCAATATACACTACGATAAAAACCTCTACTACACTTACACAGTAGTACAGACACAGAACGAGGAGTGAGGATAGAGGCTGATCCGACACTTACTGACAAAGAGAATGGGGCAGAAACAAAATGAGAAGAGGCAGAGAAAAAAGAGAGAGGAGCAACAGACGGCTGGCTATAGGAGAGTTTTAGCTAGAAACAGGTCAGAAATGAAGCTTTAAAAATCCAAGAAAGCCACACAAGAAAGAGAGATGAAAGGGGAAAAAAAGAAGAAAGTCAGCAAGGGAGAGGGTCGCCGGCTGTCAGACAGGTGTTGAAGCCCCAGGCCCCTCCCTCCCTCTCTGGCCCTCCCCACCCCTCCCTGGCCAAGGGGGAAGTCGACATGGGCGCGAGATGGGGTGGAGACGAGAAGAAACACAGCACACACGGATGGAGGCTGAGCTACTGACCTAGCCTGCAGCCCTTATGGGACACCTGTGGAGGTTTCGAGGGTGCATCTTACGAGGGGGGGAGGATAGAAGGAAAAACAACAGGCTTTTAAACAGGCAGAATTCATAAATTCTCCAGTGTATCCGTTGTTTATAAGCAAATATATGGCAATACATCAGTGGAAATATATGGATAATCAATTAGAGGACATACAGCATCCGTCTGCCTGTCTGTCTGCTTCGTGTCTGGCCGTGTGGAAGGAGTTACCTACCTGCCCGTCAGTGTCTGGAGGACAGACTGCTTTGTTGTCTGTCTGGTTATGTTTTTAATCAAGTAATTTGTTGGAATTTTGACACTGAGATTGTTTGTCTGTGGAAGCTGCAAGACTACAGGGTTTTAGTTCCATCTGTCTGTCTGGCTAGCTGGCTGGGTGACTGTCTGCATTATCCTCCCTTTTCTGCCTTTAATATTGATGTCCCACTGTCCGTCACTAAATAGATCTGACTGCCACTCATTACAAGCCAGAACTATCTGGTTAGGGAGGAAGGGGGTGACTTGCACTCTTAGCTTGTTATCTGTGTACCCGGACAGAAAAAGGTAGTTTTTTTTTAGTTTTTTTTTTTTAAAGGAAGGTTATGCTGTGAAGTGTAGGACCTGAGCCTTTGTATATCAATACAGCCAGACCAGCTCTTAATCACTACAGCTATACCTCCCTTCACTGCAGTAAAGCTCCCTCTCTGCAATAAACATTTACCATTAAAACATTTAATCTGAAAAGAGCCTTGGTGCACTGCAGTGCAACTTATCTCCACTCCTTACCCCCAACCTGCATTAATATTGAATTGGGACATTTTAAAGCAGGCTTTTTTTATGTAGCTGTGTAATTGTGTTTTGGAGGGGAGTCGGACTGGGCATGATTAAGTGCAAAAAAATAAAAATAAATCTGAGGCTTAAATTTATTTTATTGCTTTTGAGACAAATCCTGCTCGAGCTTTGGCTGGGGAACAATTTCGGTTCAGGGTTAATTTATTATTCTGATCAGAGCACTATCACAATGTATAAATGGGTAACGTCACAGCATATAGATCATTCTGGCCGGTCCTGCTCGGTATGTAGGGGAGGGTTGCGGCGGATAGACAGACAACAAGAAGACCTAATGGAACAGGTGGATTTTTCGCACCGTGGAGAAAATCTACCTTCTCCTCCGGTTCAGATTGAAGCCCCTGACTGCAGTATAATGCCTCTGCTGCTTCAAAGAGGGGCGGGGTGGTGAGTGGGGGGTTGGGGGTTGGGGGAAACCGCTTCCATACACAGACGTAACACATATCAGTTTTTTTTTTAAAAAAAAAGAAGAATCTACGGCACTGACCTGGTCGCCGCCGAACGGGTCTTTTCTTGCCGCTGCAGAAACGGACTTTGCTGAAGACCCCCAAGAAATGCCTCTCGCAGAGAGAGCGGGGGTCTTTGCTGGGGCTGGGGCGACGTTTCGAAGTCGAGACCCGGTCGCTGTTGGACTCCCTCGCCTGGCGTTTCTGCCGGATCAGGGAGCTGGCGATCGCGGCCATCGCCCCGAACCGAGTCTGAAAACGGAAAGTCTACTTCGGCAGATGTCGGATCTTACCGTAGGTAAATGGTGTGGAAAAAAATAAATAAGAGCGCTGATTCTGTCCTTCGGTCCACGAATATTTTAACTAAATGTCATACTGATCAGAAAATCCTTCGAGTCCAGGGCATCATTGCGCTTCGGGCAGCATCCTCTCGTGGGGACAGTAGCATACACATATATTTATATATGTAAATATATATATATTTATATATATAAATAAATATCAGCTGCTGCGAGTTTTCCGCGTCTCGGGCTTTTCAATCAACAGCGACCGATCTTATATAAAACATCTAAGAGTTAGGCCACAGGGGCCCAAATATCAGACATGAAAACATGCAACAGTGTTTATAAGTTGATGCAGCTGCGTGCCATAGGAGAGCTTCAGGTATTCCAGGTGAACAGCGCCGCGGCTGATGAGCACGACATCGTTTTCCTCAGTTGCACACCAGCCTACCCTCTGGATTCCTGACGCCTTTTAATAATTAAACCCAAAGACAGGCACAAGGCTCTCGTGTGTGGCTACTAACTTTTTTTTCTTTTTCGTAATTTACTCCACGCTCATCGGTGAATGAGATCGTCCGCTGCCGGTCCAGGATGCGATGCAGGAGCCCATATATGTGAACCAGTCTCCGGTTCCGTCGATGGCACCTCTAAAATGCAGTCGGGGAAAATGGAATCGACAGCAGAGGCTACTCTGCAAGGATGCTGCAGAGATGTAATTTAAGCCTGCAGGGAGTGATTCCTGTCTGAAAAGCAACAAATAGTTGAGGCGAACACACGCTTTTCATTGTAGCGCACAAATAATTGAGTGACCTAAGCATTATTTCCAGTGAGTCCCGAATGAATACTATGTGTGTGTGTGCGAGTGAATGGTGGCGGTCCACAGATTTTCTCTCTCTCTCGCTCTCTCTCTCTTTCTCTCTCTCTCGCTCTCTCTCTCTATCCCGCTCTCACTTCTTCTCTCCCTCTCTAACTCTTTTAACGCAATCATACGTGATTGAGGTTGGTATTAGTAATCCTCAGGACTTGTTCTGGAAAAATAAATGATTGCTGTTGAAAAGTTGTGAAAATTGGAATTTTTAAAGCAAAACAGAGGGAAGGGAGGGAAGGGCTAAAGACTGGGTGGGAATTTTTTGCACTAGGAAATGGGTGCGTGTGCACGTGAGTTCTTTTGGATTATGTGCGCGTCCAAACTGGGGCGGCTCATCTCACAATTGTCTCTTTTAATTACGCTTCAATCTGAAGTTGCAAAGCAGTTTTAAAATGTGAGAAGGCTGCATTAAACTGCGAACTGCATACAAAGATGAATCTTAATCAGCTTTGGCTACACAGTATTCTTACCCCCACAGCTTACAGGCCTACCAAAGAGACAGGAGCACGCATTTATTTTGTAAAAACCAATGGCCACACGTCCCATAAAGAACATATTAAGTCTGGTTTAAAGGATCACCTTCAACAGGCTTCAGTACACACAGAACATGAGCACAAAACCCCACTGGCAAAACTGAAGTACCAGACAGTGACACAATGCATGGATTTGTGTGATTTGATGCTGATGGAAATGAAAAGTACAACTCTGATGTACAAAAAGCACAACGTACAATCAAAAACAAATAACAGTGTGATAGTTAAACTTAGAGAACCCCCTTTAAACACATCTTGGCCCCTCGGTTCATGTGAAAGCAATGCGAGGGCACCCTGTAGGCCTATTCTGTATTGTGTTTCTAATTGACTGGGAACATTTGCAAACCAATTGATTGCTTCTCTCCAGCTGTCTTCAGCACAATTAAGAGGACAATGATCACTATAGTAGTAAAGGTAAATCAACGTAAAACGGCCCAGCCAGAAAAACCTGCAGACATCACCTTTATGTGCCTCTGGTTTCATTCTCATCGTTGCACAGCTAGGGAGTGTACAATGCACTCAGTCACACAGGCACATTCTGTGTTAGGAAAAACGTGCATCTTTAGCAGCACAGCAAACCTCTGGCATCCCCATGATGAAAGAGCATGAAACATTTAGAGGCTTTTTCTAGGACTTGGTTTGACATTCTCTCTCCAAACTGAATCTGTAGAGACAGCAAGAGAAGGAGAGAGAGCATGCGAAAGACGGAGAGAGATTTTCTTTCGACTGTTATTGTCTGTCCCTTTTATGAAAGATTTGGATAAAAATGGATGAAGGAATGTGAATGTGAAGAGCTGATACCCTCGTTAGCCATTTCTAAAGTATGTGTGAGGGAGAAAGAAAAGAGAAAGGGGGAGAGAAAGGGAGATAGAGGGCAGATAAAATCTTATATACTAAGCAGGGCAAGAAAAAAGTTAGAAACCAAGTCTTAGAGTCAATCAAATTCTAAATCAGAACCCTTTGTATTCATATTGAGTTGCCAGTGAGTGGTAGATATTAATTTGACACTGCAGTATAAAGAAATATCAATAATAGTTTCAATATAACATTCATCTTTTTGGATGTGATATGCTTTGTGCTTCTAAGAAGAAAAAAAGAGCGTGGTTTGGAGTACAAAGTGAGCTTTCTCAGAAATGGGAGGGAGCTCGTGAGCACTACAGACATGGACATGCATCTTTGTCGAGGAAAGATAAATTATTCCCTAATGAGGATCTGTTTGGCTTCCTCCTTCTACCATAGACAATTAATTTTCCCTTCACTCCAGAAAAGATACATCCAAACTCAATGAAAGACTGCTGTTATGAAACGCACTGCAGATAGTATAGCATAATTATTTAAATTGTCATTTCAAGTGATTTTGACTCTGAAGATTGGCTGCTACAGTTACAGAAACCATATGAGTCATTTTATATTATTTTATGTGTTTTTGCTCATCAGGGTCATTTGCCTTTTGTATTCTTGGTAAAATAATATGAACATTGTGGGGAAAACCTGAAGCATATATGGTGAAGATACAGCTGGAGTATTTATATTTTATCAAAGGACAGTATATGTGAGATTTTCTTACTAAATGTAGAAATTAAACAGCGATGCAGCAATTCAGTATACAGAAATAAACCAAAGCCAGAGTCTCTGTGGTTTTGCCAAAGGTGCCACCACTACAGGAGTGGCTTGTTCAGAGAAACTTTTTATGTCTGCTGCCCTCATGTGGAGAATAAATGAACCACAAGCATTTAGAGAAAAACTATTCCCCTCTTTGAAGTTTGTCACTTCTCTGTGTCCTTGAGATACCTCACAGATTTGTTGACTCACAAAAGCTAGAACTAGTTGTCATAGTGGAATGCCTGCTAAACACTTGTGCCAAGCCTGCGGGAGGCAGAGAGCAGAAACGTGAGAGAATATGAGACATCCTGTGACTCAAAATGCTCCTTAAACACTTCTACTACAAAAACAACATGAATCATCATGTAAAAGAGATAAAGCCAGAGCTGTATGGAGGAACAAAACAATCAGATTCTCATTCAAATTACATCTAGTGCAGCAAAATGTGAGGCCAAGTCTTGTTTCCTGCATCTCTCTGATAAATCAAGTAATGTCTGTATGTGTGATGTGTGTTTGTGCATGTGTGTGTCTTCACATTTCTAGAAAAGTCTTCATCTAACTGACTTCAAACATGGTGTGTATATTGCTGGGGACCAAAGGAATTGCAGTGTTGAGTTTAAGAGGGTTTCCTGCTTCTGCTGTTGGTCAGCAGAGCCTGTTGCATATTTGGCTAGGCATTACCATGACATGATGGCATGGGAAAATGTCTTAGATCAGAAGTATTATAAGTGCTTTTGTGAACTCACTGATAATGTCTCTACACCATGTTTGGAACTTGATTATTAATTCACCCATCAATTTCCTTTATCACTTATTCAATTTCAATTCAGGGCTTGTGGTGGTGGTGGTGGTGGGGGTATATCTCAGCTGTCACAGGGCAACAGTCCAGCAACTGCTTCCCTAACTAACACACAGAGACAGACAACCATTCACATTCACACAAACACCCAATTTAGAATCCCTAATGAATCAGCAAGCATGTCTTTGGACTGTGGAGGAGGCCAAGTACTCAGAAAGAACCTACAGAGGCACAGGGAGTATAAACTCAACATAGAAAGACCCCAGCACGCCAGTGGATTCAAACCCAGGATGCCCTTGCCGTGAATCAACAGTACTAACCACTGCACCACCCCTTACTATTTACTTATAGTGTTTTTGATTTGTGAGCAGCATACATTTGCAATATTTTTATGCAACACCGTGCTGAAGATTAAAATGAATCTTTAATCTTTTTAATGCATTTTCACTTTGCCACTAACAAATAAAGGAATGTGTGTGCCAGCTATTCATCCCAATCGAGTTCTTGTACTTCCTCTACCATTACTTCTGTGACATCTGTGAGGTCACATTCCTCTGTGACCTTATCATTATTTCAACAGTTCAGATAACACACTTTATAAAGAAACTTTGATCAACTTAAAAGCATGAAAGACTCAAGCAGCATTTGCTGAGTATTAAAGCTAATTTTGCAAAATATATGCTGACATTAAAAAAAAAAAACCTCCAAAAGTACTTTAATTTAAACCTGATGTTATATTCATCAATTACTGAAAATAGACCAAATGACAAATATAAAGAGTTACAGGGTCGCTCAAAAAATCAGTTTTATTTCTGGTGGTTTCCCTATGACACCCACTGCTCAAGCATCCTGTAACTGATACAAACAACAATACTTGGGCTCTTAGTGGTCCTGGCCACTGGTGTAATTGTACTTGTTTCTTAGAACTCTTACTCTTAGTGATATATTTTTTTAGCACCTGAGCTTTTCGAATATCTAGGCTGCTTTGATGCTGTGTTACACTGTAAATAGATCCAAATTAATGCAGTGGTTAACTTTATAACACCTAAGTGTGTTTGTTTTGTTCCCGCTTGAGCACTAAGCAACACATTTTCATGACTGGAGACAGAGAGGGAAAACTTTAATACCAGAAAAGCCAGGTGCAAATCTGACACTACAAGGGAAAGCAGGTGCAAACGTTTAAGCCTACTCACACACATATTTCACCAGAAATCCCTACGAGGTGATTTTGGCATTGTGCCTGAAAAATGAAGAGTATAACGCTCCTTCTTCCTTCTGGGATCTTGTACTAGACAAACTGTAGAAGCAAGTGATGCAGTGAGGTTGCTATGCAAAATGTAGACTCTGACAACTTCTTATAGAAAGTTAAGTCTATGAACTGGTTTTGTTTCACTTTCTGTTTAAAGTGTGCTCTGTTATGCACACTATTCTTAAGTTATCTGAAGTTATCAGAGAGCCAAGGGGGGAAACAATGCTGGCAGCAGAACAGTGTCTCTCAAAAATCATCTCATCATCATATTTTAGCTGTAATTTTAAACATAACTGTCAGATTGATCTTTAGGAGCTCTTGATAAACAAGCATAATAATATAAATATATAAAATCAAAAAATAACCTTCAAAATGGGCTGGCCAGTTGGTGAAAAAGACCAAAGAAAGTTTAAACAAACTATTCATCTGCCATGGTTTGATCTCTAACATGCTTTGCAGTCATTTCTGTCAACACCTATGTGCTGACTCACAAAGTTTTGATTGAAGTCATAAGGTTCATCTAACAGCGAGCAGAGATGCAGAATAAGGACTGATAGTGCTTTATATCCGAGTCCTACAGATCCCAGGGTGCATGCTGCTTTTGGTCCAACTACCTCAGAGGAATCAACTGTGCTTAATGGAGTTTCTAATTGTCTGCCCTGAATTTCCAAACCACTCCAGCTGAGATCCTATGTACTGCAAGTGACAGGAGGAGGTGTTGCATTTGTCTCCCAGAAAAAAAATACAAAAAAAAGGCCTTCTGGTTTGCACTGGCAATACTGGGGAATTCTTTATGCCTTGTGAGACAGTAGAATTGTGTTATGAGTGAACAACAGCAGCATTGCAGTGAATTGCCTGAGACATGACTAGAGGACATGGCAGGGATCTTAGGCTTGTTGCCAAAGACTGATAGGTGGTGGCTACGTGTGGGCTTGTGTGTGTGCTTATGCATGTCATTGCAATTTTATATCCTTAAGTGGTTTTTTAATATCTAAATTCCCTGCCGAAGGGAATTTTTAAAATCTTATTTAAAAAGATGCACATGTTGCCTGTATAATGATATGCATATGCATTAAAGTAGTTAAAGCCAAAGTTGAAATTTGGGGACTTTCAGCGGGGGGGGGTCCCAAATTTACTCAGGGGTTAAAAGAAGAACCTCATACCCAAAGACAGGTATCAGTGAAAAGCAGAGGCAGTTCAGTAGTTTTAAACTGAGTTTGTACTGTAGCCTACTAAACCCCAAGAGGGTCTCCTTGTTCAAAACACATCCAATCGATGTAGTTTGATATAAACAAAAAAGAAACTCCTACTTTAACAGGGCCCCTTGTGCTACGTCGCTATCCGTGGTGCTGAACAGCGCTGGTTGTTTGGGCCCTAAAGGAGCGCTGCCTCTCCAGGCCCCTGAAGTTTAATGACTTGATCCCTGCATTATCCATTTTTGGCCCGCTTCAGATGCAGCATTGGAACAAATATAGCATTGTATAGTATCAGGAGCCCTCTCGGGAGTAGTGCGACTTACAGCTGACTGCCAGCAGCTATCCGCGACGGGCGAAGACTGCACACAAAACTCAGGACAGATGCGAGGAGCACAAGGAGAGGCTCCCTCCACTGCAGACTCGGAAGCTGTTACTCACACACTCTGGTGTCTAATGAAACCACTCATCCTCTCCTCCCCTTCTCTCTATATCGCCCCTTTCCTTCTTTTTTCTTTCATCACTCAAGAGAGAAAGCATGCAAAGCAAAGACAGCTATAATGCTATGTCTCTCACCGTTGGTGATTGTGGTCGACTTCGATCGTTGTCCACAGAAACACTGCAGCATATGCGCTCCTTTCTGAAGGAATGGCCTCAGAATCCTCATTGATTTGGGTTGATGGGAGCCTTCCTCAATCCAAACAATCGGACAACGCTATCACAACACAGCAGGGTCAGGCAGCATAGCGTAGCCAGCCAGCCTTCCTCTGTAGGCTCACAGCAGCCCTCAAAACGCCGGAAGGGCACAGTCTGCAGGACAAATTACGCTAAAACGAGGCATCTTGAGTGATTCCCCCTCTCGCTCCCTCTTTCCCTAACCCCGTCTCTCTGTCTATCCTCTTCTTGTCCACCGACGGTCATTCGCGTTCACGGTACACTCCTCTTCCGCCACAGCAGGCAACGCAAGGACGTTACAATGTGCTCTTAATTTTACATCCCCCCCTGCCTCCGCGTCTTTACCAGCAGCGGACGTAATAGCAGGAAAGGAGAAGGGAAGGGGGAGAGAGTGGAGACTGTGTGTGTGTCTGTGTGTGTGTGAGAGAGTGAGAGAGAGAGAGAGAGAGAGAGAGAGAGAGAGAGAGAGTATGCACGCCAAAGTTAAACTGCAGGGGTAAGTGGCAGGCCGACCACGAGTGAGGTAATGCGGAGCTGACAGTTGAGGCGACAAGGGCTGCCCGATCCGAAGCTGGCTGCACAGATGCTGGATTCCAAGAGCCAGTAGTTTTCCTCTTTTTCTTTTTCTTTTTTTCCTATGTTTTCACAAATCACTGGGAAGAAGAGGACAACGCAGAGTCTACGTCAGCTGCAGCCCTTCGCTTTGAAGTCAATGATGTTTTGCGATGCGTGATAGTAGCAGAAAGTTTATGGCTCAGTCACTGCGTTATGAAAGAGCGAGTGGCAACAATGGCCACCGAAGTGTCCTTCCAGTGCGGCAGCAGTGCGTTCATTATTTTAGTAAATTATGATATACATTAGTGTATAGGCGGCATTTTATACTTTTAGTCATGAAAGAGCTGGTGTTAACTATGCAGGTAATAAGTGTAGTGGAGTGAAAAGTGCACCATTTTCTCATGGATGGAATAGAGAATGACGTACAGATACAACAAGAGCAAGAACTCACAAGAGAAGTAACCAGCCTCGCTTCACTACAGCAATTTAACTGACGCGTGGAAGATCTCGGAGTCCTACTGCATCCTTTCTTAATAAGTGAAAGTGAAAAAGCTAGTAAAGCATGGCAAGTCACTTCCAGGACGAGGAATCTTTGGGGCATCACAGACGCTTATATTGTGGCATAAATGTGGTGCGAACCTGAATTAGGCATTTGCAATAACGGACTGTGTTGTTGTGACTCAAAAAAGTGGCTTCAGATATGTATATATATATATATATATATATGCAGATAGCACTCATCGTGTTTAATTCAAGCTCTGGTAAACTTAAAATGTGTTTTGAGTTATGAATCGTCATCCAAAAGAGAAAGTTCAATATCTTATTAAGAATTTTGACCCAGGATGACTAGCGCCGAGGGCAAGACTAGAGAGTCATGTGCCACTTTCAACACTAGGGGGTGTCACAACATAAAACATTCAAATTAAAGTAAATGTATGTACAAATATTAGAGACTTGCCTATAAATACTAAAATTGCAAACACTAATAATAGAATTACCCAAGAAATAACACAACAAAGAGGCTTTTTTTTTAGGTTGACAAGTGACCCATCAACCCAACAAACATTATGACAATCTCTGCTGTAGCATTCAGCACACTGCCTAAGCATTTTACAGTATATGCTGCAACATTTTACTGTATTTCAAAACCTCTTTCCTGTGCTCATGTGACCTTGCACCACAAGGACAACAAAATATATGGCACCAACTACCACGGGAACATGCCCTCACTATGTAAAATCTACACAATGAACATAACAGGATGTTTTAGGTCAGCAAAATGACTCAACACCAACATCCATATGCAAATAAGGAAAGGTCAGGGAGGAATAAAGAGAGAATGGGTGGAGGGAGCCAGGGAGCTGGCATGAGACCCAGAGTCACAGATTTGGTGAAGGTGCTGTACTGTACATTTAGCTTTCACTATACTGTACCACTGCAGAGTCAGTCGCTAATTGCTGAGAGAGCCAAAGACAGGAAGAGAGGAGGAAAAAGGATAGGGGGACGATAGTGCAGAGGGCAAGTGACGTGACAAAAATGCACTATAGTTAAGGCAACACTATCATCCAAATAAAATCTATTAATGGGCTCATACTAATTAAAAATATATAGTTTCAATATGTTTGTCCCAGGGACCAGGGATTTTTCAGATTGCAGAACATTTTATTCAACTTTATTTTTAGTTAAAAGTGGACAAAACAGACATGATATTAGACATTTGTTTTAAAGATATCAGGTCAAGGTAAGTATGATAGGAGGATTTATCTTCCCTTATTATTACTCTTGAAATTCACAAGTTTACAAAAGCAAATAAGCATTGATCTGTCCCATGTAATTAATATAATGCCATGTACCTGGACACTATGCTTTTGACACAGCATGAGATTTTCGTGATAAGATCTCCATTTCATAAATGGTCTCATGGAATCACAATATATATCATTTTTTATTATTATTAATTTATAAGTAGTACTTGTTATGGCTGAAAAAAAAAGTTTATTATATATTTTTATTTATGTGAAAGAATGAGTAATGCTGCCCCAAAAATAAATAAATAAATACAGCTGTTTTTAAACAACAGGTAAATGCATGCAGGTAATTACTGTTACTATTTTCTTGGTATAAAAGCCATGTTAGTTGTTAAATCTTTTTATAGATAATCCCAGTAGCTGCCTTGCTATTCCTAATAGGCTCAGTTGGTTATCAATTTATTCATTTACTGGCATTGTTGTTAATATGGCCAAGGCTTTTAATATTTAACCCCTTTAAATTTGCTCTCTGTTGGCTTTTGTCATGAGGAGCTGTGTGGCAGGCGAGGTTGGACCCAGAATGCAGGACTCGTTAAACAAAAATGAACTTAAATGTGGTTTATTTGAAAAGTGACAGGAAATAATAAACACAACTAAACTGGAGCTGGTTGGGTGCCAGAACTAAAAAATACAAAACTAAGGAGCAGGGAGATGCACACTATGGCTAAACATTGACAATAACACAATAAGGGACCAGGGGGAAAATACAGACAATAAATACACAGAGACAAACAAAGGAACAGGCAACAGGTGGGGAGCACAGCTGCAGGTAATCATAACAGACAAGACCAGGAAGTAAAACTAAACACAGAGCACAAGAGACAAAGACTGGCAAAGTAAAACAAGAAACAAGTAAGCACGGGAACAGAGACACAGACTTGTCACAACACTGGGAATAAAACGCACAAGACAAGAGGAATGACACAGAGGGACAAAAGCACAGAGACGCAGGGAAATAGGAATGCAATATAAATAACAATAACAAACAACAGGACTTAGAAACTTATAATGAACTAAGAATCAAAACCAGATGCAAACTAAAAGAACAAAACACAGAACACTAAACAAAAGGCCCAGGACCATGACAGGTTTTGATGTTTGCTTTACCTTTTGAAATCACCTGATCATCAGTCTGACAGCAGTCAAACTGTCCTTAGTGGGTGAAAATCAAGTATAAAGACAGCTAATAAAGGTGTTTCTCAAGATTAATTATTAGAGCTGCTGATATCTACTCTGTACATACATAATATTTATTAGCTCAGGAGCACGAGGCGTAATTTTGATGCTGATGATCCCATCTTTAATGCTGTCAGCCCCACCAAAAAACACTGTCTTCAAATTTGAAGCTGCATTTAATTATTACAGTTCTTTCAGTTTAATTCTAAATCTAAACTTCAAAACAGCAGAATGTGCACACTTCACACACTCCCAATCCTACACAGGCACTGATTGGAGATCTCAATGATACAGTCCAGCCTTACAAATGTGAAGAATCCAGGTAAACGGCAGATTGTCCTGCAACGTGTTGAAGTGCTTGCTTAAAAACAGAAAAATGAAATAGGATTCTAATACCACAACACAGCTTGTTTCTCCTTTGCTTAACACCAGTGTTAATATGGTATATCAAAGCATCCCTAAAGAAAAACTTCACCCAAGTCCCTTTATTAATGTCACACAAACATCTATGACTATAAACCTGATAACCTATTAGAAAGAGTGACCCCAGCCGTTGGGCAAATTCTTGTGTATAACTGATATACAATCATAAATATAGGCAGTTCATACGTATGGCTTTTGGTCTGGATATTCTACAGCACCTTCATGAAGATGACAGTCAAACACTTCATCAGAGAGATTTGCTCTAATAAAATAACCATTTTAAAAAAAAACTCTTATTCCAAGATGATTTCCAACAGTCTGGAACTGCAAAAGTTCTTTAATCAATTATAACTGAAAAAAGTCATTAATGAATACATTGTTCAATACTTTAACAAAAGGTTTAAAACACTTCTTGTCTGAATAAATCATTGTTAGAAAGAGGTGCTTATATTCCATTTAAGTACATGGTTTAGTGTTAACAATCCAGTCCCTGTGTAAAATTAATGTGAGGATGACTCAGTTGTTTGTAAGTGTTTGCAGCAAAGCTGCCCACAGTGGGGCATGATGGATGAGAACCACATTTCAAAACATATGAAAAGGACACTTAGTCATTTAAAACCTGGTGCAAAAAGGTCATGGTAAGTTAAATATACTGGCATCAAATACCTGGGTCTTCATTTTACAATTTTAAATTGTTAACTTTTCAGGAATAATTCCACCACAGTTCCAGTGATATTGCATGTTTTAGCCTGTTTAATAAAATTCACATTATCTTTTGTCCTAATTCATAATTTTCATTAGCTTTTTTTTTTCCCCCCTGGGCCACATTCACATGATAGATTTTTTTTTTTTTTCAGTTTTTTCTGTACACAATAAACCAGAACATCAATGAGATAATAGTTTATCCAGCTCAATGATCCATCACAATTCACAGGCTATTGTAATGTGTGAAGTACAGAAGGAAAGTGATGCATTTTCTTGTCATTCATTGGCTGTATTGCACACATAAATGTGAATTAAAGCCCACTGTTGGTCTAGGAGGTTTGCAAACAGTCATATCCATGACAAATTCATCTCTTTAACCACCAAATGAAAGTGTGAGTTCAGGACTGTTGTGATTACTAAATGGTTGGTAGTAACAATGATCATAAAAAGCATGAAAATATGTGGACACATCAGCATGTCACAGCAATGACCATATTACTCATGTTAGCATAGTGGAGATGGGAAGACCCCAACCAAACTTTCCTAACGCAGGAGTCATGCATTAGGACGACTCCCTCCATGATCCTGACCAAAAAGATCATGATCATCACCATCTAACAGGTGGTAGGGCCAGACGCTGGATGAGTTAGATTATTTAAAGAAATAAACAGCAAGTTTTATGGGAGGTTTCTAAGTACCTGAGTAGCTGCTACCCATTCCAACAATCTAGCTGTTGACTAGTTTCTGCCTTAGTACACTACAAAAGATCCTGTCAACAGTGAGCAAATATGCCACACATGCACAATTAGGCCACTAAGCATGCTCAGAAACAGAAGACTACGGTACGGCACCATCACACAACACAACACAGCACTTTGACCTTATCCCATTTATCATTTTATTGGCTGCTGGATGGCTCAGCAGTTTATACGTCTGCTCAGGACAAAAGCACTATTAGCAATGCTAACAGTAACAATCATCTAAAAGAGGACAACAATCAAAAACCTGTCAGCATGACAGGAATAGCAAATACAAGAACAGCAAATACAGGAAAAGCGACAGTGGAACAAAATGAGTTTTCCACTCACAAAAAATGGGAAGTTATGCTCATTGCGTTGGTGAACCACATGCTAGTTCTTGACTCGCCCTAAGATTAAATAAAGCAGAGATTTAGCTGAAACATATAATCCAGTGCATCATGTCTTTTTGAGATGCTTGGTAATGTAGTGGAGACTTTTAAAACAAACACTGACTACATTATCCATCTGTGTTCAGATGACTGTAGAGCACATATTGAGAAAAAATTCATTTAAAATCTAAAAGATGACCACTATAATGTAAAATAGTCAGAAATGATGCAGAATATAGTGCAGATATTTGGCTGATGTTAGAAAAAAGTAATAACATTTATATTGTCCTTTAAGCTGCTTTGATGCCATCTATTTTCATCTCTCAGTAATGACACAATAACTTTCTTCTTTCAGACAAAACTTTTGCAGAAGTGCTAAGATACCAATAAATTAATTCTGTGTCAAAATTTATTGGCATCTGTAGCACTAAATATTACATCAACATTGATCACGTCAAGGTGGGCAGAGTGCCAGGTAGAGTTAGGACCCAAATGCTGGACTCAGCAGACAAATGTAAACTTAGAGCAGCTTTATTGCTGAGTTTTCAGGCTACATTACAAAAATCCTCCAAGGAGCAGAACTTGGGCAGATAATCCAAAAACCAAGAATCTTCACAGAAGATAAACAAGAGACAGACTAAATGCACGGCACCAAAGACTAAACACAGAGATGGGACTAGGGCTGAACATGAGGACAAAGGGAAAAAGGGCAAACTGAAACAAGTTAAACAATAAACACATTAATACAAAATATCTGCTCAACATGAAACAGAAGAAATTTAACAACGAACAAAATGACAAAACAGCGGGCACAAGGCCCAGGACCATGACAGATCAATGATCGACTATAACAACCTGTACAGAGAAGAAAATAAAGAGATTTGAAATAACAGAAGATACTGAAATATACAAAAGCACTGAGTCACTGCTGATGGGTGCTACCATTTTCTGAAATGTCAGAAAGCATCTTATATTCTGCAAAGCTAAAGGAGGGCATGCTGCTAAAATCAGCACTGTTTCAAAACTGTTAATGGTTGCATCAAGCAGTGCTGCCAAACACCTTTCGCAAAATGACAAGTGTGCAAACTTGAGGTTTGGGACTCAATTTGAGCACAACACAGAAACAAGACACCTGTCACAGACTGCACAGAGATAATTGACTTTTTCTGTTTATTCATTTGTTTTATCATTATTTATTTAACTATTTATTTATTTTGGAGGCATGTGGGTGGAAATCATTCAGAGAGGTCTATTGTTTGCAGCTTTCTGTTGACTGTTTTGGTCACATCTAAATGAACACCCATTGAAGCAAAGCTTCAGCTGAATTACAAAATGTTGGCTTCATATCTGGAATTTGTTGTGTATATACTAGGAAATAATGGAAAAAAAGGATTGTTTTTATTTAATCATAGGACAGAAACATCTGCAAACATGGGAAACAAGAATCTAAGATTGCTGTCATGAGCATGATGACGAAAGAGGAGATTTGGAACATGAGCGGAGCGAGAGTTGGCCTGAGGAATATAAAAAATGAATCAGCATCTGCACTAAACTGGTCTTTGCAGTTGCTAGTAAAGAGCTTTTACTCCTTTCTTAAAAGAGAGGGGGTCAGTGAGAAATGCGGCCAACATAACACAGAAACACTAGAATACATTTTCCTTGCCCTGTGTTGTTTACAGTGTGTGGGGCTTGCTGCATATCTGCTGCTGAAAAAAAATTTAAGGAATACTTTTTAATCAGAGTAATCAAAATATAGCATCAAGTAAATTACATTTCTGAAATATTGATGTGCTCAGTTAAGTAGCAGAGGGGGTTGTTAATCACTTTCAGATGCTTTGGTGTTAATAAAATTTAAATCAGGTGCACTGGAGGGGCCACACTGAGAAAACAGGAATGGTTTTACAGGTGGAGGCCACTGACTTTTTCCCACCTTTTCTGACTGTTTTTTCACTGGTTTTACATTTGGCTAGGGTCAATGTCACTACTGGTAGCATGAAATGATATCTGGACCCTACAGATATCTAGCCTTTGCTAGAAGGTTTGCTATGTCTCCCAGAAAGTCTCAAGAGCATGGAGGAGATTCCAGGAGACAGGTCGTTACTCTAGGCCATAGAAGGACTTTAACCCATCAGCAGGACCGGTATCTGCTCCTTTGTGCAGATACCCTACAAAATGACCTCCAATAGGCCACTGGTGTGAATGTCTCTGACCAAACAATCAGAAACAGACTTCGATATCCTCTATTGGGCCCTGTGCTCACTGCCTAGCACTGTGTAGCCTGGTTAGCATTTGCCATAAAATACCAGAATTGGTCAGTCCACCACTGGTACCCTATGCTTTTCACAGATGAGAGCAGGTTCCACCTGAACACATGTCACAGATGGTAAAGGGCCTGGAGAAACAGTTTGGTGGGGGGGTCAGTGATGGTCTGGGGAGGCATATCCATAGAGGGATGCACCAACCTCTATAGGCTAGGCAACGGTACCCTGACTGACACACTTGCCTCACCTAAATCCAAAAGAACACTGCTGGGACATTATGTTTTGGTCCATCTGACTGTCCAGGAGTTCAGTGATACCCTGGTCCAGATCTGGGAGGAGATCCCCCAGGACACCATCTGTTGTCTCATTGGGAGCACGTGCCAGCATTGTCAGGCATGCATACAAACATGTGGAGGCCATACAAACTACTGAAAACCATTCTGAGTTGTTGCAAAACTAAATTTCAGGTTTTATATATATATATATATATATATATATATATATATATATATATATATATATATATATATATATATATATATATATATATATATATATATATATATATATATATATATATATATATATATATATATATATATATAATTAATATGCTTTATTGTGCCTGTTATTTGATTATACTGCAGCAGAGTTCTGTATACATAGCATGCTCTGTGTTGGCTTTGTGTTGTCATACAGTAAAAAAGAGCTGATGGGAGTCTTTATTTTTAACCCCCTGTTCCTGCCTTGCACAGTCCATTGTGTGCATCCATCCATCCATCCATCCATTTTCTTCTGCTGAAAAACTGCATAACATCTGAATTGATTTAATTCATTAAATTAATTTAGAAATATGCACCATATAAATACAACCATCACCATAAAACAAACTTTTTATACAAGCACCATATTTAAGATAGGGCCTCGTGAACAAAGCAGGACCCTCCTTGAAGCCCTGAGAGCTACTACTGTACTTTAAATTAAATCACTCCTGGTCAGGGAAACAAGTTAGGTCATCCATACACAGATATAAATAAAAACAATATAAGTCCAACACATCACAGTATAAAAAAAAGATTTAGACAAACAATACAGTCAGTTAAATTATAAATGAAACAGTAATGCATCTGAAAATGAGTGAAGAAAAAATATGAAATAAGTGAATAAATCACACCAACACACCAATAATGCTACCACCAAGTCAGAAAAGAAGAGTGAAAAAACTGCAAACAGTGCAAATGATACAGATTTGCAATGTGACAGTTGTCCCTATATTTCTATAGTTTGAGTGTACGCAGCAAGTTGGATTGATATGAACAAGAAGACCCACAACATTTAATTACATGAATAATGACACTATTGTCCACTCTTCTTCTCATGAAGTATGAAGAAACACAGCCAGGCATTAAGAATTCCAGGTATTATAGGTGGTTGTGAATGCTTCATTAGGCAATAAATACTGCAGATCCAAGAGTTTAAGATTTATACTGTTAATGATATAAGCGAAATGTAAACTGTGCATGTGCAACTTTGGCATGTAGTCTATACTGTTCCTCACTATTTTTATAGGTTGTTTTGCTGTATTACCACACTTTGCTTTAGAACAACTGCGTGAAACAGGACAATGTGACCCTGCCAGAAGGTTACCCTACTTAAACAAGGGCACTCTGTCCCTAATCCAAATATATTTTATACAGGGAATGTGCCCCTATGTGCTTTAACCCCATGTGTCTTTAAAAAAAAAAAAAAAAAATCAACAAAATAACCACAATAAGTCACAGCACTGTAAAATGCATTTCTGTGCGACTATAAGGCAGCATCTAGTGTTTTAGCGAGCAGACTCAGCATCCTGCAGGTCTAAACTGCAGCCTTTCTACCCATTACTGGTAAAGTTGAAAAGCTTTGTCAACAACACGCATGCTAATCATTCAGGCCACACACAGAACAGCAGAGCAGTCATCTCACCAAAAAAGTGGAGAGGCAGCAGTTCTTGTCTAAATCAGCTGACAGCACTGATAGAGTAAAGGAGCTGGGAGAAGGGAGCCTAAACCTTCTAGCATGCGCAGTAAACTAGATGAAAACAGTGTCATTCAAGCCTAACATTTACACAGGTTGTAATAAATGTATATGCAGTGCATTGATCATTTTCAGTCCTTATAATGTTAAATTATAATCGGTGCTGGAGAGGCTGAGGTCCACACTGGAGTCGTAGAGTGTGCTTGGGATGAGAAAACTACTAGAGGAGGTGGACTGCGCGAGGGAGTCGGGATACAGCAGCAGCAGCACTGCCCTGCAGCACTGAAGCATGTGGTGAGGTTATGGGGTTGGTTAACGCATTTGCTGGCTATCATACGCATCCTCCGGCTTAAGTTCGTACCCAGATTCAAAAAGTGCATTTCTTTTTCTCGCAGGAAACGTTTTGGTTTGGCTCTTTTGACGTTCCGCAGTACAGGCTCTAATAATCCACTCTATTAAACAACTGCTGCGTCCGAACAACTACCCAAACAAAATGTGATCATAACTTACTCATAAAGAAGCAGGTGGAAGTTTCTTACCGGCGTTTTTATCACCCATGTCCTCTCGTGGTACTGAAGTTGTATGCTGCCGATGTGGGCTGTGCGTTCCTCTCGTGCGCGCTTCTCTTTTCTCAGTCAGGACAATCGAGCGGAGGGGGGCAAGTTGATTGTTTCAAGTAAGCCTAATATTCTTTGCAAAAATGAGATTTTTCTTGCAGCCCTGCTTGTCTGGAGATACACCGGGTGCAGAGCTCTTGAGTGAGCTTACACTTTGGTGCTTCTGAGAGTTTTTGAGTAAGGTGGACTGATGGCTCAGGTAAAGAGTGAGGGAGGGGGTGGGACTTGTGTATGGATGTGTTTTAGGGGGATGCAGAGTGTGCATTGTGTCTTGATGCAGAAATAATTTAGCATGCAGCAGAGAAATGGGTATAAGGAATTAATTGTTTTATTGTGTAAGGATGGGCTCTGCCTTCATTTCTATCCATCTATTCCTCAACTACATAGCAATCAGGCTCTTCTTTTTACTGTTTTTATAAAGTTGTGCAGTTCATGAGATTTTTTTTAATACATGATTGTTGTGCCTTCATATCTGCAAAAAAAAGAAAAAGAAAAGGAAAATGAAGTAAATTAGCAGGGACATCTTCACTACAACTGAATATTTCGGGTGTTTTTTTAACCATTTGAAGGGACATGTAATGTTATAGCACCCTGTAAAGTCAGTGAGAACATGCCTACATTGAACTGTGTTCATATTTATCCTAAATTCTCTAGTGCCTATCCACTTTTCATGAATTCTTTCACATTTTTAACCAATCTCTGCTAAATTAAAAGCACCCCTGCAGGAAAGAACCCCTCCCTCCCACAGTTTGCTGACCACATAATGTACATGTTGTATTACTGGTAGCAGAGGTATATGATATTTTGCTGAGAGACATTCATATTTAATGAATGAATCAGATCAATAACTGTGTCCTGAGCATTTGATGCTTTATTGTGCCTGTTATTTGATTATACTGCAGCAGAATTTTGATAGATACAAAGTACAGTGAACACAAAGACCATGCATTCAGAATGAGCTGTTCCAGTGTAATTTGTTTGTGCAAAAAGCTCTTGAGAAACTTGCCAGTGTTGTGTAATAAAATCGCATCATCATGAACTGCCTGGACAGATATGTACACAAAAGTACAGTGTGTGCATAAGAGTGCGCTGTTTTCACCTTTATTCAAGTGCCCCTCTTGTTCTGTAATGAGTGTTTTTCTATCCCTTGTTTAAAAAACAAAACAGAAACACATTTATTGTATTCCTCTTAATCAACTGGAGTAGTAAAAGGTTGATTTCCTGCTTTGTTGCTGTCCTTTGTGATATTTTGTGTAAGACAAACATCAGCACTGAAATCCTCAGTGTTCAATACACACAGCATGATTCTTTATATGAGCTGAAGGAAAAGAATGCCACAAGCCTGCACTGAGCCTCAAAATTTATGCAGGAAAAAACCGAAAACAACTAGTGTGATATTATCTAACTGGCCCATTGATCAGTGTCTTGGAAAGAGCCCTGTCAGCACTCTGATGGGACGCTATGACAACAGCTAGAGTTTCCTCTGGTGGTATAAAAAGAATGAGCTGCTGGTATAAGATGTTTCTAGCCTTTGAGCTGAAATAGAAGCCTGAAGGCCAAATGACATTCGGCGTCATGCCTCAGCCTGTAGGTCCAAATCACAGGGCAAAGGCAGAAGGAGCATGTCAGCATGGCTTTATGATTTTCACCCTGTGGTTATAGTTGCAGTGGCATGAGTGACTGTCACACATGATTTCAAACATCATACTTCCTGTCGCATGGCTGAGGCCTGGCTGCCCTGCTGCCGACGCAGGCGAATCCTGGCCGGCGTCGGTTCGCAGCTAATCGATGAGAGGGCCTGAAAGAGAACACCTCTGCTGGGAAAAAATGAACTGCATTGATCAGAAAGACACCTAAAGTCTTCTACAGATTTGAAGAGAGATTATTATATGTGTGTGATAAGTGTTGTGTTATTGTATAGAAAGGCTGCAGCACTGTACATCTTTAATGAAAATCTAAATGAGCAACAGCTTTAAGTTCACTCTGTGGCACGAGAAATATTTATGCTTCTCACCCTCTTTTTTTTTTTTTGTCTACTGTCTTTCCTCTCTCTACTCTTCCATCCGGCCTCCCTACCTGACTCCTATCCTTTTCTTCATCCCTCCTCCTCTAACTCCTCTCCTGTGTGTCTCTGTGTCCTCCCCTGCCCCAGACCTGCACCCATAGGATATCATCTAACTTGGCAGTGTGTCCTTGCTCCATACAGTGGCAAAGGCACACTGCTCTCCCTGCCTTTGTACACAATATCTTTGTCCTGAAACAGCTACACACCCCCTTCGGTCACTATGTAATTTTCTCGCAGAAGTATGATTGTATTATAATGCACCCAAAGGATTTATTGTCTGCTTCACTTGAGATGAATCACTTGTGTGCCCAGTCTTACATTTTAACTCTTTTCTGGCTCTATTACAGCAGTTCTCTGTGCAGCATTGTGTAGCGCTAAAACAGCCCAGCGAGTGCAGATATTGCATTGGAGGAGAGCTCTCCTCTGCAGACACTGCAGTGCAGCCTTCTCGCTGCACATTCTGCCTTCTTCACCTATTTCTAGAGTCACTGGCAAGTATGGGAGAAGTTAGCGGTACTTGTCCAGATGCCAATAGCAACACCTAGTGTCATCAATATTGCTCAGCTACAGTACAAGTTTTTCAATGTTTCTTGTTTTCATCAAGGCAGACTTTTGTGTATTTAATATTTAATGTGAAGGAATAGTGTTCTATTAGTGTTATTACTTAACATGTCATTGCACTCTGGAAATCCAGTGGAAGAAGTGTTTGGAAAGGTAAAAGTCTTTCATTCAACATTTTACTCATGTAAACCATACATGTGTAATAGAAAAAATATTTAAGTAGGCCCTGAAAACATTAGATAAAAAGCCACATTCATATCATCATTGTCCCCCATTCTCTTAATTAGTTCAGTATAGGACTGTAGATTGGATTGTAAAATACACACAGGTCCATAAGTTTTTGGACAGTGACATGATTTTCCTAATTTTTTCTTCTCGCCACCACACTGTCAGAGCCACAGTGCATTTTAAATCATGGCTGTGGCCGGTGCTGTGCCAAAAAGTGATTACTGGCATTTGCCCAAAAAATGATTGGCTGTATTTAAACTGTTGTAAATGACTTTTTGGCCTAAAATCTGTGAAACATATATCAAACATATCTCTCGTGAATGATATCAAGTCATTTTGAGCAAGAAAGAAGATTCCTGTCACCACGTAGAAGCTGCAATCACTTTTTTGGCAGAGTGACTTTTATATATACTTTATTTGTCAGGGTAAAAACTGTCACTGACATTAAAAATGTTTTCTTTTTTTCAGAGATCTGGCCAAGAGGGCAGCAGAAATTGCAACAAATATAATATAATATTATAGTTCTGTAAATATATTATAAGTTGTCAAAACGTACTGATTATAATGCAGATAGAATAACACAGATTCATAAAGATACTTGCAAAACAGGTCATTTCATTATCGGCCAATTCCACTATGATTGACAGATAATGTGAACTGTTCCTGTCCTTCTCCATACTTTTCTCTTCTCATCATTGTGGTACAAGATCACACCTATCAAAGATTTTTCTAGAACTGTGCAGGCTCTTTTAGATGATTTCTGGCAAAGTCTAATCTGGCCTTCTTGTTCTTGAGTGTAATATGTGTTTTGCACCTTGCGGGAAACCCTCTGCATGTCCATTCATGAATGCATCTGTAGATCATCTTTGACATGTAGAAAGTACTCACTTATAACTGTCAATATAAAGTGTATGCTTTACAATAAAAACACAATGTTCATATTCCGCACATGTAATCTGCAGAGCACAAGTTGAAATGCATAATGAATCTTTAGCATGTCATTGGTGGCAAATAATTTTCAACCTATTGCAGTTTCTTTGTATCTGACTTAGGTACCTAATTTTTTTTTAGATAAATTAGGTTTATTACACCACAACTGACTACAGCACATAATGCATACCAGCATGCGATTTGAATTACAAACAGAAAATGAGTAGTTGCACCACATTTCTTGTAAATCTGGTGTGTTTTTCACCTGTTCACACCCACTGCAGCTATTGCTTTTACTTTGAAGGCGAATTGTCCGCTGCAGCTGCACCGTGGACCCAGAGCCGCTCAGTGTTCAAGGATCTGGTCCTCGGTGTGTCAAGCTGCGAGCCTCCGTCCATAGCGACATCGTTTAGTCGGCTGTCGAACAGGGAATTCATTCATGTCGATATAGATTTGCATTAGCACAAGTAGGACATTATAAATAGGAAATACCCCCCAAAACTTTCATTTGTCCTTATACAACTTAAACAACTGCAAATGAATTATATATCGTACACGGACAAACGGTACAAAGAGTTGGGTTGACGTGACTGACGAAAGACTAAAATAGAATTATTTATTTATTTAAAATTTATTCATGTGCAAACCCAAAACTAAACAAACTGAGCGGCGGTGAAACTGTTATACGTGCGAAGCAAACCGGAAATTGGGACCTTTTCCTTTCAAACTAAATGATGTGCTTTTTGAAACGTGGTTGCAGGAGTTGGATGTTTTAAATGGCTCACTATTTTTAATTAGACATAGAGCTACAATAACGACTGCGCTTTGAAAATCAATTCTCACATTAATCTTAGATAACAAAAGTAAAAAAAAAAAAAAGAAGAAAAGAGAACACAGCAACAAAAGAAGAACGTACAAAATGAAAGCAAAGCAATAAGTAAATTGTACCAATTATAGATAATTATAGATTATAATATAATCTATAATTATAATTTTGTTGCGTTCAATTTTGGATCGTGGCGATGGGTTAAATTAGAACTTTAAGGTGTTTTAATGGATTGAAGTTAATCAAATTACTCTCAGCCAGTGGGACTCAGCTTATATAGTTTCTTAAAGATTCTGTTAGTTATTTTCAAACCTGAGACATTACGTAAATAGAATATAGTTTATTCAGTGAATATGTAAGTTAAATTAGTAGAATTAATAGGATGTGGAAAAGTAGAAATGTTCTACAACAACAACTATCAATTTAACCACTTTTGCAGTAAATATTTGGAGGGGGTATCTCGGAAAATAAAGTGCTTTTGTACAGTAGAGTACTGACAAATCTACTTTAACACACCACTAGAGGGAGCTAATTACACCAAACAAAAGAGATGTAAACAATAGCTTGCAGAGTATTTTCTGCTGCACATCTCAACGGTTATGAGTAACCTTTTATTGTATTTAAGCATGCAAGGATTTTGACCCTTTGGTTTCATGCAGCTCTGTACCCACTCAATAAACAACAATCTGACAATAATGACATAATAATAGATAAGGTATCAATTTAAAAGTAAAACTGACACTTCAAACCGAGTATATGGGATTACACACAGCGCAAAAGCACGCTGCAGCGGCTGATACAGAATTATAAAACCATTTGGTTACAAATCGTAGCTTTCAAACGAGTCTGTGAACGCAGCATTACCCCAGTCTGGAGGTGGGACCAACGAGCTCAAAGCGGAAGGTCAACATAATCATGGCGTGGAGAGGATGTGCGATGAAATGGGCCAGAACAGAGTTCATCAGATCCCGGAACACTACTTCACGAAGCTCCAGGTGAGCAAACACAACGTTGTTCTGGTCGCACCGTCTGTCTAAACAACCATAACGCTGACAGGATGCGTGTTTGTGAGTAGTTGTTTACTTCTCCACCAGGCGCAACCTCTGCTTACCTAACCGTTCCGACTGTCATTGCAGACAGCTTCATGCTGCATTTATTTACAGACAACCTGCGATATCAGCACTGTCCGAGTTATTTGTCTTTTATGTGTTTGTAAAGGAACTGAGCTGTTCAAACAGCACGTCGTGCTTTTATAATTGCTCTTTGTGTACCATACCGTTTGTATAGAAATAAGTAGCTGTGTGGAGCCAGTGTCGGGACATACCACTCATGTACATTTATACATTTTAAACTGTGCAATTTATTTGTTCGTGTGCGAATTACTATTATCATTTGACACTGGATGCATAAAACATTTTTGTAGCTCTAAAATCAAAAACATGAACCAACACTCGAGAAAATCAGTTTTCAAAAGACAACTTTTATGTTGTTCCCCTAAATTGAACATGTGTTTTATAGGTATTTGTATATTTCAACAACTACCTGCTTTAAAAACTGTCTCCTTTTTCTTGTGGCAGTCTTAACCCCTACAACCAGCAGAGGTGTGGATTTCGCAGGGAGGCCAAAAGGCCTGATACAAAGAAAAGAAATTCCACCCAAGAAACAAACGCCTCACCCGCTGAGGCTGGCACACCAGTGCCCCAGCCTCTTTCAAAAGTCCCCAGGCCGACACTTTTCACGCCACTGATGTTCACAGTAGGGGTAGGTGCCCCAGTTTTCGAGTACTTTTTTTTTTTCTTTTTTCCATCATTTATAGTGAGGAGATGGATGCATGGTATGCTGATGTTTGGGACAGTAGGATGGGGTTGGCTGTTGTCTGACTCCATTTCAGTTTACAGGCTGCTCCTTTGGTGCAGCAGCCATTCTACAATATGAGACCCTAAAGTCAAGACTTCAGACAGCAAAAGATGAAGACAAATCAGAAAAAGGCATGCAGGTGAATGTCTGATGATACATATTACTGCTTCTTTCGTGTATTACTGGTTTAATTTACAAGCTGCTCACAGTGATTCGGTAAATCTTTCATATGCTTGCAGGGCTCCCAGGACATGGCATACTGGCATGACTGGTGGAACCAGCTGTCCAGCTTCCAGCGACAGCTCATCCTCCTGATGTCCATGGCTGCTGACTTCTGGAGCAGCTTCACGGAGGGGCAAAAGACCGTCACTGGTGTTATTTTACGCAATCAGCGTCTTTGCAGTGTCTTTTATTAACGTTCTGCATTTCTTCATGGTCAGAACCTTTCCTTATTAATGTTTTCTAGGTATTATTGCAGTAAATGCCGCAGTCCTGTGTTGTTGGCGGATTCCTTCAATGCAGAGAAGTATGCTTAAGTACTTCACGTCTAACCCAGCCGCCAGTAAGTTCACTTGTGCTACACGATTGTGCCCTCCTTGTATTTGCAGTGTGCACGTTTTTTAGAATATCTTTTTCTCTTTCACGCCAGAAACACGCTGCCTTCCCATGGCCCTGTCCTCCTTCAGCCATTACTCCATCATGCACATGGTGGCCAACATGTATGTCCTATGGACATTCTCCTCAGGGATCGTCTCTCTTTTGGGGAAAGAGCAGTTTCTTGCAGTCTACCTGTCTGCTGGTGAGTGAAATAAAGAATAGGGCTGGGATCTCATAATATTTATTAAATCTAAACACACTATTGCATGAATACTTGAATATTTTTTATATTAATGTTCAGTCTTGCTTTCAGCATTCCAGTGCAGATACTGAAATTATTTCATTTGCTTCACATTTGACTGCAACTCAGTTAATTGATTTATTCCCACTGTTAACCATTCTATCCATCAATGTATTACAGCAACTAAAATAAAAATGACAAAAAAAGCTATGTTTTAATGTTGGGACGCTCTAACTGTTGGGGCCTTTCAGTGATATAGATGGTTGGAAGGATAATTGGGAAGATAGACAACAAGAAGTAAGTAGGGGCACTGAATTTCCGATTGATTTTCAGCTCTGTGTATTTTTAGGTGTGATTTCCACTATGGTCAGTTACACATGTAAAGCAGCCACCGGGCGTCTCTATCCATCATTAGGGGCGGTAAGATATTTGCTTAAATCTGTTTTAAAGCTCAGCACAAATGAAGGACACCTGTGACCTGCAACTGTGTTTGATCCACAGTCGGGTGCTGTCATGGCGGTACTCGCTGCTGTCTGCTCTAAGATGCCAGAGGCCAAGCTCAGCATAATCTTCCTTCCCATGGTCATTTTCACAGCAGGAAATGTAAGTGCTGCACAATTCATAATTCCTACATACACTCCCTGGACACTTCATTAGGTACACCTTGCTAGTTCTGTGTTGGACTCCCTTTTGCCTTGACAGCTGTCTTAATTCTTCATGGCATAGATTCAACGAGGTGATGGAAACATTCCACAGAGATTTTGGTCTTTATTGACACAGTTGCTGCAAATTTGTTGGCTTCACATCCGTGATGTGAATCTCCTGTTCCACCTCATTCCAGCGGTGCTCTATTGGATTGAGAGCTGATGACTGTGGAGGCCATTTGAGAAAAGTGTGCTCATTGTCATGCTTAAGAAACCAGTTTGAAGTTATTTGGGCTTTGTGACATGGCAGGTTGTCCTGCTAGAAGCAGCCATCAGAAGATGGTACACTGTGGTCATAAAGTGATGGACATGGTCAGCAACAATACTCAGGTAGGCTGTGGTGTTTAAAAAATGCTCAGTTTGTACTAGGGGGCCCAAAATGTGCCAAGAAAATATCCCCCATATCATTAAACCACCAGCAGCAGCCTGAACTGTTGATTCAAGGCAGGATGGAGCCATGCTTTCATGTTGTTTATGCTAAATTCTGACTCTGCCATGTAAATGTTGCAGCAGAAATTGAAACTCATCAAACCAGGCAACGTTTTTCCAACCTTTGATTGTGTAATTAGCTCATGTGGACCGTACCCTCGGTTTCCTGTTCTTAGCCGACAGAAGTGGCACCCGGCGTGGTCTTCTGCCACTGTAGCCCATCTGCTTCAAGGTTGGATGTGTTATGCATTCAGAGGTGCTCTTCTGCATACCTTGGCTTTAAGGAGTGGTTATTTGAGTGACTGTTGCCTTCCTATCAGCTTGAAGCAATCTGGCAAAAGCAAAACTGCCACTCACTGGATATAATTTTTTTTTTTTTTTCTTTTGGACCATTGTCTGCAAACCGTATAGATGGTTGTGTGGGAAAATCCCAGTTGATGAACAGTTTCTGAAATACTCTGACCAGCTTCTCTGACACCAAAACCATCTTCTTCATTCTCCTGCTCAGTTTGAACTTGAGCAGGTGGAGTTGCTGCTATGGTATTGGCTGGTTAGATATTTGCATTAACAAGCAGTTGAAGTGGCCAGTGAATGTAATGTAAATGTTTCTACTTATTTGTGTTTATGTGCACCAGTGACTGTGGTTAAGCATCCGTGGTTTGAAGGAATTATTTCACCTTTGAGGTGTAATTTGGAAGCACTGCTGGTTCACATATTAAATAGTGTTTACATTATAATGCTGTATTTTTGCTGCAGGAAGAGATGCATGATCAAAATGAAAAAGCACGTGTATGAGTGAATGTGAAGGTGTGCATCTCTGAATACACTATAAAGACACTGTTGCTTTTGATGCACTTCAGTAAATTGACTGTAACTTTGGCTTCTGACAATTCGTTTATCTTTAGGCTCTGAAAGCACTCATTGCCATAGATACAGCAGGACTTCTGTTGGGATGGCGGTGGTTTGACCATGCAGCTCACCTTGGTGGAGCCCTCTTTGGAGTGTGAGTTCTTATTTTTACCCTTTTCTTTGTGCACTTCAACTCAGTCAGAAACGCAGAGGAAAAAAGCATGTAATGGTTCTGTGCTACTTTGGGTCTTACAGTAAATGTGGCCTGACAGGAGCATCCTGTTCTGCAGTCTCTACATTTGACACTAATCCAGGCATCTCTTCATACAGGTGGTATGTGGCATATGGTCATAAACTCATTTGGAGGAAGAGGGAGCCACTTGTAAAGTTGTGGCATGATGTGCGTTCTCCAGGCGGCAGAGGTTCCAGGCCTGGGCGTGGACCTGGAGCTGGTGGTGATGGAGGACCATCATCATAAGGAGCCTGCAGGGTCCCTGAAATTCTTTGTAAAAGAACTGGAATCTATCCCAAGGAATATGCAAGGACACTTTTATCCAATGATATGGAGTCAGCTGTTATTCATAAATAAATCTAGTTTCACATCCAAAGTTAGTAATAAGCATTTGTTGATTTAATGTAACGCAGAGACTTGAAATTAAAAAAAAAAAAAAAATCAGGTCAGATTTAATATCTAGTGTTGTGGTCAAGATGTTTACTTTGTAGACGTTACCCGTAGGGTAACAGATGTCTCAACTGTAATTCTCCTACCTCATTTAGCACTGTTCTACCAACACTGTGCTGGTGCCAAATCTCAAAGTAGTTCTATACATTTATACCAAGAAAGCACGATGCCACCACCCCCCCACCAAAAAAAAAAAAACCTGGTCCCACACTTGATGCTGATGTCAGCAGCAATGGGAGGACATTACTAGAAATTTACCACTCATTTCAAAATGTCTGTCTGTCCCATCTTACCCTAACTTCTGATACAGTATGCAAAGCTCTATAACTTTCAGTTCTAAACACTGTGGCCATGCACTTGCACCTGAATCAGCATGCCGCTGGTGGAAAATAGGTATTAGTAATCTAAAAACCTGAAGCCTAATGGCCATGTTTTGTGTTTAGATTATTCCAGGGAACTGCGTTAGTCACTGGACAGAAAAAATAAATAAATACATTGTCCAAATTAGAAATCAACAAATTTTGTTGGCTGATCCTATTTCTCTATTAAAACTGGCATTCAGACTGTTTAGTGCTTTATGCTTATAGTGTACTTTTGGGGGGAAAAAACTGTATTCTTCTCAAAACAAGCGTATCCAACTATTTTAGATAAATGGGCACTCCTGCTTTTAACTACTAATGTAAGTAATCCATTTGGTAACGTATCTTGTCAGTGCCCTCTATTACAGTACAAAAGTCCAGCCAAGTTGCCTTTTTTTTGTTGTTGTTGTAAATATATAGCACATTGAAAATCCACAGGAGCTGGCCCAAAATGAACTCCAGTCAAAGATATATAAGATATCTTGGGGTACAACCAAATGTAATGCTTTTTTTTTTTTTTTTTTTTTTTTTTTAAACCCCTAGAGTTGTTTAACTGCTTTAGTTAGAAAACCTTTCCTCACAGCACAGTAACATTTAAAATTAAAGCTGTGAAGCTATTCATGCCAAATAAAATATCAAAATGTAATTTTTACTGAAAGTATGAGAATGTGGAACAAAGACATCACCTGCTCTTTTGCCAAAACACGCTCACATAATTCTTCAGATTACCTGATCTCAAATTCTGTTGAGCGAGAATATTTTAATTATCTCTGCTCCCAGTGAGGTTGATTACCTCGTCATAGTTTTACATCCTCACTGCGTATAACTTTGGATACTGTGGCTCCTCTGAAAAGGAAAGCCTCAAATCAGAAGTGCCGGACTCCGTGGTATAATTCACAAACGCACAGCTTAAAGCAGGTAACCCGTAAGCTGGAGAGGGAATGGCGTCTCACTAAATTAGAAGATGCTCATTTAGCCTGGAAAAAGAGTTTGTTGCTCTATAAAAAAGCCCTCCGTAAAGCTAGGACATCTTACTACTCATCATTAATTGAAGAAAATAAGAACAACCCCAGGTTTCTTTTCAGCACTGTAGCCAGGCTGACAAAGAGTCAGAGCTCTGTAGAGCCGAGTATTCCTTTCACTTTAACTAGTAGTGACTTCATGGATTTCTTTACAAATAAAATTTAAGACATTAGAGAAAAAATTATTCATAACCATCTCAAAGATTTATCTTCATGTTCGGCTGCTTTCAGCACTGCTGGTATTTGTTTAGACTCTTTTGCTCCAGTTGATCTTTCAGAGTTAACTTCAATAGTTACTTCCTCCAAACCAGCAACATGTTTATTAGATCCCATTCCTACTAGACTGTTCAAAGAAGTCTTTCCAATTATTGATGCTTCGATCCTAAAAATGATCAGTCTTTATTAGTTGGCTATGTACCACAGACCTTCAAGGTGGCTGTAATTAAACCTCTACTTAAAAAGCCATCACTTGACCCAGCTGTCTTAGCTAATTATAGGCCAATCTCCAACCTTCCTTTTCTCTCAAAGATTCTTGAAAGAGTAGTTGTAAAACAGCTAACTGATCATCTGCAGAGGAACGGTTTATTTGAAGAGTTTCAGTCAGGTTTCAGAATTCATCACAGTACAGAAACAGCATTAGTGAAGGTTACAAATGATCTTCTTAGAGCCTCTGACAGTGGACTCATCTCTGTTCTTGTCCTGTTGGACCTCAGTGCAGCTTTTGATACTGTTGACCATAACATTTTATTACAGAGATTAGAGCATACTATAGGTATTAAAGGTACTGCGCTGCAGTGGTTTGAATCATATCTAATAGACTCCAATTTGTTCATGTAAATGGGGAGTCTTCTTCAGACACTAAGGTTAATTATGGAGTTCCACAGGGTTCTGTGCTAGGACCAATTTTATTTACATTATACATGCTTCCCTTAGGCAGTATTATTAGAAAGCATTGCATACATTTTTATTGCTATTATCAGGCTGTCCTAAAAGCTCCCTGAAAAGCCTTCAGCTGATCCAAAATGCTGCAGCTAGAGTACTGACAGGGACTAGAAAGAGAGAGCAGATTTCTCCCATATTGGCTTCCTGTTAAATCTAGAATAGAATTTAAAATCCTTCTCCTCACCTACAAGGTCTTGAATAATCAGGCCCCATCTTATCTCAAAGACCTTATAGTCCCACATCAGCCCAACAGAGCACTTCGCTCTCAGACTGCTGGCTTACTTGTGGTTCCTCGGATACTTAAGAGTAGAATGGGAGGCAGAGCCTTCAGCTTTCAGGCCCCTCTTCTGTGGAACCAGCTTCCAGCTTGGATTCGGGAGACAGACACCCTCTCTATTTTTAAGATTAGGCTTAAAACTTTCCTTTTTGATCAAGCTTATAGTTAGGGCTGGATCAGGTGACCCTGAACCATCCCTTAGTTATGCTGCTATAGGCACTGTTTCTTTTCATTCACCTTATTTACTTTGTTTATACTCTACTCTGCATTTAATAATTAATTATTAACCTCTGTCTCTCTTCCACAGCATGTCTTTTCTCTCCCCTCAGCCCAACCGGTCGCGGCAGATGACTGCCCCTCCCTGAGCCTGGTTCTGCTGGAGGTTTCTTCCTGTTAAAAGGGAGTTTTTCCTTCCCGCTGTTGTCAAGTGCTGCTCATAGGGGGTCGTTTTGACTGTTGGGTTTTCTCTGTATTATTGTAGGGTCTTTACCTGCAATACAAAGTGCCTTGAGGCGACTGTTGTGATTTGGCGCTATATAAATAAAATTGAATTGAATTGAATTGAACTATCAAATCACAATACATTTAAAGGGGGAAAAAAGTCTATACACAGAATACTGGACATAAAGAGTCATTGTTAAATGCTTTTAATAATTCCTTTTTATTCAAATACTTTGGTGGGAGTTTTTTTTTGGTCAAAGATTACTACAGAGTACTAACATCTTCTAGTATTTAACAGGGAAAAATAGCACAGAACAATGACTGAATCTGTGAAAGCAAATCAAAGACTAATACTTTTTGGCTTCATGGTAACTGCACAACAATTGGAGAGTTATATATGCTGGCTCTAAGGCACATGTTGGTAAACAATACAAATTAGCTTATCAAATATGGATGTCTCATCAGACAAGGGCATTTGCAGCAAATTCTTCAATCAGTCCTCGCTGTTCAAATCAGGAATCCATCACTGTCATGCTGAGAATGACAAACCAGCTCAGAGTCCTAAAACACAGCATAGAAGACTTTACCTACAGATTACCTGAGCTTTCTAAAAAATAAATTAAAAACAAGAAACTGTAATAGGATTAATGTTAACTGTGTTTTTGTTTTTTTTTTGTTGTCTCCAAACACATCCAGTAGTAAATGACTAGGCACAGAACACACAAACATATAAGTATCAGGAAATTCAAACGAATCCTGTGGCCTGTCACATGATGTTAATCAAACAGACTTACCAGACAGCTAAAGCCTTTCTTTAAATCCAAACTCGTCAGCAATGCAGTACTTCCTCATCCCCTGCTCTTGTGATTTGCATAACTGGGGAAGCCAAACTGGGAGACCATCAGGTTGGAGAAGGAAAGAGGCATGAAGCCATAGATCTGTGTCAGCCTGTTTAGGCAGTAGGACCTCTGGAGAAGGTGTTCAGGACGATGCCACATACCCTGGTATCCACTGGTGGCCTCCTTTTCCAGGTTGCGGAGGTCCACAGGTTTGATAAAGACCCCAGAGGGTCGATTCATTTTGCTTAACTTTGAGAGTTTTCTTAAATACAGAGCTACAGCAAAGTTCATGGCAATATCATCACAGTTCTGTGTTTCATCCACCAAAGCATGCACTGCTTGAGGTTGGTCCTGGAAGAGCTGCAAGTAGCGTCGGTGGAAAAAGGCAGCACCAATTAGCACCATGGAGTACCTGCAGTGAAAGCAGGGAGATGGAAGTTTGGAAAACATTAAAATAAGACCAAGCAACCAATTGGAGGCTTCTATTATGAAGCAGGATTAGTGGCATAGCAACTTCAAGCTTTTCAGAGTTAAAAAGGTGGTTCAAATCTTACCATAGTACAGTATATTGCTATGGTAACTTAACATAAAAAAAAGAGAAAAAAAAAATTGCATCTAAAAATCTGTATTTATTCCTCATCAAGGAAAGACAAGACTTTAGAGACTTACCAAAAACTTTAGACCCTTCCATCTGCTCACAGAGATCCGGGGGATCTCCCAGCAATGTTGATGCTACTTTCCAGGTAATTGATCAGTCAGTAGGTGGTGATTTCATAAGTTTTGATGCCTAATCTCGACTATAACCTGCTCCAGAACAGTTTAGGTCTGCAGTATAAGCTGCCATAGTGATCTACCCTCTTACAATGTGGTTATCCTAACTAGGCCTTCATCATTATTCTGTTATTCTGCTGTTATTCTGTTATCACCACCGCACCTTAAAACCATTTCAAGTTGTTGCTGTTATAGTAGAATGATGCTATACCTGTTTGAGTTTAGCGTATCCTTATTCTATTTTGCTTATCCTATTTTTTTACTTATTTATTTAAATTCCATTTTATTTATTATTCTAATTCTATGTTTAACCTACCACATACACTGAGACCTGAGAAACTATATTTCATTCACATTATGTCTCACAGTCTGAAGGACAATAAAGCTGAGTCTGATCAAATCAGCAAAGATGCACAGGAAAGAAGGTCAGCATCTGTTAGGTCACAGGGTTGCGCGATTATCACATACCTATGGCGTAGATTTAACACAGAAGTATAAATCCCGTTTGCCTGATTACTGATATAAAGGTAAGTGAAGCCACCCAAGTAAAAGACATCCTGGATTTGTTGAACTTGCTTCATAGTACAGACCCCAACAACATGCAGGATATGTGGACAAAACTATGAGGCGGAAAAAAAAAGACAACCTACTTGTCACCTCCAGTTGTTTCTGGGTCCTGCAGCTCAAAACTGCCATAGCTGTACACTCCTGCTAGTGTTGAAACATGCTTCCTCGGGACAAATCCAACAATCTGGTCTGGAAATTGCTGTGGAACCAAAGATGAAACAACTTACTGCATGCCTGATAATGTCAACAATAGTGTGTATGATGGAGTTAAGTTCATGCTGCTCATTACCTTCCAGACAGAGAAAGCAAAACTGATATCAGGGACACTGATAAGTGTGTCATCATCCAGCATCAAAACAGCTACAGGACCATAGAAAAACAATGCAAAAAAAAAAAAAAAAATCAAACTTGACTAAAAACACACAAATGTAACAAATGATAAAGACTGTGCAAGCTGACAGATGTACTGACCATTAGTATCAACTTCAGGGAAGGGTTGTAGTCTGTTGCGCATTCGATTGCTAGTCTGCTCTTTGAAGACTACCTGGACAGGATGAGGCCCCAACGAGTTCCACAGCTTTGCAGGTGTCTGCTCTCCAATGTTGTTCCAAACTATGATAATCCTCTGAAGATGGGGCACTCCCTGGTAATGGTTTAGGAGTTTGAGCAAAATGTCTGTGCGGTTGTAAGTCTGGATGATGATGATAAACTTCTCTTCCGAGGTGTCAGCATGGTGAACCTGTGCGGGATTCTGCTTTCCTGGCGTTGCCCTTCTTAGCACATCCAAGACACCAACCCCTCTTTGGTCCTCAGCAGGTGGTAGCAGAGCTGTCAAAACTGCACCAACGAGCAGGATCAGAAGAATTGCCCAAAGCAAATAGGTTCGTCGGAGCCCGAAGCAGCACCGCGGAAGCCTGCGTAAACAGAAAGCACACAGACAGATTTGCAACATGTAGTAATATTTCCATCTCAGCCTCAGCTTTTAAAGCGCTGAATATGTGCAACTGCTTTTTTTTTTTTTTTTTTTTTTTTTAAGAAGCTGTTTAATCCTACGGTTTGCATGAATGTTTTGTGTTTTTAAGCACCCTGTACATGCAGAAATTAGTTTATCATTGGCCCGGTACACAAAAGAAATGGTAACTAGAATTGTTAATAGGACAGTCATAACTAAACACGCAGGATGAAAATACAGCAAAAATAAATCAATAAGGCATGCTTTTTCTTTCTCTTGTGGAAATCCAAACTGCCAACTTAGCTTATGTATGTAGTTGCAGTGATTTTGCTAACTTTAACGTAATTTTAGCCCAGCGTTTGTTTCTAATATAACGCCACACCCCTGGTTTCGTAATGTCTCGCATAACAAATCTCGTCTGTTGCATTTTTACGCTAAAAGCTATGCTTTTTCTTTCTATAAATCCGAACTCACCTCATTTTGTTGGCACTGCAAACATTTAACCCCTTTCCTTCACGCGGTCGCCATGTTGACTGACTTTATCCAAAGAGTGTGATAGTAAAGAGCGGTTCTAATTTAGCACCCTCTGTAACCAATGGAAATCAACTGCCGTGCAGCTCTTTTCTTTCTTTTTTCTTTTTAATTGCTAAGTGTTTGTCAAAATAAATCATTTTTCTGACTGCTTGTATTTACATTTTCAGCGTTACAATTTCATGAATGTATTTTCACGCATTTTGTCTCTCGGATAAACGGTCGCCATTTTTGTTCCGGTAATAGGCTTGATTTTTAATTTGGGGGCGTATCTTCTCCTCTCCAGAGATGCTAACGGTGTTTGTGGCAGGGGCGAAGTAGTTCAACGAATTGAAAACCTTAGAAAGCAAACCCTCCTGGTGGTTACTACAAAGGTAAGTTAATGTTCAGGATTGTCAACAGAAAAAAAGTGTATTAATAGCATTCTCTTAGGAGCATGGCAGACTTTAACGACAGTGACTTTCCTTGTTAAAGAAAGAAAAATTGACAACAAAATAACACGTATTTGTAATCCAGGTTGGCGGTGAACATGTTGGCTCCAGTACAGAGCCCTACAGTACCACTTTCCAATGGTCTGCAGATTCCCGTGCTTGGTTTGGGTGCGTTTTACTTTGGCAGATACTGTTTTTAAATCAGCTAGTGTAAACATTTTGTAATAAGACATTCATGTAACTCTAACACACAGCGATTACATACGGAATCGGTTTATTTAATACCTTTAAAGTGATGATGCAAATCCAGGAGTAAAACTGACATATAGCAGGTTTTAATTCATGAAAAATTATGATGAGTGTTCGTGTTTATCCACACGTAAATGTTTTGTCTTTTTCCTTTAATACAATTTCTACTAAGAGATAGCTGAGTAAGTGAATATTATGTATTTATATCTGTTGTGAATATACTGTATATTTATTTATAGTGTCAAGTTTGAATTAAACTATCAAAGTAACCTTTATTACCATATTTTTAATTACCAAATTCAATTCAATTTTATTTATATAGCATCAAATCACAATAAACAGTCACCTCTCGGCGCTTTATATTGTAAGGTAAGGTAAAGACCCTACAATAATATATAGAAAACCCAACAATCAAAACAACCCCCTATGAGCAAGCACTTGGGAAGGAAAACCTCCCTTTTAACTGGAAGGAAGGTCTGGCAGAACCAGGCTCAGGGGCAGTCATCTGAAGTGAGGGGACGGAGACAGAACATAAGACATGCTGTGGAAGGGAGCCAGAGATTAATGTTAGCTAATGATTAAATGCTGAGTGATCTATAAACACAGGGAAATGAGGTGAGTGAAAAATAAAAACACTCAGTACATCATGGGAAACCCCCAGCAACCTAGGCTTATTGTAGCATAACTAAGGGAGGGTTCAGGGTCACTTGATCCAGTCCTAACTATAAGGTTGCTCAAAAAGGAAAGTTTTTAAGCCTAACCTTAAAAGTAGAGAGGGTGTCTGCCTCCTGTTCCAAGCTGGGAGCTGGTTCAACAGAGGAAGGCCCTGAAAGTCTCTGCCTCCTATTCTGCTTACAAATACCCTACAAATACCCTATACCACAAGTAAGGCAGCAGAGAGCAAATGTTGTCTGTTATTCTCTTTGTCAGGCACATCACATTATGGTGGATACTGTCATGATGCAGTTGTGTATGCGCTCACTGAATGTGGCATCCGCCACATTGACACCGCAAAGCGTTACGGCTGCGAGGCCAAACTGGGTGAAGCTCTCAGAGAAAGTGGGCTACCACGAAGTGAACTGTGGCTCACCAATAAACTGTGGCCCGGTGACTACGGATATACAGCTGCGAGAAAGGCCTGCCTTGAGTCCTGTTCAGAGATTGGGGTTGAGTATTTTGGTATGCCATCTGATTGATAAAGTCATAAGCCTGAACAGTTAAAAATGGTTTTTCTGGGATTTCACTGCAGCACAACCAATCTTCTTGAATTAACCTGTTATGGTACATGTTGGTTAATGGCTGTTCTTTGTTTTTATATAAACAAAGCAATCTGTAATCACCAACACTGAATGCAGTTATACCCACTGACTTTTTTTTTTTTTTTAGATCTGTACCTGATGCACTGGCCAGCGTCACTGAGACCTGGTTGTTCCAACAGGGAGATGAGAGCTGAGACCTGGAGGGCTTTAGAAGAACTTTATAAGGAAGGTAAATCCTGACTTGAGTACGTCCTGCTCGTTTCTGCTAGTAAAACAAATGTAATATGATATTAAATTGGAGGCAGGAGAGTAGCTTTATGGATGACTGCAGATCACCAGGTCAGCCACTGATGATAATACATTAACTGGATCATATAATTATTTCTATTTACTTCCTTAAATTTATCCTCTGGAATTATTTTCATAATTTCATTAAAAGACCAATTGCAGTTTTATAGCTAAGTAGAGCGGTCATGATTTAATTAGAGTGAAATATTAGATGATAGTAGTAAAGTGTATTTCACCAAGCATGAGTATCTCTGTTTGTCAATATAGGTGTGTGCCGTGCCATCGGGGTAAGCAATTTTCTGGTCCACCACCTGGAACAGCTGAAAGAAGACTGTACTGTTGTTCCACATGTTAACCAGGTATTATTTTTTCCCCCAGAAATTCTTAAATGAAATTAGGTGCATATATAGAAAACATATAAAACAGAAGAAACTGGTTCACATAATTGTGAAGTTATGGAAGTTAGAGTAAAGCCCTCCTTTCATTAGGATCTGTACAGATGCAGTTTCCATAAGGGTTAAGCCCGCATTTGTATTTTGAAATGCTGCAAAAAGCCACAAGCTGAAACACATTCACTTCTTAATATGTATGATATACTTCGTCCTCCTTCCCATTCCTTCTCAATTCTTAGTAAAATGTCAATTCTTAGTCCTTTTTGGTGGTTTTTTATATGCTTCCTTTGGGACAGATAATCCATAAGTACAATATCAATTTATTCTCACTTGACTCAGTTGCACTGAGATTTTTTTTTCTTCGATGTCAAGGAGAAAAGGATGTTACAAAGCTTCCTTTTATCTCAGTGAGTCTAAATATAAGGTCCTTTTATTTGGCCTGTAACCTGTGACTTGAATACCAACCTTTAAGAAACCAATGTCAACAACAAACATCTTTAATCTTCAAACACCTTTAATCTGTTGATCTTTGAGCTTTACTTTAACATACAAATAGTGTGAACTTCCTTTCTGTGATTGAATTATTACAGAAACACATATATATATATATATATATTGTATTAATATTTTGTATTTAATCCCAGGTTGACCATCTTGTGATGTCTGGATTATTGTATTTCCTTAAATTTGGGGCTCAGCCCAAAATATTTAATACACTGTGCTTTATCAGGTGTTTTTAGTTACATTTTTGTTATTTTAACATGACTTTTGAATGTCATTTAATTTAATGTTCTGTTTTTACTTATTTGTTACCATTTTATCATGTTCTGTAAAGCAGAATTGTGAAAATATTCTGGATCACTCCACACCAAAACTCCCTGAAGAGTGACATGATCAGGGACAAATGATAAATCTAACATACTCCTTACTCAGATTGTTCTGATTTGACCTATCAGGTTGAGTACCATCCTTTCCAGCAGCCCAGTCAGCTGATTCAATACTGCCATCAGGAGGGAATTGTGTTTGAAGGGTACAGTCCTCTGGCCAAGGGTCAAGTCCTCAACAATCCCACTGTTCTCCAGATAGCAGAAAAGCACAGATGCACGCCAGCTCAGATCTGCATCCGCTGGAGTATTCAGGTTGTCAGCGGTCTTTATGTGATTTCTAACCCTGGTTTGAAAATAGTTTCTAGTAAAACTTTAATGGCAATATTAATATTGTTTACTTTTTTCTTAGAATGGAGTTGTGACAATACCAAAATCAACCAAAAAGAAAAGGATACAAGAAAACTGTCAAGTGAGTAAAAGATTATTCCAAAATTTCTTGAAACCCTTAGAAAAAAAGTCTTCAAAATTAAAAAAAAAAAAAAAAAAAAGTTTCTTTTGTGTTTGATCATGATGACAAAGAAAGCTGTAACTTAAGTTTTATAACAGGTTTAAGTTTTTTGTTTTTTTGTTTTTTTAAATATGGTGAAAATCTGGTCAGAAGCTTTGTCTTCAGAAGCAACAGGTTTATTACCCAGTTACAGTACTGTGCAAAGGTCTTGTGCCACCCCTCGTTGAAATGAAAAATGATGAAATTATTTCTCTTTTTTTCTATGAAAATATTACAAAGTGGCTCAAGATGTTTACACAGTACTGTACCTTGTTGCCATATTGGCATAAATTACCAAAATGGCAGATTCCACTAGAGGTCATCATAATAAACTTACATGCCTGACTTAACAGATCTTTTAGTTATTTTGTGCAGTATTGATAATGAGGATTGTGGACTAATCATTATAATTAAGAGAAACAAACTCTCACTTTTAATGCCATAGGCACTTTTCATTCCCCGCTCTCTCCCTCTCTCTCTCTCTCTCACACACACACACACACACACACACACACACACACAGGTGTTTGGATTCCAGCTGGAGGATGAGGACATGGCTGCACTGGGAAGCTTGCATGATGGAAGACATGTTACTTGGGATCCAACAAATGTGGAATAAGTGTGAAGATAGAGGGTGGTCTTTGTCCTTGAACTGTTAATGGCTCGATTTGAATTTGCTCTTGATGATTAATTACACTGGTCAACAACAAATTTGTTGTCTGCGTTTTTTTCAGCTGATTTAGGACGAATCTGATGCGCTGAATTCAAAAATCACATTGGTTTTGCTCAATCAGGTCAACGTTTTTGAAGCTATGGCCACATGTCGTTTTTTACTTTTTTGTTCACATGTACGCATGTGTGGAGCATTTTAGAAGAAGTTGGTGGGGTAAAATGCAATGTCGAATAATGTTTTGATTGGAAATGATTATTTAATGACAAGAAGTTTTCAGGTCCGATAGTTCTGGGTGATTATGTCGAAAAGGGATCAGTTTGAAGTCATAAAACCTCAAAGTCTTCCAAAAATTGGTGCGGCAAAGCATAAAGTTGGTGGATCAAAACTAAAGTTAATGGGGCAGCCGCCCCACGAAGTGTATAGGAAAGTTTGCCTCTGTACCCATCGCTCACTCGACTACACTGAAGGAGAAGTATGAAGCGGTGAAGTATGTGCTGGAGAAAAATTGGTTTATTTGTGTTGACCTGAAGATGGTGAACTTTTTGTTGGGACAACAGTCTGGCTTCACCAAGTACCCATGTTTTCTGTGCATGTGGGATAGTAGGGACCATGCTCAGCATTACACGAAGAAGGACTGGCCTGTGCGGGAGGAATTGGTGCCTTGCAAAGAAAGGAACGTCATCAACGACCCTCTGGTGGACAAAGACAGAATACTCTTCCCACCGCTGCACATCAAGCTCGGCTTAATGAAGCAGTTCACCAAGGCTCTGGACAAGGATGGTGACTGTTTCACTTACTTGTGCCAGGCTTTTCCAGGATTGACCATGGAGAAGTTGAAAGCTGGCATCTCAGATCCGTCAGCTCATCAGAGATCCAGAGTTCGAAAACTCAATGAATGAAGTGTAACTGGAAGCGTGGAAGGCATTTGTTCTGGTAGTGAAGAACTTTCTTGGCAACAATAAGGCCAGAAACTACGCAGAACTTGTCAACAACATGCTGACTGCTTTCAGAAACCTGGACTGCAACATGAGCGTCAAGATGCACTACCTATTTTCACATATGGACCGGTTTCCTGAGAACCTGGGTTCAATGAGTGACGAGCAGGGGGAGAGATTCCATCAGGACATGAAAGAGATGGAGACCAGGTATCAGGGTTGCTGGGATGCAGTCATGATGGCTGACTACTGTTGGACTCTGAAGAGAGACCTCCCTGCCGCTGGGCATTCCAGGAGTTCGAAGAAATGGAAGTTCAAGCCCTGAAGTTTGAACAATGGTGAAGCAACACGCAATTTACGTGTACTGACCTTTATCATTGCTCACCATTCAGTTTACAGTAATCGATGTTTCTATCAGGTAATCAATATATGTTGTTGGAAAAACATTTTTTTCTCTTAAAAACATATTTAGGATGATATGTGTTGACAAAAATCAGCTGATAATGCCACAAAAATGCAATCGATTTTGTCACAAGATCTGATTTTTTTTTCAAATCAACTTAGCACAAAAACCTAACCTGATGGAGAAAAACGGATGCCATTTCCTGATTCAGCAGTGCAAAAATACCCTAAATCAGTTGTAGAAATCTAGACAACATTCAAAAAGTAAAAAATTGTTGCCCAGTGTTATCTTTGTTTGTTTCTGATCTTCAGAAAAGGATCATGTGTAAACACACACGAAGGACAAAGAAATGTTCAAGTGCCTTACTTTAAAAAACAGGGTAGAGCTCAAAGAGTTTCTAAGGTGGGAGGGCCTTGGTATCGTAGCTTTGGTTACAGCACGTGAAACAACTGAATCTCGAAGCCTGTGACGTTTTATTGCCTCTCAAACCCAGTGTCCCCTTGTTCCTCAAATCAGATCTTTAGTTTCACTGCGATGCAAGCTGTAAAAACAATATTTACCAAAAAAAAAAAAGAATAAAATGTTCCTAGTACCGGATTTTCAAAAGTCGTTAAGCAAGTTGACTCAACTGAGTCACAAGACAGAGGAAAAACTTCAGCAAAATGGCCCCAAAGCTTAAACACATTGTACTGTATAAATGTGTTCATATTGGTTTGGGAGTTAGGAAAGTGAGCTCTAACTGCATGGGTATGTTGTATATTAACACAAGCCACCAGGAGCAAGTAATTGGCTTGCTACATTGGTATTGTTAACTTTGCCACAGTTCATGTTAGTAGCTCATCCAGCTCACAATCCAACTGACCTTGAGCAGTTACTGAGTGTAAGTTTGGTTAAATTCTGACCAACAGTGTAGAACCATCAGTCTTTCAGCAAGGTGAGCGAAGTACCATTTCATGTTTACTTAGACTGCCCCCCATCTTAGATTTAATTTGAATACCTTATACATTTCAGTATGAGATGCATGCAGGGTTCAGTGATTTTTACAGCCCTGTATATAATGTGGTAGTTATGTGCTGTAAAAATGTATATTAGTATGCAAGTGTTGAGCCCACATTTCATTTCTTTATTTTGCTATTTGCAGTAGGTAGATCGATTTTTGAAATGCACATACATGGAAATACAGCATGTAAGACAGACTACGTTTTATAAATTCTTATGAGCTTGAAATATTTGCTATGGCCACCTTTATTCATCACAGCCTGGACTCTTCCTCACCTTTCTTGTAATTTCTTTAAATGGTCTTCAGGAATAGCTCTCCAGGCTTCTCGAAGGACATTCAGATATGCCAAGTTTTAAGCTAAAGCTCTTTAGGAATCACCTTTACAAAAATAGTATTTCATGTCTCTCTAAAACTTTTATTTTTTTACAGATTCAATAAAAGAAAGGGGGGGAAATGCGTTTTTGTCACAGTCTGCTAGTAATTAGAAGTCAAGTATACAACATTGGTTCATCACCTGAGTTAGGTGCCTTTGTAATTACTGAATGATTCACAGATCAGTGTTAAGGAGTTTAACAAATTAAAAAAAAAAAATCCTCTGAAAATTAAAATAGTCAAAAAAGCAGCCGATACCCAAAGAAAAACCTTCTGGAGAATTATTGCTCAAGATCACAAATGAACCATTTAGAACTGTCCAGAAGAGGAGATCTGGAGAACTGTGTTACAAATAAAAATGACACAAACATTCAGAGTTAGCAATATCTTTTATCTTTCTCCTCAGCTTAGAATCACTGTTGTACATAAGTTACATTTTGTTTTCTCAATTTCACAGGTTCTTGTTTTCCTCTTCAAACTTCCAGTTTGACCTCCCCTCTCATATCAAACAAACAAAAAAAAAAAAAAGCAGATTGTATTATACAAAAATGCAAACCAATTTTCACACAGTGAATTCTCTTACAAAGTCATAAATGGCGTAATAATGGCTACATCCACATTGGAGGAAGATAATTCTAGACATTCCTTAATGGAGTATAATATACATATAAAAAATTTTCTTGCTGAAATCAAACCTGTACCTTAATTTAAGAGATATTTACAAGGGAGTAATTATATAAAAAAGCCCTTTGCGAATTTCCTTCCAGAAAGTCCGGGAATAAAATGTGAGCCTCAAACAGCAGTAACAGAGTTCAGTGGTCAAGGGTGGTAGTGGAGGGGTTAACTGGTTATTGCAAATATGGGGTATAGGCAGCAGTTCCACTCAGAAACAAAACACAACAAAATATTGAAATTAACGTTTTTGCTTTTCACTATATAATAAACCACCCCATTCGTCACTGTATGCTAGTTTTTGCTAAGCTAAAGTCGTTTAGGCTCATTCAGACCTGCAGTGACCCATTTGGCAGAATCAGCATTGTGGTCATTTTCAGTGACTTCTGTGAAAAAACTAAATACTGAATTACCACCATTAAATGTTTAGCCAATTAACAACTAACTCCCTCTTTTTAATTTTAATTTTATAAGTTGATGGCCCAGTTTTTTGTCAATAGTTGTCCAAGAGAAAAAAAAAACCCCACACACACACAAAACAAAAAATAAAATAAAGTGTGAATGTCACCAAGTGCTCATAAGCTGCACACGTCAGGTCAGGTGTTGACTAAGACTTGCAGGTCAATTCACTCAACTACTGCAAAAAAATAAAAATCTACAGACAGCTAGATCAACATTTTCTTTGAAAAAAATTATATATATACCATTACTTCAAATTTTGACAGTTTTAGATTATTGCATTGTTGCATTTTTTTAAAAGGGTTTTGGGGGTCTGCTCAAGTCAGTCATGCTAATTCCAGTGTTAATTACCTCCTAAACAAATAATGTAAAAGGGAGTGCCAGCTTGAAGATTTAAGGCTAACCTTTCATCAGAGACTTCCTGCTTATTCTCTTGGGGGCAATGGTGGACTAAACCCCTGACATTTTCCTAATACCCTCAAAACTATCATTCGGTTACAGCACGCTGAAGGGGGAAAAAAAAAACCCAAAAAACAAAAACAACAATAAACAACTTATTCAGGGTACATCTTCTACAATACAGTCTAGCACACACAAAACATCTCCATAAATTTTCTGAAGGTATGAATTTGTCTTCTCGGAAGCATAGTCTAATCTTTGTTTGAACCAAAAGATTAAGTGAACACACATCAATGCACACAGAAGTCCTTCGTCTGGGAAAGGATAAGTCTGTGTTGGCAACCAGTGGACAAAAAAAAAAAAAAAACAATAAAAACCAAAACAACATATTTTGCTGATTCTAAGTAGAGATCATTTAATATAAATGCTGAGCGAGTAGGATAAGAGGTGGCACATTAATAGTGCTTTAGTATATTAATGTATGGATACATACTCATATGTATAAGTGAGCTGTGTACCTAAACAATAAAGGTAGCAAGGTAGCAGCCAGAGGCTTTTTAAGTGTGGTTGGAGGAAAAAAAGAAAATCCAAAACTTTGCCACTGACAAACTGGAAAAAATGCTCATCAAACAACCAAGATGAGGATATCGCACACAAAAATGTGTCTTAATTAACTGACTCATCCAGTGTCAGCAATGTTTGTTTCTCAGTATCCCTCGTGCAAAAGCAAAGGCTCGATGTTCAACTAAGACAATTCGACGCAGAGCATCTCCTCTATCCTTCAACCGTTCAACAAGAGCTCACCCGTTGTCAGCAGAGCAGTAAAACCTTTGCCAATCATGCTAATTGTTTACAAAAAGGCAACAAGCTCTCCGTTGAGCATCAGCAGTAAACAATTTATGATGGAAAAAGAGCAATAATGTTTCTAATATGGTGATGATGACAGCAGGTTGTGAACAAAACTGTGACTGATTGAACTGAATGTCGCACCAGTCAAAAACACAATGAAAGGAGAATTAATGTATCCATCTGATCGAAGCACAGCCATTTTTGAAAGTTTCCAGCCACTCCTCAGTAGCTAACGCTGCTTTCCCCAGCTGTAAACAAATGTACTGTGCAGCTAAGAACGCTACAACAGCAACCTTTCTGGACTCCACCAATTGTAACCATTTCATGACAGAGGAGAGCATGTCTTTATCTAAGCTGGATAAAGCCTTCACGGTGTAAGCATCACCACCCAAAATCGTAACCATGTAAAGCAAGAAAAAGTAAAACAAAGTTTAACAAAGCATACACAAGGGAAGGCAACTTCATAGAAGTTAGGAGAACAAATGACAAGATAATCCCAATGGGGAGGCCTTTTGTGTGGCCAGATGAGAAGCTCTGAGGAGGGAAATCCCTTATTTGCCTTGATGTTGTAAAGTCAACTTCACAGTCATTCACGTGACTCCTGATGCAGAAAGATGCAGCATCTCAGTCTGGTAACGTGCATTCAACCAAAATAATTTTTGAGCAAGATGTACAAGCTCACAATTTGCCTGAACTGAATGCAGCATACTCGGGAGCACAGGTGAAAGCCATTGCAACCAAATCACATCAGGGTCACATTAAAAAAAAAAAAAAAATAAAAAAAAAAAAAAAAAAAAAAAAAAACTATTCAAGAGAAGCACCTAGTAGATTCCCTTATAGAAAACACAGAAAGCTCATTATCAAAAAGACTTACTGCAATCTTTAAAACAGAATGCTCCAATTAAATATATACTGCTTTCAAATATGAAACAGACATATATGTTCATAAAATGCAATAATAAAAATACTTCTTGTGGCAGGTGAGGAAGTGCATGTGGTGTAAACACTTCATTCCTAAAATACCCTGCATGTCAATTTTGGCTGAATCCAGGTGGAATATTGTACTGATTTCCCCTCCTCAGACATCTAGATCTGGGCAACCTTTTTTTTTTTTTTTCTTTTTTTACGATTTTGGGAGGCGAGTACCAAGAGTGACATTTCTGCTGTCTTCTTCCTGTCATAAATCAGGATGTACAAAAGTTCTTAAGGGTGTGTGATGTTACAATATGCTCCTTTTTTTTCTAACCTTTCATTTTCATGTTTGCTAATTCAACTAATTAACATTCTTTTGTATGAGGATCAAATACTTTTATAGTTGTCTTTGAGGTTGGACAGGCATATACTTAAAAAAAAAAAAAAAATTGTAATAACACTGTCAACATCACCACCATTTTCTCTTCCTGAATCTAATGTGAGCCTTGTTAATCTAAACCCAGTACAAAAAAAAAAAAAAAAAAAAAAAAAAAAACACACACAAGAAATGTTATCATATGCCCTGGTTTCCAGGCAAGGAAAGTCATAAAAAAAAAGCTCATTCACAGAACAAAAAGAAAGAAAATTCATCACGGCAGATACTGCTCATCTTCTAAATAGAATGGGTGTATGTGTGCCTGTGCATGCTTTTCAATTGAGCATCCTGTATGTGTGAGTGCGTGTGTGTGTGTGTGCGTGTGTGTGTGTGTGAGAGAGTGTGTATGTGTGTGTGTGTACTTCCTAAGAGCAGGAATGGACAACACCATTCTTCTGTATCTCTGAACCAGTGACACCTGGATCTGAACACAAGCTCAATGCAGATGCTTTATTTGTCAGTGACAGCATGGACCCGCCCACTGCACTTTCCTGCAGACTGCTGGAGCCATTTGACACCTCACTGGATTAAGAAAAGAGAAAAACACCCAAAGCAGAGCAAGATGTGAAGGGAAATGATTTAAAACATTCCTATTTAGGGGAATGCACACTTCTTTAAAATGTTTATGTTCATACTCACGCAAGTGCCAGGGACATTTCGTCCAGCGGAGTCTTATGCTCTGGCTGTCCATTCTCAGCAGATTTCATCTTGTACTGCTGAACATCATGGGCAACTTGGTTTTCCTGGTTAGAAAACGGACAATGCTTAGTTTATTATATCTACACACACACACATCCAGTGGGCTCTTCACCCATCAAAATACATGGTTAGATTGTTACAGCCCTTGTTAATGTTCATTAATGTTCAACAACCCACCACCCCTCCTACCATCGCCATCTCACGGGTCCTTTTGCCAATCTCTCTCTCCACCTGGTGAAGCTCCAGGCTAAGCTGCTCACTGGAGACAGCTGTTGCACTTACTCCCCCTGATGGCCACTTGGGTTGTTGCTGTTGCGGGGCTACTGCTGCCTGGCCCTGGCCGGGCTGCCCAGGCTGAGCAGCCAATGCACTGGGCTCCCTCTGCGGGAGTAAAGAGTTACTGGCAGCCTGTAACACAAAAGGAAGGAGGTGAGGAGAGGAGAGGGGAGTGAGCAATCTGGAAATCTCTGCCAATAGTGAGGAAAACGATAAATGGAACACTTTAATGGACAGCAAGCCAACTGCTTTTATTCCTCACCACATCAATTTTTATCTGAAAAGAGAGTGACAATATAAATAGGTAAAGTAGGAAGCCATTTATATTGAACACTTTATATCTCTTACAGTGGAAAATTGATCAAACCAATATGAGTACTTTCTAGACACTAATAGATACTCTCAGTGACAGATTGTACAAACCTCCATGCTGTGAATCTGTGTCTGTTGGCTGATCTGCTGGTTCACCTGCTGCAGCTCAATCTTTAACAGCTCTCTGTCTGGGGCTGCCATTGACAGGCTGTGACAGCAAAAACAATAACAACAGTTTAACAATCTTTAACGCAAGCATTTCTGATATTTACTAAATACATACTTAATATGATAATTTACTGAATATAATAAACATAAATAAACATATTAAACAGACACAAGACTTACCGCTCACTAAAATGTCCCTGAGAGGTGGAGGCGTTCTGGTGGGTGGGGTATGAAGTTGCACCCCATCCTCCATGGCTTCCATATGTGTATTCTGCTGTGGGGAAAGTGGTAAAATATAACAGAAGTACATTCTTGACAAACTCTAATTAGGAAACATCACAATTATGTGAAATGACTATGCTCCAAAAATTAAGTTTCAGATGCACAGATTCACAAATTATCTTAAGCTATAGCAGTTGGAAAAATGTTTTTGAATCCTTTGCAATTTCCATTATTACTTTTAAATGAGGTCTGATCATGATTACAATCACAATCTTACTAAAGTAATAAACAAACTGGGCCTTTCATATGCTTATTGAATACACCTGATCCCTCCTAAACATAATCTAGTGTGGGGAGACAAAAAAGAAGAAACAAAATAAAATGTGAACCCCATTGCTTACAACTTTTTCAAAAACTACTTGGAGTCAAATGTCAATTAGGTGCCCCCCCCCCCCCCCCCTATAAATACAGCCACACCAAGTCTGAACTGACAAGGCTGCTTAAAAAACTATTGGTTGGCGTGAAGCATGTATGAGCATGGCAGCCTTCAAAGCACCTTAGATGTAGAAGTAGAACCCAAGATGAAAGGCAAAATGACTTGCAGAAATCTCCACAACTTGATTTAAATCTGTGCTCATGTTTCCACAGAATATTAAATGTGTAAATGGAAGGACACCAACGCCTTTAAAACAAACAAAAAAAAAAAACAAACAAAAAAACAAAAACAGGGTGTGCCAGTTCTGAGAAAATATTTTGCAGATAGATACAAAGCTGAGTTTAAAGATAGAAACAGGCAAATCATAGCAGCAGGTACATGGCAGAGTGATGTAAAAAAAGCAATCACCCAAAGCACACAAGTAATTCAATAACACAATGGCTGAAAAAGAAGAAAATTTGCATTATTGAATAGCCAAGTCAGCATCCTGATCTCAACATACTTGAGTTGCTATATATGATAAATGTAGTAACATTCATTATATTTCTGATGAATGTTGCTAAGCTCATCAGAAATAGTGGTGAAATGAAACAGTATTGAGCAAATGGTCCCAAATCTCAGAAGGAGCTACGGGAAATATTGTAGCTGCAGGAAGTCGTTGCATGAGGTTCAATGAGTCACTAAATTCAAGAGTTTGTTTTTTCTTTGTGTGTGTGTTATCAGTGTTTGGCTATAACTGTGACTTGCAGAGGGACGAGTTTTTACATAAAGTAACAGTAATTACAACATGCTCCACTTAAGCACCAGGCATGGGGTTCTTACCTGGCATGGCCATGTGTTTAGATTTGGGTTCTGTGGAGTGGAGGCCATAGCCTGCACAGGGCCAGTGGTCTGATAGCCTGTCTTTGAGGTGCGGGAGATGGCCCCAAAGGGTGATACAGTGGGCAGGGGACCAAACGGAATAATGGGGTCATCGTCCTTAACTTCTGTACCCTTTCGAGGGGCCTCCAATGATGGTTCTCTCTCAGGCGCTTTAGCATCCACATTCCTGACAAAAGGAGAGAAAAGGGTAACGAGGAGAGATTATGATATGACAAACCTAAGAAAGAGGTGGAATGAGCACAATGTTCTCATCACTTGAGGCTTACCATCATCTCCATAGTACCCAGGAAACCATAACATCTTTGGGTTTGGGATCTTTTGTGCCACCAATGTATGAGCCAATAGTTCACAAGACCAGGGGAGAGTACTGGCCCTGGATAGTTGGGCTGTCTGCATTTTGTAATTGGTTTGGAGTTGGTCCTCGTCATACGGCAGACACAACACAGTCAGTAGAACTTGCACAAATTCAACAATCAACTAAAACTTTCCTTGACCTACTACATTTAGGATTATTTTAGGTTTTTAAATCCTGAAATAAGATGTGTTTAATGTTACAATGGCTGATATAACAGTAGATACATATTAAATTTCCTGTGTGCTAACCTCAGGAGGGTAAGTCAGCGGGGAAGGGATGGGGAAGAGTGGGTGAAGGAGCAAACGGTGGAGGGGAGATGACCTTCCTTTCCTCCAGCTGGGATAACAGCTCCTGCCGGCGCCGATGCAGGTAGTCTAGGCTGGGTTGAGACCACTACATGACGGCCCCTATAAGATGCAAATCACAAACATATAATTGCTGAAACTGCTGGCAGTTTGCGTTCTTTCCAAGAATATCCATACCAAGAGAAATGATGATAAAGCATAAATCAAACCAAACTCACCCTCACATAAGCCCTCATAGGCATAGGTTGAGCACCTGGTGGATAGTAGCCATCTGCTGGATATCTATCCTCGGCTACTGGGGCTCTGGGTGGTAGAGCGAGTTAGACTGCCCTGCTGATGATGGGGGAACATCTAGAGGTGCTGGGACTCATTCTGACTAGGCTTTCCCTTTGAGATGGGTAAGGCTGTGGGGGAGGTGGTGGAGCAGTGTAGGTCCCATGGCGACCTCTGTCATAGTGTGAAGGATGAGGATAGGAGAATGGTGGACCAGAGTGAGGGGCCTGGTAGGGTCGCTCTGGAGGCCCATAGCCAGAGTAAGGGTCCGGGTAAGGAGGTCCTGACTCACTTGGGGGAGGAGGGTTACGGATGTAATCCCGTGGAACATACTGCGGTGGTTGTTGGTAGGGTAACCTGAGATAAGGGCACACACTATTAAAAAAAAGAACGTTTCTAATCTACATCTAAATACAAATTAAAAAAAAAAAAAAAAGAATACTGTAGATCTTCAGTCACACACACAGATTATGCATTATTACTTTACTACATCATGCCTACCTGTAGAATGGGTGGGGATCATACTGAGAGGCAGAAGGTGGTGGCGAGAGTCATAGCACATCTCAGGGAGCTGTGGCTGGGGATACACAGGTGATCCTCTAGGCACCACTGACAGACTATCTGGTTTGACATCCTGGGATGGGCCATGGCATGAGGTGGCAGAGTCATGCCAGGTTTGGCACAGTGTCCAGGCTGCAGGAACAAAGCCATGTTGTTAATATTTTTTCCAACATTTCAGATGTTATCTTGTCTCGTGCGTTCAATATAAGCAAGTAATTTAACTGAACAGCTTGAATCAGTGACTTGGGGGATAAGAAAACCAGCGCCTATGAAAAAGATGCTTGCCCTCAAGTTTCCAGAAAAATGCTTTACTCAACACATCAGGAGGTGATCCTGGGGCACTGGACTCCCTCCGTCCATCTTAACAGGTTTACGCAACAGTTCATATGGGACGGGTCAGTTGCCACGGGCAAATAAGCTGGGGCAAGAGGATCCACCAGTCCATTGGTCAAGGGTGAAGGCTTTCGGGTCACGCTACATCAAGAGGGTCATCTTGCAAGAGCCCTCCTGAGCCAGGGAGGCGAGCTGCCAGACGCTTATTCATCTACGATACCTAAAAAAAAAGAAAAAAAATGTTATTTATTTATTTATTATATATATATATATATATATATATATATATATATATATATAATAATATTTATTTTATATATATATATATATATATATATATATATATATATAGATAATATCTATATATATATATTATATATATATAATATATATCTATCTCTATAATCTTTTTCTCTATATAAACATTTCAGAATGCATAAAAACCATGACCTGGTAACTGGTGAATAATTTACCAGCTGTTGTTAGACTCACTTCTCTAGTTCTTCCTGAGAGTGTTGCAAAGGGTGCAGCTGGCTCCCGCGGACAGCCTCCCTTCTGCTTCATGTCACGACACATGTGTCTTGTATTTGCTGTGGTGCTGAGGAGGCTTAAAAGAAATTGAGATTTCTGTATATGATCAAAAAGGTAAAAAATCCTTTTAGGAAAGTTGTATGGTTAGAACGGGTTGCAAAAACAAAACAACAAAAAAAAAACAACCACCAACATTGCTGGCAGATATACTGTATCCAACACAATGAAATATCACAAGATGATTATTTTAATTATTTATTAAATACCTCTGTATTTACAATTCTGAGATATTTTGGGTGTGAAATTGCATGATAAACCAATATGAATGTCAAAATAATGTTTTGGACCACCATGACTACACTACACTTCACTACAAGTCTTAAAAATGTCACCGGACGTTTAACAGCCCGTCTTTTTTTCCCCAGCCTTATTTGTAGTTCAACAGAAACACTAACCTGTTGAGGATCAGCTCCTTTCTTGCTGTGGTTCTGGATGAAGTCCACCAGGCCATGTACCACTGTCTTCACTGCCACCAAACCCTTTCTCAAGCTGTTCCCATGTAGGGAGGAGGAGCATCTAGAGAAACAAAGAAATATGACAGAAAGAAAGAAAAAACAAACACGTTTCATTAAAAGATTTAATGACTGTACTGCAGAGGTGAGAAGGCTAGTGAGCTGAGCCACAAAGAACTGCAACTGACACTACACAGCACAACATATAACAAAATCCATAAGTATTGATCACTAGCATAGTTTTTTACCTCTGTACACCACCACAAAAAGTGATTGAGGTGTAGACTTTAAGCCTTATTCAAGGTCAGTTTAGAACAAATATTACATTCAATTTTAGGAATTTACTGCTATTTTTACAGAGTTTGCTCCATTCTCCCAGGCTCAACAGATAAACTGGACAATTTACTAATAACAGCTTTGGCCATGGCCTGCTGCAGTAGATTCCAAGTGCTGAATATGCATTTGGTAACTGTTCAGTGGAGCTTTCCACATGATACAATAAAGTGTTCTTTCAACTGACGGAGGTAGGTAACTAACAGGCTGAATAAACAATACAGACCTATGAGAAGACCTAACAAGCAACAAAATCAACTACTTGTTCTTGCTTAAAAATAAGGAATGCACTGAGAGTCAGTGACACCAAAAATCTAGAAGTTCAGAAACGACAACTAAATGCCCATTGCAAATGTTTTTTTCTTGGTGAAGAAAAGCACCTTCACAATATAGCCATGTCAACATCAAAACCGTAAGTAGGATATTACATCAAGGTTACAGTAAATCACCTAATTAATGGAATTGTTTCCTCATGGAAACATTTCCATTATTAGGCTTAACAAGGAGGTGTAATTGGCCAAGACACATCCTGGCTTATCCCTGGAAGAAAACTTGGCCAATAGCAAAGATTTGTGAAAGACGGTTGGGAAAACTCAAGAGTCATAGTTTTGGTATGCATGCGACACTGCACATACCAACTTGTTCTTACATCAGTAGCACGTGTACTCACCAGGACTGGGATCAAGTTGGCCAAAAGCTCCAGATGGGGCCGCAGCCTGTTGAGGTTGGCTGGGTCTCCAGTCCTTTGCAGTGCAATTGTCAGCTCCTGGACACTCTGAGCAAAAGATGCTGGGGTCTGCAGCTATACACACAGACAACACAAAAGGGGAAGAAAAAAAAAAAAAAGGTAAATGCTTTGGTACTTTACCCTTTCATATGATGAAAAAAAGTGTTATGACAAACAGAGGTAAGAAATGTGCATCAAAAGACATTATTTGAATTGTGTACCATCAGTGAAAACAACAAACTGAAATAGATGTACTTCCAGGACACACCTTATCTATGATAGACTGCATGTGTGACTTGTGAGACTGATCCCCATACAAAAGAGAAGACCACTGGTCAGGAGCAATGCGCATCCCACCCTCCATGGCAATCTGAACAATTGAGAGTCATGCTCCCGTCGGCAAAGCCTCGTAAGTACGAAACTCTTCTTTCGCTGCATCAAGGAGGAATCTCATCTCGTTTGGTAACCTAATAGACAGCCACAGAACAAGTTATATTTATTTTCATCAGACACAATTCTACCATATATAGCACTTTAAAGTTTTTTTTTTTTTTAAATCATCTCAACACTGGAATATAACACAAATTTCTGCACAGAAAGGGTTGCACTTATATTTAGTAGATGGGCTGCATTATAAATGACATGCCCAGACTACTTCTAACAATATCAAAACAACCAATGACATTTCTTCTACCAGAGACATACCTTGAAGCAGAAGCCCTGTAAAGAAGCTGCACAACATGGCCTATGCTAGTTTTGGAAGCCTGAGGTAAGCGGGCTCAAGCCTCTGGACTACAAAGAGAACCAGCACCTTCCTGGACAAAGCAGAACCATCCTCAAGAGCAAGGAGACCAACTTTAGAGCTTCCTCCTGCATTGCTGTGGAGGAAAAGCACAAACATAGAATCAATGAGTAACACCTGGTAGTCAACAACATCCAAAATTAGACTGAGAATAAATGGACTGTTTTCATGAACATTTCACCTTTGGGGGTAAAGAAAAACTATCTACCTGGGCCAAGAAACTGACATCCTCGCGCACGGACAGCAGCCCACAGATTGGATGAGAGCTGCTGTGGATTCTGATGGCTGCAAGATGAGCTCAGTGACAGTTCGCTCACCCAGAGAGCGGGCAGCTCTCATGGCTCTGACACGACCCTCTTCCTCCACCAGCTGGCAGTGGACCAGAGTGACCAGTTTCCCTCTGCATGGGCCGACTCAGCATGCTCTGAGCAGTGCTGCTCAGCCCCACACCTGGTAATAAAAAAAAGAAAAAGGAGAGAACAACCATTATGTTCATACTAAGAATCCATTGATATGATATTCTGATTTAGTACCAGTATCATTGTTTAAATTATTAGGAGCCAATAACCAATGCTTTTGACATCACTAGAAAACAAGGGTCAGCTCTCCTAAACAAGTTCTGGACAAAGAGTATATAACTATGAACACAAAGTGTGCATACTATATTAAAAATGCAGAAATTAGATAATTCTTGTTTCATCCAGCAAACAAGCACCACTGCACAGCAAGAGCAGTGTGACATACTGTGACAATGTAAATGAAGGCATTTTTTTTTTCCACTGTGAATGAAGATTATTATTAATTTTTCAATTAAGAATTCTAATCAACCAACCAAACACAAAGCCAGTGCAGCATTATTGGTGCACCCCGAGACATTAGGATGTTTCATCAGCTACTCCTGTACTGGGGGCTCAATGCATGTGACTTCACAAACACTCAATTTTGAATATTGTGGTTTTGACCATTATCCATCAGTGTGTTATTACATCACAATTAGCCTCGACAAAATTCAGAAGTTTAAAAACAAAATTTCTGTTTGAAATAACCTCAGTGATATGAACAAAAGCAGTGCTCTACTATATTAATGTCACACTTATGAAACTAAAGTAACGTCACTGTTATTAAATACATTTCCTTAAATCCTGCTTGAATATTGCTTTTGTTTATCAAGCACAAAAAGATTTATTGTCCAAAGTGTAAACAAGTCCTCAGTGCAATATGTTTACAGAACCAGAATTACTGCAATAAAATCAAGTAAAGGATGTGAAGGTATTTCAAGGGCAGGCACAAAACATTAGTATAGGTACAAGCTCAACCTTTTGTTCTGAGCTAATATCTATTTATTTTTGACATTGTGATTTACAAATGCAAACGTATTACATTACATATTAATATTTATATAACAAGAATTTATTACAATTTTGATTGCAAAGACAAAATGTAAACAAATCACAACTGCAATGTGCAATTTATTGATACAGTGGGGTTGTGTTGAACTGTTTACGTGTAAGGTTGCATTTATGTCATATACAGAGCTTTATAATTTGAAGATACCTCCAGCTTTATGAGCTATAACATATGCTGGTGTTGTTTAAACTGTCAGTCCCTACCTAGCTTTGTTTCCCAGCCAGCTTCTGGTATCCAGCATGAGATTAACACAAAGGAAAACAAGACTCTGATGCCATTTTTTAAAGGGAAGTCCACACCCATTAACAGAGGCCAATGTGTCCTGCCTCCAACACCAAGGAAATTATGTTCTACTGAAAATCAACCTCTGTAGATTGAATTGAAGATACCACATCTGTCTACTTAACAAAAGAAAGAAATCATAGAGCTAAATAGTTTTATCTTTTGTGCGTTCCAAGTACCTCGGGTGTTGCTGAGGGGTTTGAGGTAGAGGGCCAGCTCTTCTACACACTGCCTGGCCTCCTCATAATGTTGTGAGTCCTCTGGACTTGTTATCAAGGCAACTGGCTGAGCCTTGGGAACCTGAACCAGAACACAGAGGAGAAATAATTAACCATCAGTAGCAACCCTTTAGTACAATTTTGTCTCAACAAAGCTTTAGTAGAGTTAGTGGAACCAACACCATCACCATGATTTTTATTTCACTGTGTAAGGTAGCAGCAAATAAGCTCAACACAGCCAAATGCACAAATTAGTAATTTTAAATGCCTCTTTATGTGTACTGGTATACACACAGTCAACAGTGCATCCTAATTGATCATGTAAAATTGCATAATGAAACACATTAAACTAGCCTGAACTGCCAACATCTACCAAGTATAAACAGTGCACATTATCTACTGAAACAAATCATAACTTTGGGGGAAAAAAACAAACAAACAAAAAAAAAACCAAAACATTTCTTTACAGTGATCTGTCAAGTATATTATATTATGAAGTCTTATATTTATATTGATGGCTTAAGTAGTCATTTTTGGCAATGTTTCTGTGATGATTAATAGTATGGCTATCTTGTACTGAGAAATTTGACACTTAATCACTGCACTGGACTGAGGGCTTATGATCCATTTTCTGCACATTGGTTGTAACTTGTTAAATTGGTCCTATCTTGTACAACAATTCAAATAATCACTACTTAAAATAGATTAAAAAATAATTTCAAAACATGTCTTTATTCTAGCAAATACCTGGTATTAAAACACTTTGTAATTTAGTCACACACCTTTTTTTTAAAGTAATTAGCTTGTCGAAGACCCTCAAAATCAGGCATCTTCATCTGTGCAGTGAGTTTCACTTGTTAACTGTATACTAACATGCACTGAAATATTAATATGCTGAGATGCTCGCAATTCTTGGAAAATCTGTTGCTGCAATCTTCCACAAGCAAAGTTCACAAAGGCTAACGTTAGCATATTAAGGCCAAGGCTGAGAAAGTTCATAACAAAGCTAAGTGCTCCTTCTTAATGTTTGCTATCATTATTACAACTCAGTCTGTCCAAATATATTAGATGATAGCACACCAAGTGTGTGGTGGTGGGTGGTTTCTTTCTTTAACATAAAGGCATGATTATATATATATATATATATATATATATATATATATATATATATATATATATATATATATATATATATATGCCAAAGCAATAACCACTCTGAATTCACACGCTCACCCAGTCTAACTGTGCAATACCACATCTCGGTGCAATATTTATATTATTCATACTGAACAATATCTATCACTCCTATAAGGTGCAATATTCATTTACCAAAGTGCAATACTCACCCACTGTACATCATGTCTATATGTATATATTTATCTATTTTTTTATACATTCTATTTTATTGTATATATTTATGTGTGGACAAATTAAGGCATTCTACCTATATATTACATTTATATTTATTTATTTTGGTAATCAAACAACTTCAACATCAATCAGAGAAAGTTAATTTGAGGGAACCCCTACTTACTTATACTATATTAGCAAAGTTATGCAGTAAAACTAAGATTTTTCTAAGAAACAAGACATACCAGTCACGATTACTAGATAAGACATCTCAGGTTCACAGTTGATACAATGATGTTATATCCATTTTTGAAGTCTTAAGTGGGAAACTTGGCCAACAAAGCCAAACACCATTAGCTGTGCCTCACCCTGTTGGTCTGACACTCCCTCTGAGACATACAGCTTTACTGAATGCGCTAGCACTCAGTAAATCAACATAATTCAAGTCACTGCTCGATGACTGCAGGGTGACTCACAAAGGAAACCCCAAAGTATGTGCATAATGTAAGAATCCATGTGTAACATGAATACAATCCACAGTAATTACAGAAAACGTCATCTTTAAAAAAGGACCGGTGTCTTAAAATGTTCCACTACTCCAAAACACCCACAAGCTATTATCGTTAACCACAAGATAGTGTCAACAAAATCTCAGCACAGACAGTATGTAGTCATATCTCTGCCCGTTTGTTTGGCAATTTATGACAAAAACACAGACAAAACTCTTACCTGGCCTCCCACCAGCTGCAACAGAGCTGTGTTGACAGGTAACTGCTCAATGTCTGTGCTGATGGCTGTCTGGTCAAAGGGACAGGCCTTCCGGTGCAACTTGTTCAGGCACATCTTACAGACAGTATGTCCACAGCCTAAGCTGATGGGCCTGCGAACAGTCTCCTCAAATGTCTGTGTGCAGATCGGGCACAGCAGGAACTCTGTCCATTGTGGTGCTTGCACTGGCATGGTTATATGTTGATGGGATGGGTGTGAATAAATGTATGTGAGCTTAAACACAGAGGAAAATATATAATTTTATATATATATAATGAAAGATTCCACTGGAATCAATTTTTTTCTTCCGAACTCAATCGTTCTTAAATGTCCTCACACATTGTGGATTGTGGATCACATCTCGTGATGAATACTGTAAAACAGAAAGACAAAAGAAAATTATATTCGTGCACATATTCACACAAACTCATTGTAACACATCTGATTGCTTGACTGCCATTTCTTTTATATCAAAACATTATCGAAGTACACTGTAAAATATGGCTACACTGTGGATGAGTGCATTTGCAGCTGAGAAATGCATTCCCGGCAGTGTGGTTATAAAGCAGGTCTCCCGTGGAACAACTCACACCGCACTAAAAAAAAAAAAAATAGGTCTCTTCCTGTCAGCTTATGTTGCTCAAGCACAACAAAACAATGTAAAGGCAAATCGGCGGTGACACAGCACCTATTTGTAAAGCGAGAATCAAACAAATGGTTGAGCAGAACCAAAACAACTGCGGCGTGGCCTACTTAAAAGAGCTGGTTATCACTATGACTATGGACAAAGGGTACAGGATAAGCTAGCCACCAAGTCCCTCTAACTTGATATAACGCTAGCGTTTGGTGATAACGCTAGATAATATTGTGCCAACAATGCGCTGTTACCGAGTTTGTTATCCTCACTGTGACCAGCTCGATCTTTCGTTGTGCACCCACTAATTATACGTATGATACGAAGCGATTGATAGCTAGCTAAATGTAGGTAACGTTAGCTTCGTTTTAGCATCGGAAGCTATGGGAGGCTAGTTTCATAGCTTAGCTAATGGGCAAACGTCGTTTGATCAGCAAACAGTTGCTCAGCCACCTGAAACCTATCGCTGACCGACTGCCACACAGTTACTGCTCTGAATATAGTCACAGTTGCTCACACGTTACACTGTTAAGGATATTATTTATCCTTCGGGTAGGTACTGGCCAAGTAAACGAGATCTAAAAGACACAACAAGTCAGATTATGTAACGTTAGCAGCCATAACTTCCAAGCAACCCGACTGCCTTAAAATGTATTTATATTCACCAGACGCACTAATACCAACCCGATACCAGCGAGTTCTTAAGAATTAGACAGGGTGGTGCCTCGTCTCGTTTTGAGGGGCGCATAACTCAACCGTTCACGTCGTCGGAGTGAGCACAGAAAGCTAATGCTAATGAACAAATGTTACTCATCTCCACTCTCTTAACGCTTAGCTTGTTGGCTAGCTCGCTAACGAGCCCTATGCGTCATTAATGTGACTAAAACTAAACATTGCAACTGCTACTTCTGGTTTACCGCCGGGCAAATAGATCGTCGATGTCGATGCTACTCACTTATTCCAAAAGACTTGGAAGTTTTTCATCTCTTTTTAGGAAATTGTTGCGATATTTTCTTGCCATGTCGACTGTGCAGCTTAGCTGCCGAGGTTTGGGAGAGGGTGGCAACTCGACGACAGACTCGCTAGCCGGTTACAGCTATCTGGAAAAGATGTGTGTGCGTGCGTGCGCGTGTTTTGCGTGTGCGCGTTTGTATTGTGTTCTAATGGCTCCCCCTGTTGACAATGAGCCGCACGCACAAAATACAAAACTGGGTAGTTGCTGAGAAATCTGATCACATCTAGGGGGTTGTGACAACATTTTCCCAGTTAAGATACTGAGTTTGCACAAGTGCATATATATTAAATATATATATAATATATATAATATATATATATATATATTATATATATATATATATATATATAATATATATATATATATATATGTATGCATATATGAAAGACAGAGAAGCGGAGAGATGGGAAAAGCTTGGATAGATTAAGACAGAGGGAGGGAGCTGTATTGACAAATAAGAATCAGCTGACATTTGTTTTTGCGAGACAAAATTAGACCCGTGCTCTCTAAAACGCAGCATACCCCACTTCCTTGCGATCAGATCCACCTAAATATCCAAGGACTGAAAATCATCTGGGATATCTAATTTGAGCGAGAGAATAAGATATTTTAGTTACATCTTTTCTCTCTTTTTCATTGGCTTTTTATTATTATTATTTATGCATGGAGGGAATCGGTGTATGCCCACTTACGCAACACCGCGCTTCACTCGACAGCGGGATCGCGAGGCAAGAGCGAAATTAAAGCACGCATTTTTTTTATTACATTTTTGTTTAATCCCACTGATTTCTGAAGGGATTATCGGACCAGTCATGATTGAGAGACCGCTGACTCGCCTGACACCGCTCGGAGCGACAAAGAGAGAGAAAGAGAGACTGAAAACACATCCTCGGAATCTGGAGAAACATTAGGAAATCTTATTATTATTATTATTTATCCAGTGGGACGTCGCTCTTCTTGCTGGTTGGTGACGTTAGTGTGCGCGCTGCAATAACTGCACGCTTGACGCAGGTTTTTATTATGGAGGGTAACTTTAATTTGTGCGGTTGCACCAGAATTTATGGTAACTTTCTTGTGATGATCGACGCCGGGATTGCACGTCAAAGTGCGCCGTCTTCACCAAATGTGCAGGTACATTAAATAATCTTTGTTATCTTTTTAATAGCTAAACTGACCTGTCTTTGAATGTGATGAGAAGCTACTTTGTTAACGCTAATTCTGTGTTAAAATGGCTTTTATGGTGGCGGTTTGCATAAATGCCAACAGTAGCCTGATTGCTGTTGTGCGTATTTCTTATGGCTAAATAACTTTAGGCTGAAAATTTAATTATAGTTTTTCTTTAAATGAGTGGAAGACAGAAAAAATGGTTGATTATTTTTGATATTTACAAACAAACAGGAACATATAATACTGCTTATTCCCTGTAGGGTCTCAGTTGCAGGCAGCATTTGCTTATTCTGATTCTAAAGGATTATCCTGTGCCCTGCAAAGTAATCACTGGATAAGGCAACGTGACAGAATCCACATTACATATCTCCTTACCAGGCACACTAGAAAAAAGTATCTGTAACAGAGATGTATAATATACTGAATAGTAAAGTTTTTTTGTTTTTTCTTTTATCTTCCCTGTGTGTAAAAATGATAAAACTCTCTTCTTTATTTTTAGAATCTGTTTGGACTTTCTTGTGCATGACCAGCCAATGGAGGAAGAGAAAGCAGCTGATGATATCCAAGCAACATCCAGTTCTCCTTTGCCCACTGGGCTTCCCATTAACTGGGGACTCATCACCGGGCCTGTTCCCGAGCCTGTTTTCCCAGAACCACCCTCTTTGAACGCTTCTCTTCTTCCCCCTACTCAAAGTTCAGCCGTGCACGCGCTACAGACCAAGGTGAAGTCACTTACGCAGAGAAGGTCAAGAGGAAGAGACAGGGAGAAAGACAGAGAAAGGTTTGACACAGAGGTGCTGGTGAGCAACCCAGCAGGGCACATTTCATCTGAAGTCCTCCTCAGACAGAGACCCAAAGGAAAAGGCCAGCTGTTTCTGCCTGCTCCCTCCTGGCGATCAGGTGCTGCAAAGGACTTAAGCAGCAGTGATGAAGAAGAGGAGGTAGAGGTACAAGTCAGGTGGGAGATCCATAGTCCTCCAGCTGAAGCACAAGTTAAACAGCAAGTGGGAGAAGAAGAAGAGGAAGAAGAAGAGAGTATAGAAAAAAATGAGGGCCAGGTCGGTCATCCAACAGGTCAGCCTTGTGAGCTTGGAGAGGGTACCAGTCTGGAGAGTCTTCTCTCTGATGACTCAAGCATTAGCAAAGATGGCCCATCCCCTCCTCCTCCACTGCCTGTGGTCCTTCTCTCCTGCCACCATCTCTGCTTCTACATCTTCCTTTCTTCTCCTCATCTTCTCCGTCAGCAAGACACTGGGCCCCTCCAAAGGGTTCTGGAGAGTAGCACGTCCAGAAACATTGCTTCTCAACGGTTGTTTGGCCCTCACAATATACCCCCCACTTACCACTGAAGGACTACACTCAGACAGAGGCACTGGCGGAGCCTCAGAGGAACCTAAACCACCTGAAAGAGGCAACAAGAATGATGTGGGAGGTCAGGTGAATGACTGCGATGCGTCATCTGAAATAAAAAATTCTGATAGTGTGGAGTGGTTCGTGGACAGGTGTGAGCAAGAGGAGACAGATATAACTGATCCCAGCAAAGGACTGTGCAGTTCAGACAGCTCAGAGAGCATGTCTTCACAAAGTGGAGTCCTCTGTGCTGATGATAAACTGAAGGTGAAGGAGAGGGCCTATGCAAAGTTAAGGGAAAGACAACAACACTATAAGGAAGCGAGAGAACAGCACAAAGAAGAATTGCTGGCTATTATGAAGAAACAACATACAGAGTGGATTATAATGGTAGGTCTCTTGAGGAAAATAATAGAGAAGGCTAAAAAGTAATGCACAGAGCCATAAATAAGTCAAATTCTTTACTTAAAGTCTGAGAATGGCTTTCTTACTTTCTTACTTTATTAATGGGTCGGCGGTAGAGTAAGGGCAGAAACGCTTGTTTCTGCACAACACATGATATAGGTTGAATAAAAAAGTTGTTTTTTTTTAAAAAAACTTGTGACTTAGTCATAGTTCTTTCCCTTCTCTGTATCTTCCTCATGAAGTGTAGTTGAATGTTATGAGTTGATATTATCAGCTCTGGTGGTGTGTTAGCATTTTGGAGACAGAAAATAGTGATTTCGCATTCGCATTATTCCCTAAAACAACATTCTACAGCTTTGGAAAATTGTTAATAATTTATCCACATTGTCTTCCTAGAATGATTTCCAGCTGTTGCAGCCATTCAAAATGTCTTATGCCAGCTTTGGCCTGTGCACCTACGATGTTGTATTGAAATGCAGCATGTAACCTGGCTGGTTCCCAGTGCTGAACAGATGTCAGATGTGCAGATGTGCATGCGGGTGTTACTATTATTAGAGCAGTGGGGGAAGTGTCCCTGTCTTTTTATCTCTGCGGCGCGCTAATGGATGCCTTTGTATGTGTGTAGGATGACAGATAATACATTTTCCCATGCTATGATTATGTAGTATTGCACAGATCTCCTCTGTGTGTGCGTGTATTTAAGTGTCTCAATGCCCAGTACAAGAGATGCAGGTGCAAGTCTGAAACGATGAGATGATTTTGCTGTCTTGTCTCTGGGAAATTTGCTTTTATCTTTCAGCAGTTACATAACCTGTATATGTGTGTGCGTTTTTGTTATGTTTTTCTGTCCGAGATTAAAAGATGAGGCAGGGATGACCTCAGAGACTATCACTGAGTCGAACCTGAACCTAATGGTATAATGTTTATGAAAATCCTTTTGATCATAGCAAGTCCCAATTTCTTTGATACCCAAATGTCCCTGTAGGTCACATCATGGCTGATCGCTCTCTTGGCAGTTGTGTTTGCCGCCGGGCAAGTCCCAAATAAAAATGGAACATTAAGCAATAATTTAATGCGCTGTGCCACGTTACATCTGGGTGAAGGAAGAAACAAGGACAAGAAATCCTTCTCAAAATGAAACATTTATTGCGCTTTTATATCTCCATTATTCCTTTCCAGATCTGCTCAGATCTTTTCCCTCCTTTTTACACCAGTTGTAGGTGCCCATGCTGTTCTGGACACTTCAGACTCAGCCATTCTTGCCCAGGAACTTGAACCCTATTATAGGTGAGCAATGTAATGCTTGGCAAGGGTAGTGATAGATAATCTCTGTGGACTATTTATATCCTCTCCTCATAATTTCACTTTTACAGCTCCACTTGCGAAAATCTACTCTTCTCTGAAATGAAGCACCTAGAGTGCCAAACAAAATCCACAATCCAAACAAACATTGTGATAATCTGGCTTAATAACAGGCAAGAGATGATGTCAAAAATTATCAAAAGCACTGAGATTTAACACATATTCACACTTACGTTGTCAACCTGATCCACTTTTTTTTCAGTAGTTGCATTATTTTGAAGGCCATCATTTTTATAGTCTGTTATTTTAAACATCATTATAAACTGCAAATAAAGCAGTTGCATCTGGACATTTAAGACAGGCTGTTAACTTTACTGGGGTTTTTTGTTTTGTTTTGTTTTGTTTTTCTGTGTTTGAATATACATAGAAACAACAACTGTAATCTAGTGAAAGACAATATGTTCTCATCTTGTCACACAGGAGAGAATGAATCACACTCAGTCCATTACAAAGATAATCCATGTGGCTGGTGTATCATGCTATCTTTATCACTGGGCCAGGGGATAAAGAGAAGTACAGACGATAAAGCAACAATGCAGAGCAGCTTAGCTGCTGGACAATATGGATGGATGGATGGATGGATAGAGCGATGGACAGATGGATGGATGGATGGATGGATAGATAGAGCGATGGACAGATGGATGGATGGATGGATAATGACATTCCCCTCTGTTGCTCACCGCAGGGCCACGCCCCGTTCTATCTATCTGATATTACATAAGACAGCTTAAGAAGACACAGCTTGATTCGCGCCATGTTAAGTCAATCTGTGGGGAAATATGATGTCTCTGGATATGTGTCAACACAAATTTGAACACTATATCAAATATTCAGTATTCTCAGACAGATGCAGACAGATTGTCTCATTAGTGACTTAACCGCTGTTCATTCCCCCTGCTGTTTTGTCACCTGAATAATTAATTTCTGTACTTATTTCCACTCTCTGTCTCTGTTTCCTCAGGTCACTTCTTATAATCAGTGATGAGCTTACCTCTAAGCCCAAGACATGAGCAGGCCCAAACGTCTTCTGGAACGAGCAAGACTCAAGGCTCGCTCCAATCACATTCAAAGGCGATCGCCCCAGCAGACGCTCCCATTCTGATCAAAGATCCACCGTGTAAGTTGGCTTAGAAGGCCTACGTGGGCTTGTGGAATAGAGGTTAGAGACTGTGAAAGTCCCACTCTGCTTTTTCTGTTTATGCTCTTCTTATATTTGTGTATCACTTAGCTCCCATCCTCCTGTCGCCCCTCCCAACTTTTTCTCTGCTTTGTCTATCCTTCTTTTGCACTTGGCCCACTCTGGCCAAAGCTAATGTTGCATAACTGAGAACACGTTAAAAGCTTTAGAACTTGACTTTTGGCTTTGTTAATTACATAAGCAAGCTGGACAATGTTGTGAAAATGTTTGCTTTTATTCTTTTTATGTAATAGTGTGTACTTCATGCAGTTTTGTTTCTGAAATCCCCTTAAATCAGCAGGAAGCTTTCACTTAATTTAGGATTAGGAGCATTTGCAATGTATTCTACATTCTTGACTGCTTAACTAACCCAGTGTGTGGTGCCTGAGACAGACATAGTCAGTACACATACAGTATGACTTATTACAGTTTATGCAAATTTAGTACCATGTATTTTGAAAATAGGTGCCCCGTGGAGCACAGTTAATTATGTCTGTGTTTCTTACCATCTAATGCTGAAATGACTGTGATTCAGCTTTACTACATTTTTCACATTTGATTTTTATAAAATAAAAAACAAAAATGTACAAGTTGATAAAATATCTGCTGCTTTAAACTTGTCTGCAATATGCACATCTGTCTTTTTTTTATGGGCAGGAGAAAACAGCAAGCTGAATCTCCCAGCCCAACAACAGTACAGAAGGCTGTTCAAACCAAAGAAGATCTCCCAGCTCAAACCTCATCTGGTCCCCTTCTTGTCCCCACTCAAAGAGACACGTCCCCCAGTGACCAAGTAGGGCGAACTAGACGGTACGGTTGCTCACCCACCCGTGTACGCTTTGAAGATGAATCGGAGAAAGAAGCAGAGTCTCGCTATTTGGACAGAGTGAGACAGCGTGGCAGGCCTGGGACGCCCAAGTCCAAGAGTAAAGAAAGTAATACAGATTCCAGCAGCAGTGGCTCAGAGAGGAACAGAAACCACAGAAGTGTCTCTATGCCTCCTTCACAGAAGCAAGAAGATGGGCCTGCTGTTGGTGAAACTACAACAGTGATTAAAGAGATAATAGTGCTAGTGAAGAAATGTGAATCATGTGGTTCTGTAGTAAGGGAACCTCAGCCAGTTTCATCACCGCCAGATCCACAGAACGCTGAGCTGCAGCAACCTGGTAATCCTGAGGACCCACGGGGGAAAGTGGCTCCCCGCTGGGTGCCACCAAACAAACCAGAGGCGAGTACTCGTCCTAAAGCTCCTCTTACTGTCACTTTTGCCGGAGCTTATGTGCTGGGGAAAATAAAGAAATTAGCACAGGATGGAAGTCATCAGGGTTTGGAAAACTGAGGAGAAGGAGCAGGAAAGGAGAAAGTCGGTTAGAGTCTGGTCATGGCCCTTATGGTCCATCATGGGCTCAGCGGCGTAACTCAAATCCACGGAACAGAGTCAACCTGAGCAGAGCTGTTTCATTCGCGCCTGGTAGTCCCATTGCCCTGGAGCCACGTTTGCTCGAGGCATCTGGTGGACTAAGGGAGTCCCCAACCCCTGCGTTGCCTATCAAGTCAGCTTTGAAGTCAAGCTCAGAAATCGCTCTGCCACAGGTCAGTCCACAGTTCAGTTCCAGATGACCTCAAATCAGGGAGGAGAGGGTGGGTCCCAGTCCCTCCTAGACTCTCCAGAGACCAGGAGGGAGTCTCCAGCATCTTTAACCCCAGGGGCATCTGCAGCGAGCAGCCCAGTGTCCTGTATGAGGCCCTCTACTCTGAGGTATTCCCCAGCCAGGCTTGCCACAGACCTGCCATCTTCTGAACTCTGGGATGCTGCAGCAGATGGTGCAAGTGAGTGGAAACAATATGTACACAAGTACTATTAGCACATTATAATTATTTTAAAAGCAGCATTACACTATTACACATGCTATAATTTTATTATTAATGTATTAAAAGTCACAGTAGTTATAGTTGAACTGCAAAGTAAAAGTTACTCTAACAATAAATGCAGTTGAAATAGTACAATATGTCTGTCTGAACTACAGACAAGTGGAGCTATATAGAAACCTTTTAGGTTATATATTTGAAGTGAACTGCAGCTACCTACAAACTAACTTAAATGCATTAATTTTGTAAACATTCTAGTGTCGAAAAGTGCAGATGGAACTTCACTTTCTGCAAGATCAGGATAGTACTCACAGTCGATTGTGTACCGTTTTTCTTTTCTGTAGGCTTAAGTGGGGACTCTGGTTCTGGTTCAGAGTGCCGTGCAATACGAGGCCTCGCCATGTCTCGGGCTGAGGACCTCAGAGCTGAGCTATTGAGAGCTGAACATCTGAAAGCTGAGGCCCTGTGGGAGGAAAACTCTGATGGGTCCAGGTAAGCCAAGATAACAATGTTCTTGCCATAGCTTAGACAATAAATCCCTTGTCCTCAGCAACACCGTTGTACAGCAGTTAGTAGATTAAACTCTGTCCTGGAGACAGGATGTTGTTGTGTTAGGAGATTATTTCAATACCAAGACAATCCTGCCCTCTTTTGGTAATACAGTATATAGCTATAGCCATTATGATCATTTACAGAAGGTTTGTTTTTGCAGCTCCTAAAGAAATCTCAATTCGTAAGCAAAATTCTGTGTGTATGTAGTTTAGATCATGATGTTACTGTTTCTAAATGTATCAATACATTCAAAGTCCGTGTTAATGTCTAGTTAAAAAAAGTTTCACAATGTTCATCTTACAGAAAGCTGGATGGGCGGCCAAAGCTCTTCCTGCGTCGCTTCTTTTCTTCCATCGGCCTGAACAGCGTTGGTAGGCTTGTGAAAGGAGGCCGCTCCAGTAGTATGGAACAGCTCAGTATCCCCCCTGCCCCCCGGGTGAGCTCAGCATCACCAAGCCCCACACGCAGACCACAGCCTACTATTCGCATACAGAGGACGCCCTCCCTGCAGACCCTGAACACGGTGAGCATGAGGCACAAATGTTATGTTGTGTTGGGGACTGCCACGCTTTTCTGCTCCTGTCTTTGCATGTACTTAATGTTTTTATTATTATATTTTACCATGTTAAATACATGTTATTTTAAACTCAAAAGGTTAAAAAAAAGCATATCATTTTAAAGTAATGTAATTTTTCTGAAGCACCTTTAAAAAGTTAATTTCAACAATGGACCAGCCTTCTACTTTATATGTTTGTTGCCTTCTCTGCAGCTGCAAGAATACACTTATAGAATTAAACAAGTTGCCGTTCCAGCCAATCATAACATGCCTTAGCATAATCTCTTTGTGTATCTGTGAGTGCTGCCAAACAAGCCATATTTTTACAGCTGTAGTAAAGGCAAAATGTTGTGGTTCTGGAAGCTGGTCTGTTGAAAAGAAATAAACAATTTGTTACAGTGCTATTCATTCGCCACTAGGTGCTGCCACTGGCCCAGCTGCGTAAAGCCTCCTCTGTGCAGAGTTTAGAGAGAAGAACAGAACGTTCAACAATACTTGGGGAGGTGCAAATACCATATGGCCTGGCACCCAGGTGGGTATCTGTGGCAAATAAAATAAAGGGGGACCAAGCAGAGGACTGACTGATGAAGACAGCTTATATAAATTCTCACACCTTTATTGAAATGATGAATTTCTGCTTCCTCAGCCCTGACAGCCCTCAGCTTGAGCTTCACAGGGCCTTGAGCGTTGAAGATGTGCTTCCCGCAAGAATCGCGCGTCCGGTTGGCCGGGTCACCCAGGCTTTCCCCGATGGGAGTATCCTCCTGGAGCTCATCAAACCTCCAAATGGTCCTTATGGTTTTGTCATTTCAAGGGGCAAAGGTCGGCCAGACACAGGTATCTTTTTCAATTTTCTTCATGATCTCTAAAATCTGGAGTTTGCTTTTGCAGTTGTGTTTTTTTTTTTAATACTGCTGCAAAATCTCAAGAATCAATAGAATAGAAATGAATTCCCTATAAACCCAAAGGCCTCCTCTCTTCTAACTCATCCTTTTATCTTTCTCTTCATCCTCCTCTCCTCTTTTGCCTCTCCTCTTTCTGTAGGTGTGTATGTTGAGAAAGTGGGTGATGGCAGCGGAGAAGGTCCATACGTCGGCCTCCTTGGCATAGGTGATGAAATTCTGCAGGTGAATGGAGAGGCAGTGGCCGGACTCACTTTAGACCAGGTGACGCGCCTCATGACCAGGGAAAGCACTGCTTCCCTCCGAATCATGCCTGCCCGACGCAATCAACGTTGATTGACAGGATGGGCATAGCACTCACTTCTGGAGACATGGAGAGTAACTGACTGCTACAAGCACTGTGAACCGACTGCAACAAATGGTAGATGTGGTAGATGCACTTACAAATATGAAAATGTGGAAAAATAGGGTTAGGGCTTCATTTCCCACAGTGCAAATCAGTATTAATGTTATGCCACTGGAAAAGATTGCAATAGAAACAAAAAGCACATTACAAACAAATCCAGCTGTGCACATACTAAGCTAGTTAGAAAAGTTTAGTGTATTTAAAAGTGAAGTAAAAAGATTCAAATCCAATACAGTTTGACTCTGTACACTATTTTATTTGTTTATTTTTTTAATGGTCATGAATTTTCTTGATTTATTTTGCTCTTTGTATGACACAGAGCATGAGATCTCCAATGCTTAGTGACTGGAATAATATTTTGTCAGGTATTTAAAACTGTGTACAGATCTTTGTTTTATACTACTGTTTATTTATTTATTTATATATTGGTCAAATGATTGACACTAGCTTGGCCCACAGACCCTGGAACTGGTGGGTAACGAAAGAAAACAAATAATTAGTTCTTTTTTTTTTTTTTTGTGCATCATATTTCCCTGGGGCGCTGTGTGGTCCCTTTATTTTGCTTGTGCTGTATCAGGTACGCTTTTGTGGACTAGATGCCGTTTTGCTTCTAAATAAAACAAAACATATTTTATTTTGTCGAAATGTTTATCCTTGAATTTAACATATTAATTAATCCTTCACATGCCATGTCACAACTAAATCGCACACTTATGCACTTTTGCTTACAGTGTTATGGCACCCTGTCACACCATTTCGGTCATGCGTGTGCATTATATTTATATTTAGAGTTTCCAGTCACATGCATGAAGTTATGTTCTTGGTTTCTGATTGAGGCGGGCGCAGAGTGTTGCTGTTTCACTGAAAGGTTATGGAAATAAACACGTTAAAGGGAATTGTTTCAGGCACAGATCACGCACAGGATGTAGGATCACTGTCGTGACATCTGCTTTAACGAGCCTGCTTTAGGGTCGTGACTGATTATGGAGTTCGTTTTTAAACCCATTAATTCATCATTGAAACGCTATCTATCTATCTATCAGTGGCGGATGCTGGTCTTTCAAGGAGGGGAAGCTCAATTTCGGCCTACACCATAAAATGTGTCAGTTTATTTATACAGCAGCACTCACTGGACAGAAACTGCGATAGAAGTCAGAAAGAGTGATAGAAGTCAGTCTCCAAACACAAGCAGCTACAAAAAAAAAAACCCACCAGAAATAGAAGCTCGATTTGTCGCTAGTCGTTTTTTGTTTTTTTTCGCTAGTCGTTTTTAACAAAGAAAATGCCGCTAAGTGGATTAGGAAAGTCTCCGGTTCAACTCAAAACAAATGCTCCCACGGATGTTTACACCAAAAGATCGCTGATTCGCTCATTTCGCTGTCAATCAAAAAGAGATTCAGCCTCAGACAGATCATCCAATCATCATGCAGAAGCTGAGCGTCCGGGCCAGCCGAGGCCAGCCCACTGCCCCATAGACCCCCAGAGACGCTGAGCGTCCGATGGGCGGGACAAAGCCCAGCATTTATCCAATGACTCGTCTCGTTTCACTGCTTTCTTTGCTTCGCTTTTGAACTCTGTAGACGCTCAGCGTCCACACTGTTTAAAGCGCCGAGAAGCTGCGGGAATGAGTGAGAGGAAAGCCGCGTCGTTACCAGTGATAAGAAGCTGATTCTGAACAAAAGTTGAGCGCGTTGTTGCGCATATTTAGTCAATGACATGTACACACAACAGTATATGTTTGACCACTTATTTTTTGATATTTTAGGGGAAGCTGAGCTTCCCTTGCAGTCTTAGAGCAATCGCCTCTGCTATCTATCTATCTATCTATCTATCTATCTATCTATCTATCTATCTATCTATCTATCTATCTATCTATGGAAACCGGCGAGCTATAATGATCTCGTTCATTTAATTAAGTGCGCTTTTGTAATTTCATAAAGTCTTTTAAATTGTGTTAAAATCCGTTATGAGGATGTACCTGCCACCATTTAGGATATACTGAATGTCCTCTGATAGCGTGTCACCGTTGATGCTCTGCTCCTTTATCTGATGTGACCAGAAGCCGATACGCTTTTATCTCCCCGAGCCATGACTCCCCACGGACCCCGGCGAACCGTCGGCCCCTCCAACACCTACAATGACACACAAAAGCGCATTTTATTATGAATGTATTTATCGATAAAGAAATAGTGTCACATTCAATTAAGGCGTCGTCATAATGATTAGACCCCCTCATTTTTAGCTGTCCATTGTATCAGTGGCACATTCATCCTCGAGGCGCAGAAATTGATATGGATTAATGGACAGAATGAAGTAAATAAAAAATAAAATAAAACATACAAAAAAGGTAGTGAACCCTCTACTATTATCAGTTATCTTATTGCAGGATAAATGAGCTTAGCGAAAACCCCTTTGTTGAATATATAAATAGGTCAAAAGCTTAACCTGAGCTTTTGTTTATTTCATAAAAAATAAATAAATAAATAAATAAAAAATTAAACGCCTCAACTGTAGCTCAGGCTACAGTATACCACCTCACGTTGTTACAGGCCGTTGCGCTGTGCCTGTTTGCTTTTTTTTAATGCTTTGCCCTCCACAAGACTATATAGCCCACGACAGCCAAATAATAATGAATCATTTCATAAATAATGGGTTTAGGGGCTTATCGGGAATGAAGAGGCCGCTGCCGTGTGCTTATCTCACTCGGCCACATTGCGGCCTGTGTTCCGCTCCCCATACTGAGGGAGCGCACTGGATGCGGCGAGGAATAACTCAACTACACACATACACTCACACACACACACACATACTACTCCACAACTGGTAGAGAAAAAAAAAAGAAAGAAAAAAAAAGAAAAACCTCAGACATGGATGACCCACTCACAAAATGGCTCCACTTACACAGTAACATCAACAACACGGCTGGAACGGTAAGTCCAAAAAAATACATCTCTTCATTTAAGCCGCCGCATTTGTTGCTCCAGAGGCTGTAATTTGGCTGCTTCCGTCTTGATTTTATTGGTATAATGAGCGAAATATTTAGCCTATATTTTCTGCTATTGTCCGATCGGATAGTCTACGGAATGAAATAACGGATGCGAGGCCTGCTGAAGAATTCCCAGAAATTATGGTTGCGGGTTTTTGTCTTTAAATTCACCGTCTGCTGCTCGTTGATAAAAATATTCCCTGGACGTTTTTTTCCTCCTCTAGAACACCTGAAACTGGTCATTATGGCAAATTCTTGATGTTCGGCTTTAACACCAACAGCAATATGGCCTTCGCCTGTATAAAACAAAAATATCACACAACCTGTTCTTATTTCTGTGTATATGAAAACGACGCTGTTCAGTTATTTTTGACGCTTCACGGGATTATTTTTAGTTAGCAAAGGGAAAAGGAGGGCTTTTTACTTCGACGAATAGTGGTCATTATCAATCTTTCTTTGTAGTCCTCGCATCCATACTCCCTCTACACGACAAATGTACATTTAAAAGCAGCGAAAATCACCTTTTAATATCCGTTCTTGTAATTGACGCGGACCTCTAACGTCCCCGTAAGATATAGGCGTAACGCCTTAACTGCAGCCCAGTGAAGGCCATGCAAGCATTTGATAAGAGCGTCATATTAACAATAAAACAAAAAGGCGCAGAGAAGACGCGTAAAAAAAAAAGTTGTCTCGCCAGCTGCAAATGAATGATAAAACGATCAACTGTGGAAATTTCAAACATGTCCAGCAAGCCCTCAAAAGAATTTATCGTTTTCCTATTTAGCTTTAATGTTCTCTCACCTTCGACAATTTGCAAAAATAATGGTTTATTCCTGGAAAACAGATGTTTGAATGTGAGTGATATGCTGTGCTTGGCGAGTTATTTTATGTATTTTATTTTATTTTTTTTTTTACCATGGGACAATAATACGTGGAAAATCTCTGGCCTTTTCTCATTCTGTTTCGAAATATCGTATAAAATGTGTTATCTGAGTGAAACAATTAATCTGTCACTCAATAGGTTATTTTTCACCTCTGCAGCATTTATATTATTTTCAGTTAAGAATAATAATTTTAATAACAAAAAAACAAGAATAATAACTCAATAATGATGATTCATTGTTCATTTTCTTTAGGGTTTCATGGACAACAAATGCGTAGTTATATCTGATATTTTTGCCTCAAATAATATTCTGAACTATGGGTTAATCGAAGGAAATCTCATTTAGGACGTAGGGGACTCTAGCGAGTGGTGACGGCATAAAAATGATGGAAAAACGGCAGCAGGAGCTTTGTCCTGAAAGTCCCGGTGCAGGGTCCGGTCCTAATAAGCGGGAAGACTCCGCCATCATCTCCAGACAGAACGGATGCAAGGAGGACGGGGAGCCGAGGAGAGAAGAGGGGGAGGAGGAAGAGGAGGAGGAGGAGGAGAGGGGGGGAAGCTTCAAGGGGGTTGAGGAGACGGATGACGTTCCTCTGCAGAACTCGAACAACGGGACCAGCATCAGCATCATCATCAACGGCGTTGCCAAGGAAACTGCCTCTCACAACGCCCTTGACCTGAAAAAGGAAGTGCCGGTGATCGAGCTCTCCAGGAGGGACGCTATAAAAGCGGTGCAACAGAGGACTGAAAGCCATTTGGTGCCGATCACGGAACTTCGCAGACCTCCACCGCTGCCGCTGCCGCCGCCGCAACGAGACGACGCTCGAATGGTCCAACTGAGCCCAAACGCGTTTCCTGTCCCAGCGCGGGCGATGCTCTACAACCTGGCGCAGCCTCTCGCCGCCATCAACAGGTAAAGGTTGAGTCAGAAAAGAAAAAAAAAAAAAAACAGTTTCATGAATGTACGTTTTGTAATGGTTGTGAGTCTTCACCATAGAAAGTTTGATGGTTAAGCTGTGAACCAATTATGCCTTTCTGGAAAAGGGCAGGGGGAGAAGATGCTTGTAGTCTTACTGAGGTTACATTATGTTTACATCATTAAGCATGTGCATATATGACACAGATAATTTGTGTGTGTGTGTGTGTGTGTGTGTGTGTATGTGTCCAGGTGCAAGGAGCGGAGGGCAGGGCAGGGAGGTCTGTTAGAAGCAATGAAGGAGATTGTGTATAGTGGAATTCATCTGACTCATATACCTTTGCACCTTTTGTCTCTTTTCTGTTGACATAGTCTTGGAGGAGAGTCGGAGCAGTACAGCATGTACCCCAGCAACAGGGTAAAGCGCCGCCCGGCGCCTTATGAGGTTGAACTCGACGAGGGTAGGCGCATTTTAGATCTTTATAAGTATGGTAAGATGCACTTCTGCCGTGTCCTCCTTCTGCCAGTTTAGTCCCCCTAAACGTCCCTTCTTCATCACCATTGTCATTCATCCACTGACATGGAGCTATACCGTACCTAATCCGAGTCTTGCAGAAGATGCCTTGCCAAAGGAAAATTCAGAAAGTGCTTCACCCATGAGGAATAAATGCATCATAATTCACGGGCTAAATAAATGCTAATCTGAATGTCAAATACATGTACCTGCATGCCATTAAAATAAACCCTTTTCAGGAGGATTTGGGGTTTATTTCATTTGAAACATCCTTTCCACTGCTGCCCACTCACTGCCATATACAGGGGTGGAGGATGGGGGTGCGCCTGCCTCTATGCCAAGGTTTTACTGCAGAGTGGGCTGAAGGATTAAGATAGACTGGGTGTGTTCCAAGGGCAACAATAGCCTAGAAGACACCATTGTTGGGGGGTGAGAGTATGTGACTACCTGCAGTGAAGCATTTTATTATGACTAACTAAATAAAAAGTATTTAGAATGTCAAATGGGGAGTCCACAGTCTCCCTAACACCCTTTAAAGAGTTTTGGTATGCCACACCAACCATGACACTTGTATCACATATGGCACACATTCGCTCCATCAGCTAAAAATCTATGGCCATATATGGAGGACAATTTTGAAAGTTACTGCTTTAGAATTTGTTAAAGTTTGTTATTTTTATACAGTAATTTCTCTAAAAAAATGTTGTGTATCTCCCGCTGCTGCTTCTTCCACTCTTATTTTTGCACTTGAGTTAATTTACACGTTTACAAACCACATTTTCTTTTTCAGCTCTGCATTTCATTGTGTTTTTTTTTTGTTTATTTGTTTGTTTTTGCAAATATATCAGTGCCTTGTCTCCTTAATCTCTCCATGTCTGTCTTTTTCTAATTATTTCTACTCTGCTAGCTGGCCAGCCAAAGATTGTACGTCGCATCTTCACAAACAGTCGCGAACGTTGGCGGCAGCAGAATGTAAATGGGGCATTTGCAGAGCTTCGTAAACTCATCCCCACTCACCCTCCCGACAAGAAGCTGAGCAAAAATGAGATACTGCGGCTCGCTATGAAGTACATCAGTTTCCTTTCCAACCTCCTTGAAGATCAGGATGGTGGGAGGAATGTTGGCAGCACAACTGATGGGGACACAGGGCTGCTTGTTGGTGTTGCCGCCCACGAGGGGGGCCCTCAAGGTGGGCCACACCAGGACGCAGTAGTGGGCTTAGCTAGGGATGATCTTCTGGAGACAATGTCGCCGGGCTCCAGCTGTGGAAGCCTACCTGATGGCGATGCTGAAGGCAGTCCTGAAAGCTTCATGGAGGACCAGGACTCACCTCCAGCTCCTAGGACTCTAACAACATCTCGTGGACCCCCACTTCATCTAGCTACCAGGGATCTGAGGCGCAATGGACGCCCATTAGATAGCTCCAGTCGCCGATGATGCTGATGCCAACAAACAATGGACACATCACCTGAGAGTGAAAGGGAGCAACTAAAAAAGAAGCGGATATGCTCAGACCCTCTTATTTTTGAGTCACCAGTGTAGGAAGGAGAATCAAGCTCCACATAGTGAGAAAATGTTGTCCAAAATGATGATGATGATGATGATGAGTGCATTCTCGTCTCCACACTATACATGACCCAATGGACAGTTTGGTTGAATTTAACACAACTAAAGACTTGTAAATTCTGCATGTCTCATGTCTTTGACTGACTTGCGGATTTCAGCGTTTTGAAAGTCCCAAAGACTGGATATTCTCACAAAAGAAACAACCCCAAAAAATATGAAAGAAAGAGCAAAAAACAAAGAGCAAAACCTAATAATAATCAGGCAATAATAATTCAAGTGACACACATTTCATACTGAGGATCGATATTTCACTGATGACACTATGAATTACAATATGATGCTGCCAGAATAGCTCCACCTTGCTTGCACGGTGCTGAAAGTAAATGTTAACAAGCAAACCAGGAGATTTATCCTTGACAAATTTGGCATTTTAAATTAAACACACAAAGGAAAGTTTGCCTCAATCTGAGGCCACAAAAACACTGACTGGACACTAATTGTACCCATGCGATTTGTATGCATTGTAAATAGCATTATATTTCCACTGCTCAATGTAATAATAATGACTCAAATTCAAGTCATGTGGTTTAAGATGTACAATAGCGTGTGTTTGTTAAAATTGTCTTTTAGGAGACAGGATTGTGAGGGAAGAGGAAAAATTAGATGAACTTTTTAAAAAAAAAGAAAAAAAAAAAGTAAAGCAAGCAACTGAACGTAAAAGTGCATCAAATGTGGTACAATTTACTTCTGTTACACTTTGGCGATGAGAAAACTACACCAAATATGTCAACAGAGAGCAAAACAATCTCACTGCCTGGAATGAATATATCTATTTGAAATTGCTGTGGAGGTACAAGACATGCAGTGTACAAAGCATGGGTCAAATTAAATCATGACATGACTCATGCAGTCCTTTTTGTATGAATGTTTGGGGGGGGGGGTGTTTGTTTTTTTTTGTTTAGTTTTTTAACTGTAATGCAGTTGTAGTTTAGTAAGGTACACAAATAAATCCCTTCGTTGCCACATTTTACACTTACATGTACAGACGACATATTAAAATACACACATGCACACACAAAATCATGCATCAGTGACTTTAGAGTACATTAAAAAAAAGGCTTACACTGATTTTCTGGACATGAGCTGTGTCACTACATATTGACATTGTCTACTGATATCTTATTATTGATACGCATATGATAATATTTTCAGTTGTGTAACTGTTCTTTTTGTACACTTTTGTACAGTTACAGATTCAGTGCAATTCATTTGAAAAAGGAGACAAAAAGCACATTGAACAGAATTAAAGATGAATTAGTATGAAAGTACCATTATTGTTATCTAAAATTTAAACATTTTGCAATACTAATGATTTCAGTAAAACTATCTCATATCGTGACAGCCCTCCAGGAAACTGATTCTAGCCTCAACAATAGTTACAGCTTCTCTAACCTTAACCCTTACTCTCCTTTGAAACTTGTCTTCATTTTAAAAGTTAATGATACACTTAATGGAGACATGCCTTTTGTTCTATTAAGGAAAGGAAATGCCAATAATCTGACTGTATAAACAGATTTAGGACCCCGCAACGTGACTAATACCTGGACTGCACACACAGGCATGTACACACATACAAACGCGCACACACAACACCATCATTACCACCATCGCACAGTGTTAATATCATAAAAACACCAGCAGTTTTCTGACAGAGACACTTAAGTATTGCTCACTGTTGTTGCTTTTTCAGCAGGACCTAGTAGCCTATATTGGTACCTTTGGTAACTATGGTATTTTATGAATTGCAGTAAAGGGACATTGTACGTTTGGTAATTACATATTTGTTGTATGATAGCTGTATCTATAAATATATCCAATGTTAAATTGATGAATTTTATATAAAAAAAAAAACATGAATAAAACACACAGAGGAAAAGTCTTGTATATTTGATCTCACTCAAACATGTTGTGGGTTGAATGCAGTAGGAATTATTTTCTGAATTTTACATGATATTTTAAGAGTTGCGTAACCTTAATGATTAATTCCTATCATGGCATTCCTCGCAGCTGTTTCCCACCATATCTGCTCAGTGTATAGCCAAACCCAGCCTCCTCAGAGAAACTCCTCCAATGAATGCTGGAATCCTCTCTTCCTCCCACCAAGTGACAACTTCCTGTGGAGGTTAACATGGCTCGGTGACCTTCAGGATATCCTGCCATTGTGAAAGTGTTTTTGACAGCCTCCACTGCATTCGTTTGTCTGCTGCTGTGTCTGTACACATTGTGAAACAGCCACACTGATCAAGACTCCACCGCCCATAAGTTATTCACTTCTTGAAAAGTAATGCTCACCAGCCTGTGTTCATTAATAATAATAATAAAAAATTAGCTTGGTAGCTGTAGCTTGAGCACAAATGTTTTTTAAGTCTGCTTCCCTGTCCTCCACAACTTTTCGCAGTGCGTTGTGCCACCACTGCTACAACAGATTCAACACTCAGACAGTTCTGAAAGCTATAATTGCTTCCAGAGAGCATCAGAGACATCCAGGTGTTTGGAGACCTCTCCTGCATTCTGCTCTGGCTGTGCTGGGACTCCGCGGAGGGGCTCTCTGGGTTAATGCCTGCCAAACATTTACCTGCTCCAGTGTTCCTAACTCTCCAAAAAGACACAGACTCACAAATGAGAGGGATACAGGGAGTGTACAGGGATTGAAAGAGAGGGAATGAGAGGAAGAGTTGTGAGTGTGTGTGTGTGTGTGTGTGTGTGTGTGTGTGTGTGTGTGTGTGTGTGTGTGTGTGTGAGTGAGCACGCATGTTTGTGTGCTTGTGAGAGCAGGGTCGTGTGTATGCGTGCGCACTGCATGGATCTGTGTGTGTGAGAGCTGGTGTGTGTGTGTTTATCAGCTCAGTGCAGATGGGTGGCAGAGTGGCTCTTGCTGCCAAATGATTCAGTATGCTAATGAGTTGTTATCTGTAGTGCTGCAGGAACAATATACTGTCTTTCTCACAGTGGGAATCCAGCCTGCTGGGAACAGATTACACTGCACACACCGCCAAGGTAGTTATTTATATTTTCACACAGAGTAGTAGAAAATACATAAATGCAAACACACATACACACACTTGTGCACACATATCCACAGATAGGCCTATAAACAAACAAGCAAAATAACATTTAACAAATGCGCACACACCACCATCAACATGAACAGCAGCATGAACAAGGTGGAACTTTGACAGAAATATACATCCTTCACCAGTAGATGGAGATGCTATTCTGGGCTTTCCTCTTTAACAAGTTTCCCTTCAATATTCCTTATAAAATTAAACATATTTTTATATATATATATATAGTTTTCTGGAGGTCCCTGTACAGGGAACAGGCTGTTGTGGTTAATTTCTGTCACATCCAATTTGGTAGAGTTGCACTAGAGACAATTTAGAGCAAGTTCAGTAACATCAGCATCAGTGACTCATTATTATAAAGCTGTCATTTACTCTTTAATTTACTGCAATAATTAGGAAGAAATAAAAATGTTAGTTTAACTTGAGTTTTTCAAATGTCACTCTAGCCCAGGGACAAGGATGAGGAGATTTACTGCATTTTAAAATTCTGTATTTCAAAAAAGGGTCTAATCTAACATTTGTAGTAAGCCTAAGGTTCTTCATTTTGGTCAAACATTATTTTTCTTGGTTATTGACTGAATTTGAGAGTGTTTCATCATGATGAAATGAAAATTTAAAAAAGAGAGAGAGAAAAAATGAGCTTCAAGGGTTGAAAAATTTAATCTCATCTGGAAAATGTAATGTTTTTGTATTATAAAAGTCAAAAAAATAGTGATCAGCTATATAAATACTAGATAATTCTTTTCAAAATTTGCAGTATTGGATAATGAAATTGATAGAAAAAAATTAACTGCCACCTACTTATTTTTTTTTCATCAAAACACAAAAACTGCTGCCTTTGATGTGAACATCACTGAAAATAGAATTCCTCACTGTCTAATATGTAGTTTTTCATGTTATAGAAACTGTTTATCTTCTTATATGCTGCAGGATGCTGGTTGGTTGAGTGTACAGCCTAAAATATAAATCTCCCACAGGGAACAGATGTTCTGCAGAGCAAATGAAAAAACCCAAAAACAATACACATCGTATGCAGATTTGTAAATGAAAATTATATATATATATATATATATATATATTCTCTGATATAGGTCCAGCTTATAACTTTGGTGTAGTGTAACCCTCAAGGCACGAGAAAGTCCTGAGGAAGAATATTATTTTTCTTAGAAATTTTTAGAGATTAAATTTCTTCAAGGACATATTTCTTTGTCGCATTGCATCATTTCATATTCACACTTTAGTCCATTTTCTGGTAATTTGAGGAAACTCTTCTGAAAAAAGCCAAATAAGAAAGGTAGGTGGTCAATATCGAAAACTTTATCCTGCTTATAAGTTTTATCCTATCATATGTGATTAAAAAAATATTGATTTTCAATTATTTCATTTAACATTCTGGTCCTTGTTCAGGAAAAGACTATTCCTGAACCACAGCTGTAAAAACTACAACCCTGCATAAAGAACAGCTATTGAAACAAGGTAACACAGCTCCCCTGCCTTTTACAAATATGTCAGAGCATAAACAGTCTCAGAGGATCTCAGTGAAACAAATACTAAATGTAATTTTTCTTCAAAATGGATTGCTGCTGTATAAAAGAAAATGAGTTATTATCGGTTGTAATCTGGTGAGAGGTCCTGACTCTTTAACGTCTAATGAGATACAGTATTTGTAAAAGTCAATTCTATTTTTCATTGTACAGCCTGGGAACATTAGAGTATAATTTATGGTGCAGCTTGCTCTGCTGGGTTATCATCTCTGCTCAGGACTAAGGCAACATCCGAGTTGTTGCGGGTATTTATTTATTTATTTTGTAAATGTACATACATATATGTAATGTATTTTTTTTAATAACAGATCACTTTCTTTTCCTGTAAATCTTAATCATCTTGACTTTTTTTTATAATCATTGTACATCTTTGCCATAATATATTTTTTTTTAGCAACTTCATGACACAGGTATCACTTTCAGTCTTTAACTGAAATATTTTTGTGGCCATTGTGTTCTTCTAGTCTAATGTCTTTGTGTATTATCTCCAGAGCTTCTTTGCAAAACTTGAACACCTTGCGCCCTCTAGTGGAATACAAATGCAACATATCATTTACCTAAATTGTGTCCAAACTTGGAAATGGTTCACTGACATTGAGCTTTTCCCCCCTCATCGGAATGGCAGTTATTTTTTTTTTAATGAGTGTATAAAGCTGTTTTTGTGTAAATACAACTCACGGGTCATCAGTTTCAAGCAGTCATTTTTAATGCAGTGTTACAAAGAGCTGAAATGTGGCATACAGAAGATTAATCAGGCCTCACCCACCTCCAGATGCAGCAAGGCAAGCAAAGCATTTGGTTTGATTAGCATGGCACCTAGTGGATACTGAGCAGCAGTATTTAGCTGAATCATATTAAACTGACAGAGCAGTGCAAAAGGCTGAAAGCTGCAGAGTCTGCAAGAGGTTTAAATCAGAGCTCACTCAAGGAGGCATTCACAGGTTTGGCAACGGAGTAGGTTTATCCTTTATGTCTGGGTAAAGCAAGAAGCCAGAGAACGTGCTGTCATCTTCACTGCTGGAGTAAACTCCATTCCAGTCTCTCAATGTCTCCAGCCATACCTGGTCACCTTCGGTCAGCTGCAGTAGTGCAAGGTTAGATGCCTGATCGATGTCTTGGCCATACAGAGAATCTCTTGTCCGCAGCTTCCGTATTCCATTAACCACCAGGGCAGCACGCACAGGCCGGTTGCGCACAGTGATGTGATAACTGAATAAGTAGACCCCTGGGTATGTGACATTGAACTTATTAAGTCCCGGGTCCCAGTGTCCTTCCCCATTGTAAAACACCTTGTCAAACTTCACAGGCAGGCCAGGTGGAGGGAAGGATCGGCTGGGGAACAAACCTACACTGAAGGCAGAGCGAACCTGAACTGCACTCTGACCCGGAGGGCCTCTGGGGCCCCGAGGCCCACGAGCACCTTTAGGGCCCCTCTCTCCCCTCAACCCTGCTAATCCCCTACCACCTGGGAGGCCTCTAGCTCCAGCATCACCCTTCCCTCCTGGAGGCCCTGGTTCACCCCTTTCTCCCTTTGCACCGTTAGCTCCAGTCAGTCCTGGGGTGCCCATCTCACCTCTTGGACCTGGGGGCCCATGTTCACCCATGTCACCTTTCTCTCCTTTCTCACCTGGTAAGCACTCGCTTGGATGTCCTTGTTCACCTTTCTGACCCTTTGTCCCAGAAATCCCTGGGGGGCCCATTGGCCCCTCGTGGCCAGGGATGCCGTTACTCCCATTCAGGCCAGGCTCTCCTCTTTCTCCAGGGTCCCCTTTTAGACCGGGAAAGCCATGTTCACCTTTTTCTCCTTTAGGGCCTAGATCACCTGTATGTGGAGAGTTTATCTTTATATGGGAACAAAGGTTTGAATTAAAATACTCTTGTTATTGTTATTAGATGTATTCATGCACTGATGAACTATGACCATAGCAGATAATTTATACACGCTGCACCCCTGTTCTTGCAGGAATCTACACACCCTTTTCTCCAGGTTTTCCTGGCATCCCAGGGGTACCAGGTAGACCTGTAGGTCCTGGATCACCTTTTCCACCTGCAGCAGTTTTGATAAATAAAGCGTAGAAAATGACATCCACAAAGTACTTATACAAAACAGCGTTTTGCACAAAAGGAGAGAGAGACACAGTGAGAGGAACTGAGAGATATTCAAGAACTCTCCTGCTGATAAGCCTCGTTGTACCTATGTCGCCATTGAGTCCATTGGCTCCAGGTAATCCTGTTGGTCCTGGAGGTCCTCTGGGCCCTGTTTCTCCCTTCTCTCCCAGCAACCCTGACAAACACATAAGAGTAGAAAGAATGAAATCTTTGGCTTTGACTCAAAAGGTAATTCTCCTGAAAATCCCCCCAAAATCAAAATCCATCTCACCCGGAGGGCCCCTCTCTCCTGGTGGCCCCGGTGGCCCTCTCTCTCCCATAGGCCCAACGGGGCCTTTTTCTGGTGGACAGCACTCACAGAAGTTGAAGAAGCACTCATTGTAGTCAAGAGTAAAGTTTGCAAGGGTGTTCCCAGGGAGCACTACAGCATCAGTGTGAAATTCAGTAGGGTATGCGTCAATGGAATATGTGGTGCTGTCGGTAGAGGGCAGGGAGTATGCATCCATCATAATGTCAGTTGTTTCTTCAGTGTGCAGGCTGCTGGAAGGGGATGGGGTTGTTGTGGTGGTTCGTCCAAATCGCCCACCCACACCTCCACCACTGCCCCCAGCTTGAGGTGGCTTCTTGGTGCTCTGGGGTTTGGGCCAGCGTGTGGTTCTAGCACCAGTTGCCAGCACAGCCATGAGGGCCACGCAGACAGTAATTGGTACAACAAGCTGAAGGGGTGGCATACTGACGGCTGGGCAAAATAATCTAATGGAAGATAGAAGAATTCAGGCAAAACGGGTGCTGCACTGATCATTCATCTTGCATCACAGAAAAAGAGCACCAAGGGCATCTTACCTGTTGATGACAATGGTGTTGATTCTTCACTCCATCCCTCACAACAAGTGGCTGCTGCAGTTTCTTTCCTTCCTTTTATTCTCCTGGTCCTCCAACCTCTGTACGTTTCAGCCACTGACAGAATAAGGGACAGAAAATGCTGGGGTTATTGGGTGACAGGTGGGCTGGCAGCAACAGATTACATGACTCCTGAGGGATATGAACTAAAGTAGGTTGTGTACAAGGCAAGACTTTATTTCTTTGTGATATTGGATATGAATCCTGGGCCCAAGAGTGTGTATACTTCTTAGGTGTTGCTCACACACATGCTTGCTTTGTACACAAACAGGAGACAATATAAAGTTACAAAGACAGATACATAGTCAAAGAACATGCCTACATACACTGACTGTTTACACACAAAAATGCACACATTGTTGGTAATGAATACCGTCTCATATGAGAGTTACCAAGTGCAACACTTTGTCACCTTGTCACAACGTTTGGCAGCACCTCAAAGCAAATGGATCACCAGATACAGTGGGACAAGGATCAATGTCCTAAAACAGGCACCACTAATCTAACTAGTCATCTCCTTGATCTAAAAGTAAACCCAGGAAATCAAGTACAGCTCAGTGAAACCTGGGACCAGTGAACCAAGCTTCACTTCTCTCAAAACTTGTGCTGGATGTCATTTCAACCTTTGAAATTAACTAATGAAAGATCTGATGCAAGATTTCACAGGAAATATTTTGTATTTCTTTTTTATCCATCAATAAGCATTATCATTATTGTGATATTTGTGACAATGATACTTTTAGACACCACATATCCCAAGTTTTTTAATATTTTAATATTACAAGTTTTGGAAATTGGTGATCAGTGAGCACTGTCCCTGTGAAATAAATCATTAAATGAAATGAATAAATTAAAGGGGAGGTCATTAGTATACATCCTAACAAATTCAATGAATGCACCACAAAACTATTTATACTGCAGGATGTAATTTGCTAGAAATAAGATAGAAACAAAAGAACAACCAAGAGGTTAGGTTTGATCACATAAGCCTGCTGCTTCCCTTAATTAACAAACCAAAAAACATTACAGTCACATAATTGAAATTATCAGCTTTCCTGTATTTTAGTTTAGCACTACCAGATTATTATACCACAAGAAAGCTGTTTTCACCTTTCAGAAGAAAGAAAAACAGCATTATATAGTTGACTACACTATATGTAAATATCATGTAAGCGCTCCTACTGCTGTTACCTCCCATTAACCACTGGATGATTAACACCATGAGTGTTGTATGAATGAAAACCAGCTCACAGTTATACATCTAAACTGGGGAGTACACCTCCAATACTAAACATCTCAATATTGGAATAAACTACAAAAGAAACTGATGTCTAACTAATTTTCATATTTTCATACAATACTGTGCAAAAGTCTTGAGCAACCCTCATTTCTTTACAGCCAGACTTTATTGTGATTTCTGAAGTAGCCTTACATCACAGTTCTCCAGGCTTTCTGAAGGTTGTTCAAAAATTTCCTTTGGACACTGGCTGCTTTTCCATCCATTCCTTGTATCTGACCATTTTTAGAGGGATTTTTTTTTTGTTTTACTTTTGTTTTTTAAGCCACTTAACAGTGACCTATAAATCAATCAAGAATAAAAAAAATGTACCTAACTCAAGGGATGAATCAGTGTTCTGTCTTAGCAAGGAACTATATAAATTGTATCTTTAGTCCTGTCACTAAAAAAACACAATTTGTTCCCACTTCTTTTGTTGAATCTATGAAGCAGGCATAAAAAAACTATCTATAGCAGATGAACAGTATCTGAAAGTCCTTAAGAAACAGAAAAATCCAGCAAAGACCTGACACAGGACCTGAGAGATGTATTTGGCCCTTCAGATGATCCATCTACTGTTTACTGAAGCCTCATCAAAAAAGTGAAAGGGTGGCTGACAAGAAGCCATTCTTAAGGAAGAGAAAAGGTATGTTAAATTACACAAGAATTGGACTGAAAATTGATACAACACATGTTATGGAATGATGAATCCAAATTTAAAGCTTTAGGTTTGAATTGTAATCAAAATAAGGAGGAGGTCCAGAGAAAGTTACTACAGCAATCTATAAATTATAGTGAAGGCCCTGTCATAATTTGAGGCTGGATTTCAGCCAGTGGTGTTGGAGATCTTGACAAAATTGATGCAGAGAACTCCTGTCAGATTTTGATCCACTATGCAGTGCCATCTGGAAAGCATCTGATTGGCAACCAGTTCATTTTTTAGCATAACAATGACCCCAAATGCAATGTCATTGCATTAAAAAGTAGGGATGCACCGATCCGATATTCAGTATCGGTATCGGTCCGATACTGGCCTAAATTACTGGATCGGATATCGGAAAGAAATAAAAAAAAATGTAATCTGATACATTAAATAACGTTTCGCTCACATTAGCTGCATTACAGTGCTCAGTCGTCTTCTTCTTCTTGTGGGTTTGCGATTGACCAAACCAGCTTAGAGCTGCATTACCGCCACCTGCTGGAATGGAGTGGGGATCAGGAGTTAGAAAACAACCCCCTCAGATCCTCCGTTGCTGCGACGGATTCCCTTTGACACTGAGTGATCATCGCTGACATGTTTTTCCGCCTCCACCGCTCTCTGCCTTGTTTGTGTGTTGTGCTCGCTGTGCTGAGAATCAGCTGTTATTTTTTTTCTCTACTTCAGCTCCCGGACATACTGCTAGCGAGCGCAGCTATTAGCACTAGTGACCGTCCGGTACCGGAAGAACCCCTTCCCCGTCAAAATATTTTTGATACTTTAATCCCTGATTTGAGCAACAGCAGCAGTCAGCTGAGTTATGTGCAGTCTGTCTGCACAAGCGGAAAGAGGCGGAGCCGGCGCGCTCAGATGGAGCAGAAGGAAATGTTTTTCTAGTGTCCAAAAGAAGCCTTTTCGTCCCCGTAACCTCCATTAAACCTTTACTGGGAAACAGCTGGAGGTCCTTCATCAACCACCTAATCAGTAAGTGAAGAAACGAGAACTTTGTAGCTGCTCCATCCACCCTGTTTGTTTCACATAGGGAAAAACTTAAAATATGCAGATGAACTGTTAATATGAAAAAAAGTATTTCTTATCCAGTTACTTGGGTAATCAATATAAATAGAATACACAACTGCTAAAATAATCGATAGTTGCAGCCCTAATGAAATTTGCAACATGCCATAAGGTATTGTTGTAAGTAAAGTTTCTTTATATAGTGTTTTTCACAGACAGAAAAGCGCTGTACAATAATTAAAACACAATATCACCCCCCCCCTCCAGAAAACACTATGTTAAAAACATAATAACATTACCATATTAAAAGAAAAAGAATAAAAATAAAGTCAGAAACCAGAAAGCCTGGTTAAACAGAAAAGTTTTCAACTATTTTTTAAATGATGCCACAGAGTCAGCTAAATGGAGCTGGAGTGGTAAACAGTTCCAGAGCTTTGGTGCCACTGCCTAAAAAGCTCTGCCCGCCCTGGTCCTTAGTCTTGTATGTGGGACAACTAAAAGACTTTGATTTTGTTGTGTGAGAGACTGTTGATTTATTTAAAAAAAAAATTTTTTTAATGTTTTTAAATGCCTGGATCAATTTTAAATATCGGATTTATATCGGTATCGGCCGATATCCAAATGTAAAATATCGGTATCGGTATCGGACATAAAAAAGTGGTATCGTGCCATCCCTATTAAAAAGACACATGGGGTGCCCTTAAAGAAGCTATTCCTGAAGACTACCTAAAGAAATAACAAGAAATAAATGACAAGACAGTTCAGACTGTGTTGACGAACAAAGGTGGTCATACCAAATATTGATTTTCAAGCTTGTTAGAATTGTGCAAACTCCATTTTTGCCTTCTATGCTGTATTTGCAATTATTTTTGCCCACTTCAGTAAATCACTGAACCTATTTCCCATTTTTGTAGAAAGTATGAAGAAATGAATGGTGGTTCAAGACGTTTGCACAGTACTGTATGTGTGAAATTTATAGTGGTGTGATTTTTCTGTGCTTAGAATCGTCCCTTTATAATTTTAGGTGCATTTTTTCTCGTGTGACTCTAAGAATGTACACGATTTAATCAGCTGTGGGTATTACCCCAGAAAACAACAAGAGGGCAGCATAATCACTGCTCTAAAAAAAAAACATAAAAGAAAGGCATCGTTTTCCATTAATTATATGCCAATAGCAGCTTGTTTTAAATCAAGCAAATAATTTGTTACCAAGGTGTCATAACATTTTTATTTAAATGTTTTTGCATGGATATTGGATATTAATCTATGTCTGTGAGTCTCTTTTCTATTCGGTTGTATTGTTATTTTGGTCCTCGTTAAATAATTCTGTTCTACTGACTAAAGCATTTGTCCATAAAAAGTCAGCAGCCCCATAAAAAAAATCACATCATTATTTTAACTCGTATGAAGGGAAAATGCTGCTGTCTAGATTTTGACTATGATGTATCATACTAGATGACCTCATCATCTGATTCCGCAGTCACCGTCATTGGTCCAGTGCTCTACTTGCGCATGGTGTGAGTTTGCAGCTGCGCAGTCTTGTCAGCGCCGACCACATTTAAAGAACGAGTGAGTGTAAAGTTTTTCACTGTGAATAAACAGTTTCCGCTGTTCTTTCAGTATAAAGCTTCTAATTTGACTGCATCACTTGCAGCTCCTGCCACTGCTACTCTTTTGCTTTATTAAACAAACCATCGGATATCCGATCTTATTCTCGCTCACTGTTGGTAATTTGACAATTCTTAAGTCGGAAGGTTGTGTATTTGTGTGTGTGTGTGTCAAATGTGTTGTTGATGCGGAGACTCAATCGGCAAAAATCTGACAGTAGGAACGGGGTCAGCGGTGAAGAAGAAGGACGTATCGCAGTCGCATTGTCGGCTAGTCCTCCTGGTAACTCCCATGTTTGTCTGCGGGGTGGGTCAAACCCAAAAAATCCGTCATCTTACAATGGGCTGTGGGAAATCGGCTCAACTCAGAGAATCTTCTTGCAGCTGTTTAGAGAGACGGGGATAGGAACAAGACGCCGAGTTGAACCAATGAGGGTGGCCTGCTCGCTTTTGTCCTCTGTTTTCGGCCCGGTGTCTTGCAGCCAAACCGTGCACAGTGCGTAAATGCGCTCGGAGCAGGCAGCCCTGCGAAGAGCACAAATGTTGAAATTCAGTCTTTTTCTGACACTGTGGTAGGGAATCGATTTCTTCATAGTTCCGCTGAGCGGATGGAGTGAATTGTGCAGACGGGGAAAGAGACAGACCGCAGTTTGGTTGCGTGTGATGATAGGAGACACAATGACGCTTTTGTCTCTTTTGGGTCGGATCATGCGTTATTTTCTCCTCAGGCCGGAGACTTTGTTTCTGTTATGCATAAGCCTGGCGCTGTGGAGTTATTTCTTCCACACGGACGAAGTGAAAACCATTGTCAAGTCCAGCCGGGATGCCGTGAAGATGGTGAAGGGGAAAGTGGCGGAGATGATGCAGAATGACCGGCTGGGAGGCCTCAGTGTCCTGGATGCCGAGTTCTCCAAAACCTGGGAGTTCAAGAACAACAACGTAGCCGTGTACTCCATACAAGGGAGGAGAGACCACATGGAGGACCGCTTCGAGGTGCTCACCGACATCACCAACAAGAGCCACCCGTCCATATTCGGGATATTTGATGGTCACGGTGGCGAGGTAGGCTGGAAGCAAGAGATTGCACGGGCCCATTTTCTTAGCAACACAGTGAATTTGGCAGGTAAAGAGAAGGTGTGGGACCTCGGGCGCTATTTAGATAAAGAATACAGTGATATTTACTGCAGATACATTTGTAGATACTCAAAAAAATACTTATTTTATTTTCTTAATTTAGAAGTGCCTAATTTGCTACTAATAAGGGTTTTAAATAACAAAAGTTAAGGTTACAAACTTTCCATAAGGGTGGCAG